>NW_016107330.1:8119167-8153708 GCF_001604975.1 Cebus imitator
ACTCTGGAATTTGGAAACTAGTTTTCAAAAGGAATGTAAAATAGCCCATCAATGATTTTTTTATATTATGTGTTTAAATGCGAATGTTTTAGAGATATGGGGTTAAATATATTATTAAAATCCATTTTACCTGTTACGTTTTAAAAATGTGGCTACATGAAAATTAAAAATAATATATATGTGGCTTGCATTATGTTTCTATTGGACAGTGCTGCTCTAGACGTGAGCTTTGTTCCTGAGAGGGGGCTGGGAGGTGGGTAGCCTGCCTCACCTCGGGCTGTCTGTGACAAGCTGGGCTGGTTGGCTTGATTCCGGAGTTCACTGCCTAGGCCCACTTGCTTTTCACACGGTTCTGTGTTCTGCTTTTCAAATTAGCCTTTATCTATACCAAAGGTGACATGTTGGCCTCCATCTGCAAATCCTTTGTCTTATTTCCCAATTTGTTCAGAACTTAGGTGGAGAAGAGGAAAGCTCTTTCTCAGAGACTTTAGGGCCCCCCCCGTCATTCATCCAAACTGTGCACCAAGCACTTACTTTGTGTCGTGGCCTGTGCTGAACACAAAACAGTCGAACAATTCAGCTTGATCTATGGCCTCAAAACTGAACTGAAACTTACAATGGTTGTCAGGCTGGAAAAATTCATAAACACACATCTACATCTATCCCCACTTTTGCTTATGATTTTAGGGAGAGACCTGGGTTTCTGAAAGAATATCCCTGGGTGTTCTAAGGGTCCTAGAACCCCTGGGAAGAAAGAAAAACAAAAACAAAAAAACAACTCCTTGTTTAGGCCAGGCACAGTGGTTCATGCCTGTAATCCCAGCATTTTGGGAGGCCAAGGCAGGAGGATCCCTTGAGCCTAGGAGTTTGAGACCAGCCTGGGCAACGTGGTGAAGCCCTGTCTCTGCAAAAAAATTAAAAAAGTAAAAAAATTAGCCAGGTGTGATGGTGTGCACCTATAGTCCCAGCTACTTGGGAGGCTGAGGTGGGAGGATTGCTTGAGCCCTAGAGGTTGGGGCTGCAGTGAACCATGATTGCACCACTGCACTCCAGCCTGGACAACAGAGGAAGACCTTGCCTCGAATAAGTAAAAATGAAAACAGAACTCCTTGTGTAGAGTAGGGTTGTTATTGTCAGCGCCATGACATTTAGAGCTGGATGGGTCTTCGTTGTGGGGCTGCCCTGGGCACTGTAGGATGCTTGGGGGTACCCCTGGCCTCCACTCGCTATAGTCCAGTAGCCTGGCTGCCCACTCTGCCTGTTATGACAAACAAAAATGTCTCCAGGCATTGCCAGATGCCCTCTGGGGGATAAAATTGCCCCTCTGAGGACCACTGAGGTGGAGGGAGCTACATCTGGCTAGATGCAGACAATACTATGGGATTGGCCTACCTCTAAGTAGACTGTGGGCTCTGTGAATACTGTGGCTGCATCTTACTCATCCTTGAACCCCACCTGCCCCAGTGCCTGGTCTGGTCCCCTTGTCCTGCCTGGTGCCGGACCCAGGATAGTTTTGTTAAACAGAGACTGAATATGAGAATTGAGCTCCCCTCCCCGCCCCACTCATCCTCCCCTTCCCACTGGCATGGAAAACTCACTCTCGTACATAGTCCTAAATTTACTATTAGGCCCTGGGGGATGTACCAGCTTTAATTATTTTAAATTCAGACTCTGCTGAGACATCTTCTTCACTTCCCAACAAGAAATCACTGCCTCTGAGCAAGCAAGAAAGAAATGTCCCTGGAAAGCCTCAAACCAGGTGTTCCTGGAGGTCCCCGCTGGCCTCTGCTCCCTGCCCCTGTGGCCAGCAGCTGTGGATCTGACTGACACACTTGGGCTGCACACAAGCATCGTGCCCCATACCCCATGGATTCCTTCTCCTGGCCTATGAGTGCCTTTGCTGACTCAGCACGGACCCAGGATCGGGGGTCTTCATGGCCCCCAGAGAGCAGGGTTCTAGCACCCTCTGTGACTCAGGAGTTGGGGAAGAGCTGGCTTCCGGGAGAATAAATCAATATGAAATCAGATAACAAAAAGAGCAAGAGTTTAAATGTCAGCCAGAGCCTGCTGAATTCCCAGATTCCACACTCTTATCAGCTGTGTGAGTGTCTGCAAGTGGCTTTCCCCCTCTGAGCCTCATTTCTCATTTGGAGAGTGGGTATGTGGGTTGATCATCTCTAAGGACCTTCCTGCACTGATGCTTGAGAGTAATTTTTCATCCACATGGCTAACTGGCTCTTGCTTCACCTTGTCCTAGCAAATTTATTTTCCATCATACAGGGTTTGGGGACAAATTATTCCATTTTGTCAATTATTCTATTTTGAGGTTTTTACGCCAGGCTTCTTCTGCCTCCTGTGTCCTCTCTGTTTTAATTTCCAGGCTCAGCAAACACCTGAGGGACGATAGGTGTTTTGCAATTATTTCATTCTCTCTTCACCTCTCTATTCCTCAGTTTTCCCATCTGCACAATGGACATAATAATTAGTTTCTACCTAACAGCGTAGCAGTAATCATGATTATCCCCTTTTTGTAGGTGAGGACTTGGAAGCATAGAGCGGTAACATGCCTGCCCAAGGTGACCTCACAGCCCATGGTAGAGCTGGGATTGAAACCTAGGGAGGCTGAGGCCCGGGACTTTACCCATTTTGAGACAGATCTTCCAAGTCAGAGAGCCTCTGTGGGTTTGCATTGAGGGTTTGCATGTGTGTGGCGCTGCAGATGGGCCCACAGGTGGAGCATGCACATACTTACCTATCAGCATGATGCCGGAGGGTCCACTGGCACATGCCAGCATTCACTCAGCAAATGTTGACAGAGCATTGAGGGTGTGGCAGGCACCATGTGGGAACAAAAGGGCTGCCCTTATAGTGCTTACAACCTAGCAGTGAGAGATGGATTCTGATCCTAATAACATGTACGTTATAGTGTCTGCAAGAGGTGAGAGGTGTCATCACAGGCAAAAACCAGAAACAATGGAAACGTCCATCAACAAATAAACGCGTAAGCAAAATATGGACAGAACAGGGTAAGGATGACCAGGAGTAAGGAAAAGGAAAAAGCAATTTGAAATAGGGCAGTAATAGCAGACCTACTGTAGTTTGGATATCTGCTCCCTCCACATCTCATGTTGCTATGTGATTCTCGGTGCTGGAAGTGGGGCCTGGCGGGGGAGGTGTTTGAGTCATGGGGGCGGATCCCTCACAAATGGCTTGATGCTATCCTCATGATAATGAGTATGTTCTCACTTCATTCGTTCATGCAAGAGCTGGTTGTTTAAAAGATCCTGGCACCTCCTCCCTTCTGTCTTGCTCTTTCTCTCTTGTTCCCTCTCTCGCCAAGTGATATAACTGCTTCCGCTCCACATGCTGCTAGGAGTAAAAGCTTCCTGAGGTCTCGCCGGAAGCTGAGCACATGCTGACGCCAGGCGTGTACAGCCTGCAGGACTGTGAGCCAAATGAACCTCTTTTCTGTGTTACCCAGCATCAGGTATTCCTTATAGCAACACGAAGCAGACCAATGCAAGGCCTAAACAAAGAAGCATTAGGTTGGGGCAAAAGTCATTGTGGTTTTTGCAATGAATGATGCGATGAACAGTGACAAAAAGCACAATGAGTTTTGCACCAACCTAATAACACTTAAGCAAGGGCTTGAAGGAGGCGAGGGAGTTGACGATGTGGCTGTTTGAGTGAAGAGTGTTCCGGACAGATGGAACAGCTAGTTCAAAGGCTTGGACTTGAATGAACAGCAAGGAGATGAGTGGGGCTGGTGCCGGAGGAGCAGCGTTTTAGGGATCGGAGAAGGTCAGGGGAGTAATGGGAGTGAGATTGTGTAGGGCTCTGTTGGTCCGAGCGAGGAGCTGTGCCTTGACTGACGGCTCAGAGTAGAGTAAGCACCCTGTCTCTACAAGAAGGTTACTTGTCCACGGACTCCTTGACAGCAGGGCAGTCTCTGTGGAGACCAGGGCTGTGGGGGCCCTGTGGCCTTGCCCCTCAGAGGTCCAGAAGCATCCAGAACCCAGCACTCAAGCCCAAGGCTCTGCTTGCGGGGGCCCAGGGCCCAGCTTGAGCTTCCTGGACGCACCAGCTCATCAAGTCGGAGTTTCTCCTCCCCTCCCCAACAGCCTGGAGCTTTTCATCTTATGCTTTGTCCCCTTGGGCAATTATTTATTATTTCCTTCTCCAAAGTTTGGGGTTTAGTTTATTCTTCTATTCTTTATTTTAAGTTCCTTAAGTGGTAAAGTTAGGTTATTGATTTGAAATCCTTCCTTCCTTCCTTCCTTNCTGAATAAAGTGGGACGGCTTCATAATTCACCCTCGCTCCAGCTGAAATATTTGAACGACAACACATTACCGTCCAATTTCGCTGCTCTCCGCTTCGAGGGAGAGGCAGGAACCCCCACTCGGGGTGCTCCGAGCTCTTTGCAGAATTGAACGAAATGGGTTTGGCAGCTGTGGTGTTGAACGGGAGCCACAGGGAGCCGCGGGTGGGGGATGGTCACGAGGCGTGGCTGAGAGGACCCTCTGCTTTGCTGCCCTGGCTGCCCCATTAGGCTGGGAGGTCCTGCAGGGCAGAGATCCCGGCTTTTCCTCCTTCCTCGGGCTCTCCCATGGGGCCTGGTTCCAGAGCCTTAGTGAAGTGTGGTGGAAAGACCACAGCTCTGGGCCCAGGCTGGTTTAAGCCCCAGCCCTATCCCTTGCTACACTGTATCACCTTAGACCAAACCCCTGGGCCTCAGTCTCTGTACCTCTGTAATGCGGGTACAGATACCTACTTACAATCTAGGCTTTGAAGGCCACCGTGAGATAATGCATATTAGTTATCTATGGCTGTGTGACCCATGACCCCAAGATTAGTGGCTTTAAAACAGCAAACACATTCTTTCACATGGATTCTGAGGGCTGGGGTGCTGGGAGCAGCTCAGCTGGGTGATTCCGGCTCAGAGTCTCTTGAAGGTTTTTTCAGTTAAGACGTCAGCAGGCCTTGTAGTCATCAAAGCCTTGCCTGGGCCTGAAGGACCTGCTTCCAAGATGGCACACTCCCATGTCTATTCCAGGCGGCCTCATTTCCCCGCTGGCTTTGTGGAGGCTTCACTTCTTCAAGGCTTGGACCTCTCCGCATGGACCTCTTCACATGCTTAGTGAAGTGTGGTGGAAACACCACAGCTCTGGGCTCAGGCTGGATTAAGCCCCAGCCCTATCCCTTGCTACACTGTATTGTCTTAGACCAAACCCCTGTGCCTCAGTCTCTGTACCTCTGTAATGCAGATGCAGGTATCCCCACAGGGCTACACGTGACACAATGGTGAGGAACAAATGGTGAAGAAAGTGAGAGAGCTATTCAGGTGGCAGCTGTGACGTCTTTCCCCCGCCAGTGGTTTTAATAAATTGACAGAGTTGTGCAGCCATCACCACAACCACTTTTAGGACATTCCCATCAACCTTAAATATTTCCTTGTACTCACTTATAATAAATACCGATTCCCACCCTCAGCCTAGGCAGTCACTCTTCTGCTCTCTGTTTTTTTTTTTTTTTTAATTAATTTTTATTTTGAGATAGGTTCTTGCTGTGTTGCCCAGGCTGGAGTGCAGTGGCATGACCACGGTTCTCTGCAGCCTCTGCCTCCGAGACTCAAGGGGTCTTCCAGCCTCTACCTCCCAAGTAGCTGGGACTACAGGCAGGCACCACCATACCCGGCTAATTTTTAAATGTTGTTTTGTACAGAAGCGGTCTCCCTCTATGCCCAGGTTGGTCTCACACTCCTGGGTTCAAGTGATCCTCCTACCTTGGCCTCCCAACGTGCTGGGATCACAGCCATGAGCCACTGTGCCTGGCTTGTTCTGCTTTCTATCTGTACAGGTTTGCCTTTTCTAGTCACTTCGCTGAAATGGAATCATAGAATAGGCAACGTTTTCTTTCTGGATTCTTTCACGTAGCAAAACGTTTTTGAGGTTCGTTCATGTTGTTGCAGGGATCAAGGGCTCCTTTCTTCTAATTGTCAAGTAGCACCCCGTTGAATGGATATGCCACATTTTGTTTACCCATTCGTTTGTTGATGAGCATTTAGATCATTTCCAGTTTTTGCCTGTGATGAATAACATGGCGACGAGCATTCACGTGCAAATCTTTCCGTAGACATGTTTTCATCTCTCTTGGGTCGATTCCTAGGAGTGGACTTGCTGGGTCTTGATAAATTATTGTTTATCTTTTATAAGAAACCAAATTGTTTTCTGTTTTAAATTCCCACCAGCAACGCACAACGGTTCCGCTTCCTCCATATCCTCAGCACTTGGTATTATCTGTCTTTTTGATTAAAGTCGTTCCAGCAGATGTGTAGTGCGTCTCATTGTGGTTTTCATCTGCATTTCCCTGATGATTAATTGTGTTGAGCATCTTCTCATGTGCTTGCTAGCCGTTTGTGTATCATCTTTAAGGAAATAGCTATTCAAATCTTTTGCCTATTTAATATTTTGTCTTATTACTAAGTTATCAAAGTTTTTTTTTTTTTTCTTTTTTGAGATGGAGTTTTGCTCTTGTTGCCCAGGCTGGGGTGCAATGGTGCAATCTCGGCTCACTGCAACCTCTGTCTCCCAGGTTCAAGTGATTCTTGTGCCTCAGCCTCCCGAGTAGCTGGGATTACAGGTGTACACTACCCCACCTGGCTAATTTTTGTATTTTTAGTAGAGATGGGGTTTCACCATGTTCATCAGGCTAGTCTCGAACTCCCGACCTCAGGTATTCCACCTGCCTTGGCCTCCCAAAGTGCTGGGATTATAGGCGTGAGGCACAGTACCCCACGGAAGTTCTTTATATAGTCTGGATATAAGCCCACAATCAGATATATGATTTGCAAATATTTTCTCCCAGTCTGTGGCTTTTCTTTTTGTTCTCTTAGTGGTATCTTCTAAGGTATGAAAGTGGTTAATTTTAATGAAGTCCAATTTATCAGTTTTTCTTTACATCAATCATGCTGTTGCTGTCATGTATAAGAGCTCTTTGTCCAACCCAAGGTTATAAATTCTTTTTCTGATGTTTCCTTCTAAACTATTTAGAGTTTTAGTTCCAACTTTTAGGCCTAGAATCCATTCTGAGTTGATTTTTGTGTATGGTATAAGGTAAAGGTATCAGCTGATTTTTTTAACATGTGAATATCCAATTATCCTACCACCAATTGTTGAAAAGACGATTGCTTTTCCACTGGACCTTTGTTGAAAATCAGTTAACCAGATATGTGAGGATTTATTTCTGGACCCTTAACTCTGTTCTGTTGGTCTGTGTGCCTACCTTTGTGGCAATCCCACACTATCTTGATTTCTGTGGCTTTATAGTAAGTTTTGAAATCAGGTAGTATAAGTCCTTTCATTCTGTTCTCTTTCAGAATTGTTTTTGCTGTTCTACTTCTTTATAGCATTTCCATATACATTTTGGGATCTGCTTGTTCATTTCTACAAACAAGCCTGCAGGGACCTTGGTAAGGATGGCAATGCCTTTCATAACGTTAAGGGTATCGCACCATAACTTGTTCCTTCAGTCACAGAACAAATATGGTATCATATCAATGCTGTCTTAGAAGTATTGTGCCACCCCTTGTCCTTGGTCACAGAGAGCAACCCTGCGTGATGTGGAGGGGACCATACAAGATATGAACACCCAAAGGTGGGACCATTGGAACCCCCACTCGGGGTGCTCTGAGCTCTTTGCAGAATTGAATGAAATGGGTTTGGCAGCTGTGCTGCTGAACAGGAGCCACAGAGAGTTGTGGGTGGGGGACGGTCACTCAGTGTGGCTGAGAGGACCCTCTACTTTGCTGCCCTGCCTGCCCCATCAGCCTGGGAGGTCCTGCAGGGCAGAGATCCCAACTTTTCCTCCTTCCTTGGGCTCTCCCGTGGGGCCTGACTCAGGATGCTGGACTCCCACCTATTGGATGTGAACATTCACTGGAAATTGAATTGGCCGGAACACCCAGGAAGGACTGTGCCGCGATTCTCCAAACCAACCAATCAACTTCCACAAGTTCTCTTATCCTTCTGATGATATCAATGTGAAAGTTGAAGCCCAGGGCCTGAGGTTGGGGTGCACCAGAACTGGGAGATGAAGGGTTGCCATGTAAGTTTAAGTTTGCCGGATGGACGTGGGTATTTTCAAGGGACCTTTGTTCTCTGCCATCAGACTGGGAACATGCTACAAGCAACTGTTTGTTCTTCCAAAGGACTGGACATGAAGCCTGGGTGTTCAGCAGTGGTTGTGGAACTCAGCAGGTGTCTCGATAAGTTGGGGTACTATAAGTCACCTGCTACCGATGGGTAATAAGGCACCAGATGGTGCCACAATAGGGCCGCATAACAAATCCCCCCAAAACTCAGCTGGACTACCATGATAAGCATTTCTTCTCAAGTTCACAGGACTAGGGTTCATGGGCCTGTCCTATGGCTCTGTTTCTGCCTGCAGGTCGGGTGGGCTGGGCTCCAGGCTGCAGGCTGGGCTCAGGTCTGCTTCTCCTGTGCTCCTTCTGGGACTTGGGCTGAGGGGCAGTGGCTGCCAGGGCATGCTCTTCTCAGGCTGGATTACCGGGGTATGAGAGAGTGAGCAGAAACATGGCACACGATACAGGCTTCGTCCTGGAAGTGGCACACTGCTGCTCCCATCCACAAGCCCTCAGCCAGAGCACATCACATGGCCACACCCAGTATCCATGGGGAAGGAAGACAGTCACTCTGGTCTTTCTAATAGGTGGTTCTGCGAGCGTCCACGACAAAGGGTGTGGAGGTATAATTTTATAGGGGGAGGGCATGAAGGATGATGACTGATGTCCAGTCCACCACAAGTGCCAATGTGGATGAATGATTTGCCTTAGAAAAAAGTTAGAGGCGAAGTTGTCCCCAAACGCCCTCACTTGCACTCATGGGCTTTCTGGGGAGTACAGAAACAGCTGAGTAACAGTTAAGGGACTCTTGGGGGCTTGGCTGTACCCGCTAGCCCTCCTCCCTGGCTGCAGATTATATCTGCATGAATATGTGAATAAGTGATCTTTCTGTGTTCTTCCTCCTGGGGCCAGAGATGGGCCAGAAAAGCAAGCCTGGCTCAGGAAAGGCACCATGCAGAGATGCTGTTCCCATTACACAGGTGGGAAGACTGAGGTGCCCTCTTTAGGTCCCAATTCTCTATTTGGGAGACATGGGCAGGTCTCAAGTTTCCAAGAGCTGGCAAGTCTTTCATTCTCTGTTCCCTCTCCCCACCTATGAATGTCATGTGTCTGAGTGTCAGGGTGGGGACGTCAGTGGAGACCTCCAGTGTACGATTGCTACTAACACAGCTGACATCCTTGGGCACCTGCCATATAGCCAGCAGCATGCTGAGTAACCAGTTCGAAGCTTCTTCACAACGACCCTGAGCAGAGTTATTGTCTCCATTTCACACATGAAGAAACCAAGACCCAGAGGGATGAAGACTCTGCAGCTCACCTGGCTGGGATGCGCACACACACCTGTCAGATTCTAACTGTCTACTGGGCTTTTCTGGACTTCCCTTTGGGCAGAGGTTTCATGAAGGTGGATTTGAACTCATGTCTGTGGAAAGACTTTGTAACTTGTGGAGCTAGCTGGCAACAGAATGGATGTCTTATTCCTGGTCCAGGGAAGTGAGTTCCCCATCTTCAGAGGTATTCCACAGAAGCCAAATGGTCATCTTTCAGGGATGCTAGGGAGGAGTTTAGGGTGAGTCAGAGGCTGAACCAGTTCATACCACAGATGCCTTCCATGTTGAGCTCTGAGGAGTCTAATGGTTTTGTTCAGGCCACCTGGTAAATCAATGCCAGGTTCACAGCTAGAATAGGTGCAGGACTCCGGACTCTCGGTTATAACCATGGACTGCCACTTCTAGAAGTCCCTCAGTAGTCATCTAATCCACCCCTCCCCAGATTTTAGAGAGATGAGGGGTAACTAAGGAGATGACACAGGGCCACCTCCATTCTTAGTGGCAAAGCTGGACTTGAACCTTCAACTCCCATCTTCAGGGCATCCATCTATCTGCCTCTCCCTCTGTGCCCCAGGCTCCCCGGGAGCTAAGAACCTGCTGTCTCACTTGCCCCAGGCAGGCGGGAGTTAACAAGATAACTAAGTGACAGCCACTCTGCACGGCATCAGTTTCTCATTTAGAAATGCAAATAGCTTGCAAGGCCACGCTCAATGCTTCGCCTTTTCTACACCACACAAATTGCTCTTTTTCCCCCCTCCCTGTAAGACTTGTCTAGGATTGTTTGTACTACAAAAACCAGAGGGAATTGAGCCATTTGCTGGAACAATCCTGACAAATCCAGCCTCTGGGATGAGGCCTGCTTGGGCAATGAAGTTCCTCCCCCTCCCTCCCGTCTGCCTGCTGGCTGTGAGGCCCAGCAGCAGGGACTCAGCCTCCAGACCTTTCTGTCTTCTTCCTCCAGGAGGCCAGAGATGGGCCAGAAAAGCAAGCCTGGCTCAGGAAAGGCACCATGCAGGTGCTATTCCTATTACACAGGGAGGAAGACTGAGGTCCCACCTGCAGGTCCCAATTCTCTATTTGGGAGACAAGGGCAGATCTCGACTTTCCAACAACCGGCAGATCCTTACTTTCATTCTCCGTTCCCTCTCTCCACTAGCTTCTTTCTACACCCTCGGCAAGGCCCTTGCTGTCGTCCTGTTGTTCTGGGCAGCCCATCTGTGGTTTGCAATGTCATTTTGGTTTTCAGCTTAATCCTTACCATGAGAATCATGACCTCTATTTCACAAAGAGGTGAAGGGTCATGTTGAACCATATGAGGTTATCATTTTTGTAGGTCAGAAAATGGTTGTATATTGGACATTTCGTGTGGTTTCAACTTAATAACTTGCCCCAGGTCATATAACTTATCCTTTGTTTAATGACAAAAAAAATGTATCTAACATGTTTCAGACTAGCCTTCTTACTCGTGACGGACTTAGCTGAATCACTGGCTTCTGTATTGATGAGGAGTGTGAATTTGTGTAAGTCAGTCTGCATTGTCAGAAGCCGTATATTTTCTGAGAGTCACCTACGGTCAGCCAACATCTGTCTGTGAACTCTTCAGTATTATCAAGGCATGAGCCCTTACTCCATTATCCCCTCAGCTGCATTAGTTATCTGATGCCATGTAACACATGACCCCAAAACTTACTGGCTTAAAGCAACCGACATTTATTGTCTCATAGTTCCTATGGGCCAAGAATTCAAGAGGAACTTGGCTGGGAAGTTCTAGCTCAGCGTCTTTCATGAGGTTGCGGTTGAGATACTGAACAGGGCTGCAGTCATCTGAAGGCTAGGCCAGGGCTGAGGGACCTGTTTCCGAGAGGGTTCACTCACATGGCTGTTGGCAGGAGGTCCTTATTCCTCACCACGTGTATCTCTTCTTAGGATTGATTGAGTTTCCTCACAACATGTTACCTGACTTCCCTTGGAGTACAGGGTCCAAGAGAGACAGAAAGACAGAAACCACATGCCTTCTACAATCTTCCCTTGGAAGTCACGGTTGGTCATTTGCACCGCATCCTATATATGAGAAGCAAGTTGCTAAGCACAGCTCACACTTGAGAAGAGGAAAATTTGTCTCCACAGAAGGGAAGAATGCCAAAGAACTTGTAGACTTATTTTAATATCACTCTACTCAACCCTGGCCTAGATGCTAAGAAAATACAGAGAGTGAAGAAACTTCCTGGTGTTCTTCCTGAAGTTCTGTCCCTAAGCTGACCATCTTTAACATTCTTCTTGGTGAAGACACAACAGAGATCGTGGACAGACAGTCTGTGTTTCTTCTCTCTGGGAGCACGTGGTCTTGACCATTCCTTGTTATAAGTAGAATTGTCGATGCTGCAAAAGAAGTAGCACTCTAATGTAAATTTCCTCAGCAAGGCAATTTACTTTTATAGAAGACTGTGGCTCACAGATGGAACAATGGTGAGTGCGCACCTGGACAAGGAGGGGAAGGGGTACTTATGCCTAACGGGGGACACCCTACTGCTGTCATTCTCCTAGGGTTACATCACACAAGCTGGACTAATCCTGACTGGCTATTTTAAAGAGAGCAGGGGTCTGAGCTGGAGTGGCAGGGTAGTTTGGCAGGAAGGACAGTTACAGGCGGGTCAGAGCAGGTAGCCAGGGGTGACCTAGGTCAAAGAAGGTGGCCGGAGCAGGGGACTGGGATGAGTCAGGATGGAGCAGGGGGCCAGGGGAACAGATGTGAACTACTGATTAGAACCTGTGGAGAAAGTTGTTTACTGGAACTACAAGGAAGTTAAACTTTAAAATAGAGAATTAAAGAATAAGAGAGTTGAACATACTGACACACTGATTCTCGGAAGAGAAATTTGGGGTTCACTGTATCTAACACCCTTCTTCCTTGGGATGACTGCATTATTAGTTGATTCCCTGGAACTTTGCTGGGGGACGTTGCAGGGTATTCTAGGACGGGCACTGGTTAGTCTGATCTGCACAAATGGGCTGCAGGAATCTCATAGGACTCTCTGGGCACTAATAATAAAAAATTCAGCCTAAACTGGCTTAAGTAGGAATAGGAAATTTAACAACTTATGTAAATGAGGGAGATCAGGGGTGAACCAGTCTCCAGGAGCTGCCACAGGGAAGCATCCCATGATGTGGAGGTGGAAGTGGCTGGCTGGTCACCCAGAGCCCAGGCTCCTTCTGTCATGGTCTAGGCTGTTGCTTAGATGCAGCTTCCCAGCCAGCCAGGAACTACATTTCCCAGCATCCCGTGTATTTAAGTGCGACCATGACCAGTTCTCACCAATAGAAAAGGGTAGAGGTGGCATGTGACTCACTTCCAGACCAAGGAGCTTAAGAGGATCTCCAAGGCACAAGAGGTGGTATAGCACAAGGTAGAAGGATCCTGGACCCTGAGTTACCAGAGAGACTCATGTAAGACTATTATGTGAGCAGGAAATACATTTTTTTTGAGACACGGTCTCACTCTGTTGCCCAGGCTGGAGTGCAGGGGTGCAGTCACGGCTCACTCCATCCTCAACCTCCTGGGCTCAGTCAATCCTCTCACTGCAGCCTCCCAAGTAGCTGGGACCACAGGTTTGTGTCACCATGCCCAGCTAATTTTTTAATTAAAAATACTTTTTTAATAGAGATGAGGTCTCACCATGTTGCCCAGACTAGTCTTGAACTCCTGGGCTCAAGCAGTCCTCCCATCTTAACCTCCCAAAGTGCTGGGATTACAGGCCCGAGCCACCATGGCCATGAAATAAATTTTTATTACTTAGGATTTGAGGGTTGTTACAGCAGCTAGCATTTCCCTGACTAACACAGATATCATTCAGGACCTCTTCTCTCTCCAGCTGTCTCTTCTGCTTGCTTCTCTGCTGGCTTCATTCTTCAGACCCATGGGATGGCAACGTAGCTGCCAGCAACTCTAGAATAGGTAGAAGTCCAGAGGGTCCTAGGTTCAAGGCCAGCAGAAAAGATACCACCCTCTTCATAGTTTCAATGGAGTCCCGGACCTTGTATCTCATCAGTTAAATCTGTGAACTTATATCAGGATGAATTACTGTGTCGGGAGAGGGGGTAGCAGCACATGTTCACTCGTGGGGCCGAGGGTGGAGTTAATTGCACATGGACTGCAGCTTAGGGAGGGAACAAGATTCTGGGCATTTGTCCATCGCCATGAACTTGAGCAGTGCCCAGAAACTCCGAGTGTCAGAGTCCTTTTCTGATTCAGTGAGGGTGCCAGACACACAGGTCTCATGGAGGGTTTGCCAGGATGGAATGACCTTGCCAAACTGCCCAGGCCTGAAACGTGTGACTTGGTGATGCTCAGATTTCCTTCCTGCTGGAGCATCATGGAACTGGCTCATTTGGGCGTGGGGCTGACTCTCCCAGCTGAGCATTTTCTCTCTTCTCCGTCCTTTTGTTCTCCCTCACATCCACGCAGGGCACCTTCTGAAAGGATATCCATGTCTGCATACAGAGAGCGCGGTTTTGAACATCACTCACTCAGCCTTGCCCGCTGCCAGCACTCTGGTTGGTTCTGCTGCCATCCCCTATCCTTTGATCGGCGGGAAGTGATGAGAGCCTCTTTCTCTCCCTCAGAGGCAGCCGGTTTCAAACCTTGAGGCAGCGTTTTCATGTCCTCACCCACATCCCCGGTCCAGCCTTGCCTAATGGGAACCTGATCCGCGTGACAGATAATGAGGTGGATGGCTCTTTTAAACACCTCCACCCAGAGGCCCTCCAGACTGCTGCCGTCCACACGGTGCTCTCTGAACTCCCGGGGGACTTCTGCTTCAACACCTAAGAGTAGCTTGTCCTCTAAGTGAACAGTTTCCTACTTCTTGTCTTGTGCAAAGTCCTTCAGCACAAGAATCTATTTTCTCCTTCTCTTGTGTTCTCTGTGGGTCCTTGGGTAGAACTGAACACAGAATCCAGGAAATGAAATAAAATCAAGATGAGATTTATTTAACACAGGCTGCCAGACACGCCACTGGGCGTGTTTGCATCCAAGCTTTCATTTGGTTCCCACAAACAGCCCTGTGAATCGGATATTCAGACACATATTTTTACACAAAGAAACTGACACTTAAGACGGACTGCGTCACACGCCCAAGGTCACGTAAAGAGCGAAAGAAGGGCTGTTGATGCCACTGCTGGGCTCTCATTCCTTTGGCATTTATAGAGTGTCTTCCAGGTACCAGGCTGTGGGCTTGGCTCCCCGGGGGGGAAATACTGAACTGAACAGGGGGAATCATTAGTGATGAAGGGAGGGGATCCCTGGAATTGGGCTCCTTGGGTTCAAATCCTGCCTTGATAGCTTTTGAGCCATGCCCCTGGGGAGCAGGCATTTCCTGTCTTCAGCCCTAGCTGTCTGTGTGTGAGCACCTGGTAAGATGTCCAGGTCCTGTGTCCATACCACTGCCCCGCACTGCCTCATTTATCAAACCCTTATGGAGCACTTATTTAGCACTTACTATATACCTGAATGACTTAAAGTGCTTTACAATTTTCTTTTTTTGAGGTGGAATTTCACTCTGTCACCAGGCTGGAGTGCAGTGGGCGATCTCAGCTCACTGAAACAACTGCCTCTTGGGTTCAAGTGATTCTTTTGCCTCAGTCTCCTGAGTAGCTGGGACCACAGGCACATGCCACCACATCTGGCTAATTTTGTATTTTTCAGTAGAGGTGGGGTTTCGCCATGTTGGCCAGGCTGGTCTCGAACTCCTGACCTCAGGTGATCTGCCCACCTTGGCCTCCCAAAGTGCTGGGATTACAGGTGTGAGCCACCATGCCCAGCCAAGTGTGTTACAATTATTAACTAATTTCATGCTCATGCAGTCCTGTGAAGTAAGTGCTATTATCCTTCCTATATTACAGATGAGGAAACTGAGGCTCAGAGAGGCTGAGTGACTTGTCCAAGCATTGCGGCTAGGATTCAAACCTAGTCCACCTGGCTCCACAGTCCCTGTTCTTAGCTTCCATCTTTTGATGTCTGTTCACTTCATAAATAGTAGTTGAACGGGATTGAATTAAATCACCCGCATGATTTTTGCCAGGTCTACTTGGGGGTGAGTTTTCATGAGTCCCTGAGGGGCTGAGCCAACCACATCCATCTTTCTTTTGGACTCTGATTCAGGGAGTGAAGTCCCACTCCCATGAGGGCAAGGCATCAGCCCTGAAGACAGGACAGTGTGACCTCTGTGAGGGGCCCTGGCCTGGCCCTGGAGGATGGGCTGCCCAGTGGTGGTTCAGAGGCTCTGAAATGGGGTGCCCTGCTCAGACCTGGCTTAGTGGCACCATGAGCTGCCAAGCGCCCTCTGTGGGCTGGACGTTCCCACCCCCCCCCAGCACTCCTGGCACCCCCATTCTCTCCATCCTCCCAGAATCTGCAAGGAAAATGCTTCCAACTCAAGGCAGCCACCAGCTCATGCTCTGGTGCCTGCACTCCAAGGCTTCTCTTTTAAAAACACAGCGGTTTTCAAAGGAGTCTTGCTTGATCTTGTGGGTCTTTTTTCCCCTCTACTTGACTGGAAGCTGATGGCAGTGATCAGACATAGTCTCTGATCTACCAATCAGGGCTGCCGAACAGTCCCTGGCATGGCCGATGCTGGCAGCCAAGGCAGGAGAAACAAATCCGCCAGCCAAGGGTGGCAGGACTTGGGGACAGGCGCAAATGTGCCTTCTTCCCGTGGGACTTTCTTTTCCTTCGTGGCTCTGCCTGTTTGAAGTTCAAGATGCCCTTTGAGGATGGCTCTGTGCTTCCAAAGGTGCTGGTATCTGGGGAGGGCATGGAGGTAACCAGGGCATAACTTCTCAGCCTGGACACCCTCCACAGTCATGTTCTCTCTCTTCCTCTTCTGCATTTCCTAGGAATTATTTCTGCACACAGAAAGGTACAAAGAATGAGAGGAACCAAGCCCTACTTGCTGGCCACCAGGAGCTAATCTCCCCTTTCGGAAGTGTAGCGTTGCACACATAACCTCAGGGATGCACACGCCTGCCCTGTCCTGCAGCTGGACATGGTGTCCAAAGTGTTTCCATGTCCCTTGCCTAATTTGAAGAAAGCAGATTGGTATAAGTGCCCCCATTTTACAGATGAGAAAATGGAGATTCAGAGAAGTGAGCTGTGACTTGCCTTTGGCCACGCAGTCAGAGAGTGGCCGAGACTCCAAACCAAGACCTGTCAAAGTCCACCCAGCCTCTTCCTGCCTATTCCCCACCAGAAGCCGGGCACCCAGGACGGGAGGGAGCTCGATAGTCAGTGTCTGCTGTGCGTGCCCATTGAGTGAGGGGGCAGGACTTTGAGAGAGATCATCCTGGTCAATATGGTAAAACCCTGTCTCTAGTAAGAATACAAAAATTAGCTGGGCGTGGTGGTGCACACCTGTAGTCCCAGCTACTCGGAAGGCTGAGGCACTAGGATCACTTGAACCCAGGAGGCGGAGGTTGCAGTGAGCCAAGATCACACCACTGCACTCCAGCCTGAGTGACAGAGTGAGACTCCATCTCAAAAAAACAACAAAAAACAAGGCTGGGCATGGTGGCTCACACCTGTGATCCCAGCACTTTGGGAGACCTTGGTGGGTGGATCACCTGAGGTCAGGAATTCGAGACCGGCCTGGCCAACATGGTGAAACCCCATCTCTACTAAAAATACAAAAATTAGCTGGTGTAGGTGAGGTGGCATGTGCCTGTAATCCCAGCTACTCAGGAGGCTGAGGCAGGAGAATCTCTTGAACCCGGGAGATGGAGGTTGCAGTGAGCCGAGATCGTGCCACTGTACTCCAGCCTGGGCAGCAGAGCAAGATGCCATCTGGGGAAAAAAAAGCACCAGTCATTGGATTTAGAGGCCATTCTAATCCAGTATGACTTCTACTTCACTGATGACCTGCAAAGATCCTATTTCCAAATGAGGCCACATTCTGAGGTTCCAGGTGACATGAATTTTGGGGGGTACCATTGAACCTCTACAAATTCAGATCCATCACTTGTCAGCTGTGTGTCCTTGGGAAAGCCTTGATGGAGTTGAAATGTCCTCATTTGCCAAATGGGGCCAAGAGGGTGTCCTTGTATGGGAATTGTGAAATGAAGTGTGAGGAGAGCACAGTGGCACCTGGCGCACTGCAGACACCCAGCAGCCGCGGCCTGCCTTCTTGTTAATACTGCTGTTTCTACATTCGGTGAAATGTGAGGTGAGCATAAGAGCATGGCAAAGTTTATGTTTGGAATGGGATATATTTAGAAGGTAGTGAATTCCAGTAGGGGCAAACACAATCTATTTATTTATTTCTGTGTTTGTAATTACTGGGCAGATAGCAAACAACTTGTTACTTGCCCAAGTTTAGAACCAATTGAGAGACAGATGCCTGAGTCAGAGAAAGGGAGATCAGACATCATTCTGACTGCTGATGAAGCTGTCTGGCTTGGTCTTCAGCAGGCCTCCTACTGCCCAGATCCTGGCAGAGTGGGCACTGCCAGTTCTGACCCCTTTACTGGGCCAGGCAGTGCCCTCTGCAGGCAGAGGAGGGTGGGCATCTCATGCATCTGGGGTGCCCCCTCCAGACTCACCAGTCAGAGACTGGGGGAGGGGAGAAAGGGAAACTGTGAGGGAGGGGTTGGGTACACAGCAAGTGGGTGGGAGTGTTATCAGGACACATGAAACCTGCAGAAGGCATTTCCCCTCCTGATATAGAAAAGTAATCCTGGCACTGCCACCTTCTAGCTGGGAGGCCTATAGACACCATGAGCCTCTCTGAGCCTTAGTTTTCTCATCTGTAAAACTAAGAGTTGATGATGAGAGTTTCTAGCTTATAGGTTTGTGTGTGAATGAAATGATCAAACACCTGCAAGGCACTCAGAACATGCCCAGCTTCATAAGGATGGCTTCTATTTTTATTGTTCTTCTCATCACCACTGTGCAATGTGAGGATGGATGAAAGGCACCAGACCCTGAGCATGATCATCAGATGCTCCTGTAACAGGCTCTGATTCTGGGAGGAAGCGGGGCCCCCAAGATTCTTGAGAAAATGTGTGTGAAGGTGAGTAATAGACTGTCAAGTGCTGTCTGAAGTGAAGGGATTATTGGTGCTGCTGTGAGGTATGGGAGCTGTCCCCGGAGCCGCCCTGCCTGTCTCAGGGGACTGGCAGGGCACTGGGATAAAGCCTTTTCCTAGTGCTTGGGCTGGAGTGTGGGTAGGGGTCATGGGTGGGCAGGACGTCTTGCCAAGGCCTCGGCAGGCTTGTGCACATGGAGGGGACAACACTAGGGAAAGCTGGGACTCTGGGCAGGAGGGTGACATCACCAGGAATCTCCTCCTCTCTCTCCAGTCTAGTGGGTAAAGGAGAGACATTAAGAGAGGCAGAAAGTGGCAGCTGGCTGACTGGGAGGTTTCCTTTTCCTGTAGAATCTATCAAGCTGCCCCAGGAGCTGGCTGCTGCTGGGATCCACCCTTCTGGAGGTGAGTGGCACCTGGTGTGGCCATATGAAGTAGAATTGGGACCCTCATCAGTGGCTCTGCAGGTCAGTGGCCTGGTGCTATATCTGAGCCCAGGGGTGGGGCAGGGGTTGGGGGTCAGGGGGCAGATGGCATTTCAGGAGCTCTGCCCCAAAGGTCCTCATCCTAAGATGTGGTGCCTGAGGCAATGTCTGGAGTTCACAGGTATTAGTGGCTCTCTAAGTGGTTGACCTCTTCAACACAGTCCAAAGTCAAACAAAACCAATGTTGTAAGGAATTTTTTGACTACCTGGGCTCCAGGCTCTTGCCCTGGTTTGGACAAGGAAGAAACAGCTTGAATTTGAGTTACTGAACAAGTTACTGAATGTCTAGGGTCCTCGATATCTTCATCCATCCAATGGGGTTAATGATAAAGGACCGTCCACCTTATTGGGATCTTTCTGGGGATGCCTTCACACTGGGCCCGGCACACAGTGAGTGCTCAGTGAATGTCGGCTGTGACAACAGTAATGGCGGTAATGGTGGTGGAGGTGGTGGTGGGAATGATGGGGTGGTCACGATGGCGGTGGTGATGGTGACGGCGGTGGTAGTGATGGAGGTGGTGGTGACGGTGATGAGTGTCAAGCCTGGGCTAGGTGCTGGGGATACAGAGATTTTTTTAAAGGCAGGAAAGAGAAACACAGAATTGATCATTACCATACTTTGTGACAGTGAGGAATGTCAGAATGAATTGGTCAACTCTTTGAGGACATGTGTTTTGAAGAAGTAATGATTTGCCATATTTTTAAGGAGGAAAAGGGTATGGCGTGGAGCGGGAACCGTGCCTGCTGTGGCGTGAAAGTAGGAAATGGCAGGGGGATCACTGTTGCTGGAGCAGGATCCTGGGCCAGGGTTGGGGTGATAAGGCAGGGGCTGCAGAGGTAGGCAGGGCATCAACTGCCACGTCAAGGATTTTGGCCTTGTTCTTAACAATGATGGGGAGGCCCTGACAACACAGCATGACCAGATCAGCTGGACCTGAGGTCCAAAGACATCTGATGTCACCAGCTCTTACATGTGGTGGGGTAGGGTGAGGGGAAGGTTGGATGAGCCAGACATCTAGGAAGGATGGGTGTTGTCTTCTGGTGTACTAGTTCTCCGGGGGCTGGAGGTGGCAGTGAGTTTGGGGGCTGGAGCCTGACCCATGCCTGGGGAAATCAAGATGGAGGCTTGACTACCAAGCGGGTCCATTGATTTTTGTTCAGTTCTCTGGCCCTGGTGCTCACTACAGAAGGGCTCCAACATGCTTCTCAGACTGACTTACCGCTGGACACAGGCTGTTCCTGAGCCAGCGCCCTGGCTTGGCCATGAAGCTCGATTAACATTCATTCATTCATTCATTCATTCTCTATCAAGCAGGAGGCATTGTTGTATGTCCTGGGGATTATAGTGGGGTCATAGACAGACAATCTCTTGGACCTCTATTCTAATAGATGCCATCTTTTACGGCTGACCTTAACCCTGTTCAGTCTGCCCCCCAACCTTGGTCATGGATTAGGCCCATAGCTCAACAATCCTCAGTGGATGTCTGTCAAATGCAGGTCATTCATTATTGTGCCTTCAACAGGTTTCATGCGCACTACTCCTGTTAGTAGCGGGCAGGTGGAAGAAGAGTCCGCAGAGGCCCTGCAGGTAGTGAGAGGGTCTGGATATCACAACAGAATCCATTCTCACTGCTGGGGAAACTGCCCTCCATGTCTCTTTTAGCAACCTCAGGGAAGAGTTGAATGTAGTCACCTCTTGGTGACAGCTTTGCCCGCTGACTACTCCGCAGTGCTGATGGGGTGGCCTCAGGTATGGGTACCTGTGTGTTAATGGAGGGGGAGAGGGAAACCTTCCTGGAGACAGCAAACCCTGCTGTCCTGAGCCAAGCTTTCCGGGCTTAGTACCAAGGAAAGGGAGCCCCGGCTACTCCCGGCTGGGAGGTGAGAAGCAGATGAGCCCCAGTGAGGCTGTGTGGCAGGGGAGATGTTGCTGTAGGTGGTGATGAGTCCTTTAAAATCACATAAAGTCTGCCTCTGGCCTTCAGGGTGAAGGTCAACTATTCGTCAAGGCCCAGGAAGCCCCTCACGTGGAGAACCCCGCTCACCTCCTTTGCATCTCATCTCTCACCCCTTTCTCCCATCACACTTGAGGGTCTAGCTCTGCTGAGCTCCTGGCAGTTTCTCCAGAATGTCCAGCTCTCTCCAGGCCTTGGCACAAGCTATTCTCTGTGCCTGGGATGTTTGTCTTTCCATTTCACTCACTGCCAATTCATTACCCTTCCGCCTTTGCTCAGCTGTCACCCGCTCTCCTCCCTGTCTGGATCGCATGGGTGTCTCGTCCTTGTGACCCTCAGCCACCCATGCGTCTTAGACTTATCACGCTGACTGCAAACATGATAGTCTCCTCTCTAGACTGTACTCACCTTGAGGGCAGGGGTCCAGTCTAACCACCATGTCCTCAGTGCAAGATATGGGATATTCTAGGGGCTTTGCTATTATGTGTTGAGTGGTTGGAAGGAAGGATGGATAGATGGGTGGATGGGCGGGTTGGCTGGTGGGTGGGTGGATGGATGGGTTAATGAGTGGAAGGATAGAGGGGGCTAGGTTCAGTAGACAGGCAGCTTCCACCCAATTCTTCCTCTTTGCTTGGAACCAGCATCTCAACCCCCTGACTTTTTACTAAAGGCCCAAGCAGCCAACCCTGCGGAAATATAGAGCATTATCTAAATGCTAAATAGCAGCAGTAACAGCTGAGATGGGCTCTGTGAACAATGTGTGGGCTTATTGGCCATCTCCTGCCTGCCACCCTCGTCCCACCCTATTCTGCTCTTGAAAGCTGTCGGGCCTGGTTAGCGCTCACACTTCGTCAGGACCGTGCGGCTCTCTGAGGGACCGAGGCCTGCACACACAGATGGACTGTGCAGGCTGCAGCCCCTGGAGGGCCTGGAGATGGGGCGGGGCAGGCAGCCCATGCAGGAGGAGCTAGCCTGCCAATGTACAGTCCCGGGGGCACTGCCACTGGCCCTCGGGTGACCAGCAGATGACTGACATCCCCGTACATCCTTAGGTTCCTCATTTATAACGAAAAAGAATTTTCTTCCTGTCACTGGGAACCTACCGTGCACCAGCTTTCCTGAAATTAAATTTGTAGATCAAGCCTGGGACGTTTTCCATTGTACAGAGAGACTGAGGCTCAGACAGGGAAAGAGACCTCCAGCTAGGGAGGGTTATAAATAGGATTTAGCCCAAGGCCACCTGACTGCAGACCTCCACTGCCTAACACGAGGGGCTGGGCTGGATCAGAGGTTTGCAAAATGTTTGTAGTGGAGGGAAGCTTCGTTCAAACAAAATCTCACCCAGAAATGCTTTATAGAAAACAGATATAAAGTAGAGCAGACCTGATTGAAGCAGGAACCGGGGTGGGTGAGCAGGGGTTCGTTGGGCCCTCCCTGATCCCTCCTTCCCACACTGCAGTGAACAGGGCCTCACTGGGGGACTTCTAGGTTCCTGGCTTCCCCAGGGTAAGGCTCACCTGGACAATGTGACAGCAGCCACTTGGGGTCACTCAGAGGGTTGTATGATTTGAAAGTTCATGAGTCCATCCTCCCTACTGGGAGAGACACAGGCCTCGCAGGGCCTCCCAGTTTGCATGTGAGTTTCCCCACTGGCATCTCTGTAGGTGACCTGAGGCCTGTGGATTATCAAGGCTGGGCCCCTCCAGTCACCTCCTCCAGAGGGGCTGGACAGGGTAGTTCAGAGTCACTGCCTTTTGACCCTCTGATGTTAGAAATAGGGACTGGGGTAGGATCTTGATTCTCCAGCCTCCCACACCTTCACCCACACTGTCCATGGCTCACTGTGGACTGGCTTATGCTCAGGGGAAGCCTGGGCAGGACCCCGGGTGGGGTAGGAACAGGGCTGTGAAGAGGGTGTGGCCAGCACAGCTGGGGGATGTCAGGATGTGGGCAGGGATATCTTCTGGGGTGGCACTAGGGCCCATGTCAGTAGGCTCTGGAGATGAGGGACAAATTCCAGAAAAGAGCTGCCAGGCTCAGGGAAGGGGATATGGGCTCTGAGAGAGAGGAGGGAGCTGGAGGGGGGAGGGGCTCTTGGGTGGACAGTCAGTCCCTGCAGGGGGCCGGAGTGCTCTCAAAAAGGTCATTTTTGGAGGACAGTTTAATTCCCCCCAAAGCAGGCTTAATGGTTCTTCTTCTGGGGCTGGGTTTGGAGTGGGTCGCCCTCCCAACCCCCGCACCTGACAAGTTTCTGAGCTCCAAGTTTCCATTCTTTGCTCCTTCTGCTCCGCCGGCTCCATCCACTTCATTTCTCCACCCAGTAGTCTTGGGCTTATCAGAACACCACCACGGACCCCAGACCCCAGCTCTGACCCGCACCTACCTGGGACCTGGGAATCCTGGATTCTAGTCCCAGCAGTGCCCCTGCCTGGTCCACCCCTGCCTCAGTTTCCTTACCTGTATATTGAGGGCATTGGGAGAGTGTCCCTGGGCCTGGGTGATTCTGGAAGCCTGTGACTTGAAGCGACTTGAAGCCGAAGTCTGTGCTCGCCTGTGCCCCCTCCCCCTCCAGCTGGCGCCCGGCTCAGTAGGAAGGAGGCCAAGGAGCCGCCAGGATTTCATGCTGCCTCCGCCATCAGTCACTCTGGGTGGACTCTGAAAAGCCCATTTGGTTTATTAACACAAACACTCCTGGCATAAGCCTGGGAATGGCAAATTGGATGGGAGTTCACGGAAGTCAGGGGATGTGTTTATCACCTCCTGTTCCATCACCTGTCGCTGCTCCTGGCAGCCGGGGAACGGCCGAGGCTGGTCACGGGGAGAAGCGGGGGTCAATGAAATCACCTCCAGAAAGCTACTTGTGCTTGACCGCAGGCTGCTATCTGCCCGGTGGCCAGGGATCCGCTCTCTGATCTGGGTTCTACGGCCGGCTAAGCAGAGCATGACCTTGGGGAAAGTCCTTCTCCTGTCTTGGCCTCGGTGAACAGGGCCTTGAGGAACTGCTGGATTAGCCTGGAGTGTGGCCTCAGATCCTTTTCTGCTGGAGGCTAGCTGAGTGACCAGGATGCAACCGCCCTCTCCTCCCTCCACCACTGAGCCTCACTTTCCTCAACTGTAAAATGGGGATACTGATTCGTCTAGTTATTCATTAGCTATTTATCATAAGTACCTCCTCTGTGCTAAGAACCATGTTGGAGCTTCAGAGATGATAATAGTAGTCGCTAAATATGTCGAGCACTTTGTGTGCTCTATTTGTATAGTGTATTATTCTGTTTTCATGCTGCTGACGAAAACATTCCCGAGGCCAGGCACGGTAGCTCATGCCTGTAATCCCAGCACTTTGGGAGGCCGAGGCGGGTGGATTGTCTGAGGTCAGGAGTTCAAGACCATCCTGGCCAACATGGTGAAACCCTGTCTGTACTAAAAATACAAAACTTAGCTGGGCGTGGTGGTGCATGCCTGTAATCTCAGCTGTTTGGGGGGTTGAGGCAGGAGAATCACTTGATCCTTGGAGGTGGAGTTTGCAGTGAGCTGAGATTGTGCCATTGCACTCCAAACTGGGTGACAGAGCAAAACTCTGTCCCTGCCCCACCCCCTAAGAAAAATGACATACCTGGGACTGGGAAGAAAAAGAGGTTTAATTGAACCTACAGTTCCACCTGTCTGGGAGGCCTCAGAATCCTGGCAGGAGGCGAAAGACACTTCTTACATGGCAGCAGCAAGAGAAAATGAGGAAGAGGCAAAAGCAAAAACCCCTAATAAACCCATCGGGTCTCGTGAGACTTATACATTATCACAAGAATAGCACAGGAAAGACTGGCCCCCATGATTCAGTTACCTCCCCCTGGGTCCCTTGTCCCTCCCACAACACATGGGAATGCTGGGAGATACAATTCAAGTTGAGATTTTGGTGGAGACACAGCCAAACCGTATCATATAGTAAGTGATTAAACCCTCAAAACAACGCAATGAGACAGGTACTATCCATAGCCCCATTTCATAGATGAGGACCCCGAAGTACGCTCGGTTACGAGTTCTGAGGACAATGGCACAGGTGACATTATGCTGTCACCACTGTTGACATCTTGGAAGGGTTGTTGCAGGGGCTGTGGGCTGCAAAGCACAGGGAGGTCAGTCCCACCTAACGAGATGAGGAAAAGCTCAGCGAGAAGGTGACACGGAGTTGTGGCCATGGGATGGATGGTCACCCCTGAGACAGAAGGGGCTGGGGAGAGGGCATTCCAGGCAGAGAGAACAGTGCGTGCCAGGGTCAGCTCAGTGTGTCTGGAACCAGCAGGTGGTTTGGTAGGAAAGAATTCTGAGAGGAGAGAGACCTGCACGTGGCTGAGATCACATCCATCCTCTTCAGAGCATCTCTGAAAAGATTCAAGGGGCGAATTCCCACCACTGGGTGCCTGGGATTGGAGTTCGATGCCCTTTCTTTTCTCTGACTCCCAAGACTGTGGCATAGAGAAGATGGGATGGGTACTTTGAGGTCTTCAGGAGGGTCACGTGGCAGAGGAACACTGCTCCTTGGGAGGAACTGGGCTTTTCAGAGCCTCCTGGGCAGAAAGAAGTGGCCTGGGCTCCCTTACCTGGAAGCCGAGGGTCCCATTAAGCTGGGAGCCATTTGCATTAATTAATGCCTTCTTTGGTCCATTAATCTTGACAGCAGTGCGTGTCTGTTCCTGCCTGCTGGGTGCTGGGAGAGGCAGGATTTGTTCTCATTGCACCTCAAGAGGCAATTTCTCCTCGGAGAGCCAGGTCTTGGGAAAAAGGTGAGGGCACCTGGGGCCATGCAGGGATGCCGTGGTCTTGGAATCAGGCTGCCTCCAACCCTATTGCCATTTTCCAGATGAGGAAACTGCCGTTTGGTGGGAGTGTTCTTAAAGTGACTTGTTCAAGGTCATGCAGCGGCTGTGAGGGAGTTGGAGGTGGCACCCAGTTCCCCAGAGCTAGGTCTGTTCCCTTGTACCAGAAATCCCTACACAGTAAGCTGCTCTTCGACAGAGGCTGAGGGACCCAGCCCTGTGCCCTTCCCTCTCTCCTGCCCACCCTCCCCCTCTCCACTCTTCCCACCCGTGTTCTCCTCCTCCCCCCAACCTCACACATCTGTTTCCAGTCCCCCCAGTCTCCAAACCCCTGGATCAGAGGGGAGCTCAGCACTGCCTGCCCAGGCTTTGTCTGTGAGGACAAGCAAGCAGGGAATGTAGGCCAGGGAGATGAATCGTGCATTGGAGGTGAGCACGTGGATGAGGTAGGGGCTCCCGCGCCTGGCCGTGACTGCTGCATCCTCTGGAACACTCAAGAGCAGAAGTCGGAGGACTGGCCCCCACCAGTGGGGTCTGGCTCTTTCAGCAGAGGCGAGGGAGGGTGTGGAAAACTCGTTCTGAGGTTGCCTGCCTGTCCTTTGAGCATCTCCAGTATCCATCTGCTTCTCCCAAACATTTCGGTGGCTCTGCTCAGCCCTGTCCCTTGGTGCAATAGGACCCCATAAACACTTCCTCATCCATCCTCCTTGATGCTGTCGGAGTGGCCTCTCTAAATCTGACCATACCCCTGCCTCGCTCTCACCCCTTCCGTTGCTCCTCGTCACCTGTCGGACTTGAAGTTGGAGATCTCAGCTTGGCAAAGCCCTCCCTCTGGGGTCGAGCTCCTCCCACCTCCAGCCTTGCCCCATCTCTCACCCCCTCGCCCACGTGCACCCACACGTCACACTTGCAGTTCCATGGCAGGGCACACACTCACTCCCTGGAGCATCAGCTCTGGGTCCGGATCTCAGGCCTGCCACTGACAAGCTGAGGGGTGGGCAAATATTCACCCCAATATGCCCTTGTTTCCCTGTCTATAAATTGAGGAATGTAACAGCACTCCGCTCATGTGAAGAGCTCTCACAGCATCCAGCAGAACAAAAGGGAGGTGCGATCGAAGGGCTATTTATTGCTGCCTCTGCTGCTGCCGCTGCTGTTATTGTTACTGTTAGCTCCTGGGATGGCCGGCCTGGATGCCCTCAAAGGCAGAGACCCATTTTATTTCCATCTTTGATTCTGCCCAGTGCTTGGCGCAGTGCCAGGTATACAGTACGTTTTTCAGTGAATGCTGATTGAACATATCAATGAGTGGGGAAGGATCTATTCTCTGGGGACCCCCAATCTGATAGGGAGAGGACACACCTCAGACCTTGGGACCTCCCAGGCAGACAAAGGAGGCAGGTTGCACTCATATACAAACATTGCAGGGTTTCCAAAGGTATCACTATTAGACTCTTTCCAGACCCGCCACAGTACACTGGCAGGTCTGAAATAAAATCAGCCCACAGCAGCACCGGGGTGGGCGGGGCAAGGAAATTCAAGAGGACCCAGCTGATGTTTAGCACAAGCAGGTTTGCGGAGACACCCCTGCTGCCTGCTGCATCTGCCTGCTGCCTCTGTGACAGTGTTCCCTGGCTGCCTGTCACAACCCATCTGCTTGAGTGGTCTCTGCTGGGGAGCAGGAAAAGGTGGTGAACTTATGTTCCTAGTCAGCCTCCAGGCCAGGGAGCCAAGATTGGCTGCCACTGAAAGCTTCCTCATTGCCCCGCCCCTGCCTTCCAGAGGCGTCTGTCCTGACATCCTCCCACAAACCCAGCTAGCTTCAGCCTCCACTTCAGCATCCCCCATCCCCCAAATCCACACGCACACACCCTGATCCAAGAGCATGCTCACCTGCCATCTCCTTTCCAACCAGCCTTTCTGGGTGACAGCAGGAGCTCCATTTTACACTTGGGAAACTGAGTCACAGGTGCAGTGACTTGCCCAAGGCCACACGGTCAGCACAGCTGGGACTGGAACCAAGAAAAAGTCCCCTCCCACTTCTTCTCAGTGTCTTGCACCCTTCAGCTCTGGAGATGCTGTGGAGGCTTTCCTGCCTCAGTTTCTCCATCTGCAGAGGCACTCTTTCTCTGACCTCTGCTTTCCTGTCTGGGCTCTGCAGGGTTAATCTGAGCCAGCTCCAGGAGCACCTGGGACAAGAGGTGCTATAAATAGAGTTTCTGTGGCAGGTTGCCATCAGCCACCCTTGGGCTCCAGGGCATGATTCTGGTGCCAGCTGTTTGCCAGCCAGGCCGGGGTCGCTGCTGACAGCTCAGCCTCTCAAGAAACAGCATGTCCCATGTGGTCTCCTCTTTTCTCGTGCTGGAAATCTCTTTTCTCTGATGCTTTTTCAGCCTCTTCCTCCCTAAGGAGGCTGGGTGGAGAGGCTGCTCTCAGATAAGGCAGAGTCTGCAAGTCTTCTAGGCCTCAGCTTCCACCGGTGGAAAACGGAGCCCACACCCTCAATGGTGTTCCCCAGGATATCAGATTGTTATCCCTGGAACCTGTAAATGTGGTCTTATTTGGAAAAAGGGTCTTCGTGGAGGTGATTAATGATCTGAAGATGGGGGATTACCCTGGACGATCTGGGTGAGCCCCAAATGCTACCACAAGCATCCTTGCATGAGGGAGGCAGAGGGGATTTCACACACACAGTGGAAGGCGCTGTGACAGTGGAGGCAGAGGCTGGAGTGACACTGCCTGAGCCGAGGAACGCTGACCACTCCTCGAAGTTGCGAGAGGCAGGGAATGTCCTCCCCCCCTCCTCCCATCTGCAGTCTCTGGAGGGAGGGCGGCCCCCCCAGCACCTGGAATTTGGCCAAGTGATGTTGATTTTAGGCTCTGGCCTCCAGAACTGTGAGAGAATAAATTTGTGTTAAGTCACCCAGTTGTGGTGGTGATACGTCAAGAAGCTAATACTTTGTTTATGAAGATGTGGCTAGAGGTTCTTGAGAGAGGAGGAAGGGAGACTGAGGCCCGGGGGTGTGTGGGAGAGGGGAACTGGGACCTTAGGGCCCTGGAAGTATGAGGCTGGTGCCTAGAGGGGCTTTCTTGGAACAGGCTGGGCTCAATGAGGGAGCAACGAATACATTCATCAAAAGTGAAAAAAATCTACCTTAGTGGACCTCCCCTCCCTCCCTCAACCCTCCCTTCCCCTCCCCGCTGCTCCCCTCCCCCCCCCTCCCCTCCTCTTCCTCCCCCCCCTCCCCTTCCCCCTCCTCTTCCCCTCCCCTCCCCTCCGCTTCCCATCCCCTCCCTTCCTCTCCACTCCCCCCCTTCTCTGTGTAGTGGCAGGTGCTGTAGGGCAGAGCTTCTCTGACATGCTGCATATTACAATCTCCTGGGAAATTTAAAAAAGTCTTGATGCCCAGACTGCACCGAAGCCTTATTAAACTGAAGTCTCTGTGGCGGGACTTAGGCATTAGTACTTTTGCTTTTTTTTTTTTTTTTTTTTTGAGACAGAGTCTTGCCCTGCTGCCCAAGCTGGAGTGCAGTGGCACAATCATAGCTCACTGCAGCCTTGACCTTTTCAGCTCAAGTGATCCACTCTTGACTCAACTTTTACATTTTTTTGTAGAGATAGGGGTCTTGGTATGTTGCCCAGGCTGGTCTCGAGCTCCTGGCATCAAGCAATTCTCCCATCTCAGCCTCTCAAAGTGTTAGGATTACAAGTGTGAACCCACATGCCCAACCAGTACTTTTACTTTTTAAAGCACTATAGACGATCCCAGCACGCAGCCAGTGTTGAGAACCTCGGGCTGGGGTTGGAGAGTCAGGTACCTGGTTCTAGCCCTGCTGTGTTCAGCCTCGCTGGGTGGAATGGATGTTGGTTGCTTTACCTGCTCATGCTCTGCACCTCCTTCCTACGGAGCAGCACCCCGGCTTCCCTTCAGCGGGCCTCCCTCCCCGACTCACAATCCTTTTGGGGTGGATGGGACTAATCTCCCTCCCCTGGTCCCAGGAGTGGGACGTGACCATGGCCTGAGCAACCAGCACACTGCATCCTCTTTGGCTACAGAGATTGGCCACAGAGGACACACAACTTAATCAGTTCGATCGGTGTCCACAGCCACAGGACTGTAGCTGCGGTTATCAGCAACAAGCTGTGCTCTTTCTGCTAAGGCTGCTGAGCTCGGGGGATGGAGCCTGCAGCTGCTGAAGGCTGCCAGGTGGAGAGAACCTGGCCTGAGAGTACGGGTCAGCACAGAGAAGGGCAGGGCTGAGGCAGAGAGAGATCAGAGCGGATGATTCGTGTGAACCCTGGGTCCAGCGGAGCCTGCCAATGTTCTCCTGGGCACCTCAGCTTCCTGAGCCAGTTATTTCTGCTTTTGTTTGTTTAACTTAGTTTGAGTTGAGTTTCTGTCATTTTGGAATAAGAGTCCGGACTAAAACACTAGATGACATTGGACAAGTCTCCCTCGGGCCTCTGCTGTCTGTATATAAAGTGTCTAGGTCAGTTAGTCATTCTCCAGTGTCCCATCCAGCCCTGGCACACCACAACTCACCTCTCCACCTGGCTCCTGGACAAGGAGGTTTCTCTGGCTACGTCAGGGTGAGCATAGCTCTGGGAGTCCCTGTGAGGCCAGGGGTGCTATGGGGGGCTGTGGGCAGCATGGGTCTCTGTAAACTGGAGGTGTGACTAGAAAAGGGGATGCAAAGGGACCTGGTTACAGATGCCCAGGTAATGTCCCAGCTATCCCAATGAAGAGCTGAGCTGTGGCCAGGTGTGGTGGCTCATGCCTGCAATTCTAGCACCTTGAGAGGCCGAGGCAATCAGATCATGACATCAAGAGAGCGAGACCATCCGGGCCAACTTGGTGAAACCCCGTCTCTAATAAAAATACAAAAATTAGCTGGGCGTGGTGGCCTGTGCCTGTAGTCTCAGCTACTCAGGAGGCTGAGGTAGGAGAGTTGCTTGAACCCAGGAGGTGGAGGTTGCCGTGAGCCAAGGTGACGCCATTACTACACTCCAGCCTGGTGACAGAGCGAGACTCCGTCTCAAAAAAAAAAAAAAAGAACTGAAAAGAACTGAGCCATTGCTGCCCACAGCCTCTGTCTACATGTAGATTCCATTGGTAGCCAGTGCCTGTTAGAGATCCCTCATCCAAGTGAAAACTCTTTTGGGGTGTCCATTTGGCCAAAAGCAGACCAACAGAAATATGTAAGGTGCTGAAGTTGTCTGTCACCTGACCAGCTTCTGCTGGTGAAGATGGCAGCCTGGTGGGAGAGTGGAGAAAGGTGCTTTAGAGTCTGAGGCAGGTCATTCTCATTTCAGTGCTGTCATTCCTGTGTTGCCTGAGACAGGTCCTCAACCTCTCTCAGCGATCTGTCCTCCCAGGCCTGCCTCTGTGTCAGTCTCTGTGGCCAGGGAAATAAAATAGGCTGGCCGGCCAGATGTGGGTTACATGCCCATTCCTGTGGTGGGGAGGGGCTTTGGCCTGACGCTGTCGTGAACCCATCATAAGGAAGAGTAGGGTGCTATTCCCCAAAGGAGAAGGGGATGGTGGGCAGGTGAGACAATCAGTGCCCCTGCCCACAGCAAGGAAGGGGTTGACGCCCTGAGGGGGTGTTGAGGATGAAATGTGTGTGTGTGTGCATGCATGTGAACACTGTGTGTGCGTGTGTGTGTGTGTGTGTGTGTGCATGAACACCCGGCACACAGCAGGAGCTCAGGAAGTGCTGGCTGAGCTGGCTGCTGGTGAGTGGGAAGAACGCATCAAGGCCAGGGTGATGTTACTGGGTAGTTTCTCAGAGGATGGTTTGGATTCCCAGTCAATATTAAGTTGCTCCCAGACCCCAACTCCAAGCAGCAGACAGCCCGCCTGGGGAGAGGTAGGTGGCTGTCAGTGCCCCTCTCTTTCCCCACCCAGCAGCTGGTCAGCAAAGCCAGGTGTGGGAGAGGCTGGGGGCTGGCCTGTCAGGCTCAGTGTCTTTGGAGCCCCTCATCCAGGCCCCTGCTGACTAGACTTTCAAGCTTGTGGCCCGCCACCTCCCTCACAGCTCCTCCGTGGCTGTCATGCCTTCCAATGGGGGCCTAGGAGCATTTGCTGCTCTCCTGGCACATTGTCTGGGCACCCAATATATCCTCCGTGGAACTGGAGGCTCCTGATATGAAGGCCGCCAGGTCACTCCCAAACCCTGCATTCCCAGTGTAGAGAGTCCACAGGTCATGAACACAGGCTTTGGGGAAGGACAGATCTCAATTCAACTCTCAGTCCTACCACTCACTGGCTGAGCAATTTGGGGCAAGTTGCTGGACTTTTTGAAGCCTCTCTTTCCCCTCTGTATAAAATAAGGGTAATCATGTTTCTTTCTGCAGGATTATGTCAGGATGAACGAGGACAATGTAGGCAGAGCACTTGGCCTTTCCTCCATAGATGTTATCTGCACTCCCCAAAGTCCTTTTGTATGTTCTTGAACTGTTTTGTGCATTTTTGTCTTGGCACTGGGCCAGCCAGGATCACTGAAATCTCTCCTAAATTGTCCCTCAAACCCCAGAGAAGAGTTTTCCAGGGCATTCCAGAAGGTACCAGAAATTTGCTGAATGAGACAGAAATGGACTTAGTTTTCCCAGGAAAGAAACCCACCCTGCTGGCTTCCGATTCCCACCACAAGCAGAAGCTGGTCCCAGAGCAGAGCCAACAAATGTAGGTTCTTTTCTGCTCTGCCAGATCTGCCCTCCAGGATGTGCTGAGGTGCTGTGCTAGAAATGAGGATCCACAGACGGCCTTGAGGAGCTCCCCATCCAGTTATTTTCACCCCTAAGTCATACATTATTGGCCTGAGCCCCAGGGCCTCCAGACCAGGGCCATGACTTGAGTGGAGACCAATTTGTAAGGGGGTATTTTAATTTTGTAATCAGCACGGTGTTTGATTGCTTGTTGTTTCTATCCCAATAGGGAGTAAGGATGTGATCTGGACAGGATTAAAGCATGATTCCTGGGAACAATGCTTTCTAGGCCTGCTCCTTCTCTGGGTCAAGGGCCTCACTCTTTTGGGTTCCTGTTGGCTGCCTGATTGGAATATATCTTCTTCATTGTATAAATGGATAAACTGAGGCCTAGAGAAGTCAGATGACAAAAGCCTTGGCCAAACCAAGTAGACAGTTAGTGGTGGTGCTGGGACTAGAACCTGAGCTTCCTGACTCCTGGTTTGGAGCTATCTACTCAGAGGTCTGCTAGCAGATGGGAATCATAATTCCCAGGATGGCAATTATTGCTTAAAAAAATGCAAGAGAAAACAGAAAAGAGCACAAGTCACTATTCTTGTATCAGATGAAATAGACTTGAAACCAACATCAGTAGAAAAGGGCAAAGAAAGGCATTACATAATGATACAGGGTTCAATTCAACAAGAAGCTAAACTATCCTAGGTATATACACACCCAACATTGGAGCACCCAGATTTAGGAAACAATTATTTCTAGACCTAAGAAAAGACTTTGATAGCCACACAATAATGGTAGAGGACTTCAACATCCCACTGCCAGCAGTAGACAATTATTGAGGCAGAAAGCCAACAAAGACATTTTGGACTTAAATTTAACACTAGGCTAGTTGGGCCTAATAGATATCTACAGAATATTTCACCCAACAGCCACAGAATATACATTTTTCTTATATGTACACAGAACATACTCTAAGATTGACCACATGCTCAGTCATAAAGCAAGTCTCAATAAACTCAAACAAATTGAAACCATACCAAACACTCTCTTAGACCACAGTAGAAGAAAAGTAGAAATCAATACCAAAAGGAAGTCTGAAAACCACACAAATACATGGAAACTAAACAACTTGCACCTGAATCATTTTGGGTAAAAAAACTAAATTAAGGCAGAAATTAAAAAAAATTCTTTGAAACAAATGAAAATAGAGACACAACATACCAAAACCTCTTGGGATGTCAAAAACAGTGTTAAAAGGAAAGTTTATAGCATTAAATGGCTACATCAAGAAGACAGAAAGATTGCAGATTAACGACCTAATCTCGCAGTGAAAGGAACTGGGAAAACAAGGCTAAACCTAAAGCTAGCAGAAGAAAAGAAATGTCTAAACTCAGAGCAGAACTAAATGAAATCGAGGCCACCCAAAAATGTACAAAGGATCAATGAAACAAAAAGTTGGTTCTTTGAAAGGATAAACAAGGTTGATAGACCGCTAGCTGAATTAGCAGAGAAAACCAGAGAAGATCGAAATAAGCACCATCATAGATCACAAAGGTAATATTACAACTGATCCTACAGAAATGCAAAAGATCTTCAAAGACTACTATGAAGATCCTTATGCACACAAACTGGAAAATCTAGAGGAAATGGATAAATTCCCAAGAACACATAACCTCCAAAGATTAAGTCAGGAAGAAACACAAATCCTGAACAGTCCGATAATAAGCAATGAAACTGAATCAGTAATTAAAAAAAAAAATCTAACTAAGGAGGTGAAAGATTTCTATGAGGAGAACTACAAAACACTTCTGAAAGAAGTCATAGATGTAACATACAGATGGAAAGAATTCCATGCTCATGGATTGGAAGAATTAATGTCATTAAGATGTTCACATTGCCCGTGGAAGTCTACAGATTCAATGCTATTCCTATCAAATTGCCAACATCATTTTTCACAGAATTAGAAAAAAATTGTTCTAGAATTCATTTGGAACTGAAAAAAAAGTAGCTGCTCCTTAAAAAACAGAGCAGAATTTGA
>NW_016107330.1:8153724-8170849 GCF_001604975.1 Cebus imitator
AAAAAAAAAAAAGAAGAATCCAAATAGCCAAGACAATCCTAAGCAAAAAGAATAAAGCTGGAGGCATCACATTACCTGACTTCAAGCTATCCTACAAGGCTACAGTAACCAAAACAGCATGGTACTTGTACAAAAATAGGCATTGTCTGGAACAGAATGGAGACCTCCGAAATAAAGTTGCACACTTACAACCAACTGATATTTGACAAAATCAACAAAAATAAACAATGAGGAAAAGAGGAAAAGATACCCTATTTAATAAATGGTGCTGGGGAAACTGGCTACCCATATGCAGAATGAAACTGAATGAAACTGGATCCTTATTGTTCATCGTATAAAAAACTCAAGATGAATTAAATACTTAATGTAAGACCTCAAACTATAGAAATCCAGAAAAAAACCTAGGAAATACTCTTCTAGACATTGGCCTAGGCAAAGAATTTATGATAAGACACCAAAAACAAATGTGACAAAATTAATAATAGACAAATGGGACTTAAACTAGTGAGTATGGCAAAACAAAATCCAAAAAAACTATCAACAGAGTAAACAAAACACCTACAGAATAGGAGAAAATATTTTCAAACTATGCATCCAACAAAGGTTTAGTATCCAGAATCTGTAGGAACTGAAATCAGCAAGGAAAAGAAATAACTCAATTAAAAAGTGGACAAAGGACTAACAGGCACATCTCAAAAGAAGACGTACAAGCAGCCAATAAACATATGAAAAAATGTTCGACATCACTAATCATCAGAAAAATGCAAATGAAAATTACAGTGAGATACCATCTCGCACCAGTCAGCATGGCTATTACTAAGAAGTCAAAAAATAACAGTGTTGACGATGCTATGGAGAAAAGGGATTGCAGTGCAAACACTAGTGGTGGGAGTGGAAATTAGTTCAGTTCTTTTGGAAAGCAGTTTGGAGATTTCTCAAAGAACAAACAATCAAGTTACCATTCAACCCAGCAATTTCAGTACTGGGTATATACCCAAGAGAAAGTAAATAATTCTACTAAAAAGATACTTGTACTCATATGTTTATCACAGCACTATTCACAATAGCAAAGACATGGAGTCAACCCAGGCGCCTGTCAATGGTAGATCAGATAAAGAAAACGTGATACATATATACCGCCGAATACCATGTAGCCACAAGAAAGAACAAAATCATGTCCTTTGCAGCAATATGGATCCAGCTGGAGGACATTATCCTAAGTGAATTAACACAGAAACAGAAAACCATATATGGCATATTCTTACTTATAAGTTGGAGCTACATAAGTCGGAGTACACACAGATACAAAGATGAAAACAGTAGATACTGGGATTTCGAAAAAGGGGAGATGGTGTGAGGGGAGTAAACGTTGAAAAATAACCTACCAGGTACTATGTTTGCTACTTGGGTGAAGGGGGATTAGAAGGCCAAACCTCAGTGTCGTGTAATATACTCATGCAACAAACTTGTACATGTATCCCCTGAATTTTAAATTAAACATTTAAATAAATTGATAAAACTTGTGGTAAAATACATATTACATAAAATTTACAATGTTAACCATTTTAGTTGTACAGTTCAGTAGTGTTTAGTATGTTCACATTGCTGTGTAACCACTCTCCAGAACTCCTCATCCTGCAAAATGGAAATTCTATAACCATTGAACAACTTCACGTTTTCTTCCTCCACCCCCAAGCCCCTGGCAACCAGCAATCCATTCTCTGTCTCTATGAACTGAATACAACAGGTACCTCATATAAGTGGAATCAAACAATATTTATCTTTTAGTGACTGGCTTATTTCACTCAGCATAATGTCTTCAAGTTTCATCCATGTTGTAGCCTCTGTCAGAATTATCTTCCTTTTTAAAACTGAACAATATTCCACTGTATGTATGTTCCACATTTCATTTAATCATCACCCATCCATCTATTGACACTTGAGTTGCTTGTCCAGGGCTTTTGAATTCTGTCTCCACGACTTCTTAGCTGTATACCTTGGACAAGTGACCTAACCTCTGTGTTTCTTTCCTCCTCTGTCAAGTGCAGATTACAATAGTATCTTCCTCATGGGATTTGTAATCATTTTTCGAGATACTGTTGTCATCTGCTGAGATCCTCTGGTTCCCTTTTACTTGTTATGTGTGCCCAGCCCCTAGTTGCTGGGGGCATTACTGCTGAAAGTACAACTACCTCTAGAGGGCAGCCCTTGGGTGACTAGAGCTACTAGCCTGGGCAATGCCCTTACCTCCAGGGGTGGCCATTGGACATGGCTTCACGGGGAAGGGTGAGTACCCTTGTGTAGGGGATATAGGAACCCAATTTCCTCTTCTTAAGGTGGGACACACTGTGCAATGCAATTATGTTGTTGAACTCCCTGTGGGATCAGGCTGAAGCTAGACTTTGTCTGAACTGCATCTTTGCTTAATTTCTTGCAGTTCTCTTCCTATTTTCCTTACACCCTTACAGATTTCTCTTGAAAGCATTCTTTGGAAAAAAAAGTAGTCCCTTGCACACAAATTCCCATCCAAGGCTCTAAAAAACCTAACCGAATAGCTACCATTTTATTGAACATTTGCTGTATGCCAGACGGCATTCTAAGTGCTCCACATATATTGACTAATTTAATCCTCTCACACATAGGCACTATGAAGAACAGTCTATGATGTATAGTAAATATTCCATTAAAAATTAACTCTTGAAAGAGACTACCAGTAAGTCGGCCAAAAGACAAGAAGCTCTCTCTGCCATGTGAAGACACAGCAAGAAGGTGGCTGTCTGCAAGCCAGTAAGGGAGCCCTCACCAGCAACCAGATCTTGATCCTGGACTTCCTAGTCTCTAGAAATGCGAGAAAGAAGTTTCTGTTGCTTAAGCCCCACAAAAAGAGAAACGTCAACATAGCTCTTATTACCATTATTGCTGCTCCAGTTGTTGGCTTGTCTGTCTGTACTAAAGAGGGAGCTGGTCGAGGGGAAAAGGAGAAAGAAAAATGAGAACCACAGAAGCAGAAAGATCATACAGTCCCACATGTTTCCCATTGGAAAGAGAAAGCAAGACAATCCACTGACAGCATGAGTTGAGCACAACAATCTCTCCAGGCTTGTTTTCTCATCTGTGAAATGTTGGTCTAGATAAAGAATAGACATAGATTTCATCTTAGGAGTCCACTGTGATCAATTAGTAGTGGTTTCTTGGAGTGCTGTTGGGAAAATGATTCTTGATTTGTATCTTTGCCCTGCAGGAAAAGAGAATGACGATCTATTGGTGATGTCTACCCAGGGGGTGGGAGAGAAGAGGGTCAGTGAGCATGCTGTGTATTTGCTATTTATGGATGGTTGAATTTGAAGGCCTCTTCTAACTCTGATGGCCTGTGCTTCTGTGATACTAAATTATAATAGTGTTTAGAAGGCTCTGCCAATGTGTTTGGAGAAAAAAGGGCAATAGTTAAGAAGAGAGATGAAAGACTAGCAGTGTGCAAGGGGGAGGCCAAGGCCAGTTAGCAGATAACTGCCGCCTTCTTACTGCTCCGTCCATTCCATCTTGGATGGAATCCACTCCCTCTGCCTTCCTAGTCCACTTCAGGTGGAATTAATCTCTGGATCTAGGGATGGACATGTGATCTAGTGACTAAGACCACTGGATTCCCTTGGTTTTGTATGTGACCTAACCAGAGTTAGTCAGATGAAATGAGACTTTTGTTAGGACTCTTTTCTGAGAGAAAGAGGCAGCGTTCTTCTCCACTGGACTTGCACCTGGGAGGTGGTAGCCTGGATCTTCTGGCAGTCCTCCTGTCACCATGGGTTGCTTGAGAATGAGGCCAATATGAAGAAACATAAAGTCAAGAGATGACAAGGGATTAAGTAATGGAGACATCTCTGTGGCCCCTGGATCCAGCCATACCTAATATGGAGATCTGGATTCTTTAGTTATACAAGCCAATAATATTTGTTTTGCTTAAGTTAGTTTCAGCCTTAAAGGACATATCCAACATCGTTACCATCAGTATCATCAAACCCTCATCTCTATCTACCGTGAGTGGACCTCTCTGCTGCACAGACTGAAATGTGCTATGCCCCAGGATCCCACTGCCACCCCTGCTCTTTAAGAACCTCACAATTTAGGAGGCTCTTTTTTGAGGCCCTGGAGGACTCAGCCTTCATTCAGTCTAGGAACTTTTCCTGAGCTGGATTCCCAAGATTAATTACACCTTCCCTGAATGTTTCGTGGCAGAGGAGGAAACTAAATAAACAAAAGGAGCCTGGAACTTCTGTGATAGGTCCTGACTTCTGAGTTTCAGAAGGGACCCTGATGAATAAAGTTACTTTATTTTTAGGATCCCAAACTTGCCAATAAGGAAATAAAGGTGCAGAGGGGTGCACCGACATTTTCAACGTCTCCCAGCTTCTTCAAAGCCGGTTTTCTCCTCTTGGCTCCAAGCCCCAGGCTGTCTCTACTCCCAGTTTGCTCACCTGTCAGCAATGCCCCAGGGCTTGTCTTCTTCCGACTTCAGATGGGATAGTGGTGCCAAATTCTACTGTCTAGGGACTGTGGAAAGTGCTGATAGTGGCTTGCACACAGTCTGCGCTCCATAATTGTTGATGTGTGAGTTGACTGATGGAATGTCTTAGCCTGGGTTTCTCTCAAAAGCAGAGTCTGGAACAAAGACTTAATTGAAGATCATTCATTTGTGAATGTGACTCCAAGACAGAAATGAAGTGGAGGTAAAAAAGGGAGGAACACGGCCACCATGAGGTCACCAGCCTCCAGGATAGCCCCAATGAGCTGTGCATCCTGATTTTAATACCCTTGTGTTGTAATCCCCCAACACTGAAGAGCGCTGACCTTTGTGGCCCTATGGTATTGGAGAAATGATAACATGTGGCTTCCAAGGCTGGGTCATAGGAGGTATTGAAGCTTCAATTGTGCTCTCTTGGATCACCTTCTCTTGGGGACGCCAGGTGCCATGTCATGAGGACATGACAGTTGCCCCTTTGGGGAAGTCTGTTTGATGAAGAACTGAGGCATCCTGCCAAAAGCCAGCATGAACCTTCCACGTGTTGGGCATAAGAGTGCACCATCTTGGGAGAGAGATCCAAGATGGCTGATCACTAGCAGCTCGGGACTGTAGCTCCCAGTGAAAGCGCAGAGAACGAGAGGATGCCACACTTTCAGACGAATTTTTGTTGCTCACACACCAGGAGATTCCCAGCAGAGGAGCTCCAGGGGTCACCATTGAGACTCTTGTGGCCGGCGAGGTGGTTTTGCTGCTGCCTTGGTGCAGCAGTTCTTGGTGCAGAGTCAGAAACGCACCATCCATCTTAACGCCATGGCTTTGGCCGGCACAGTGGGTTGCTCAGATTTTAGCGCTGGGAGTCAACAAGTTGGACGTCCACTCAGAAACCCAATTATAAAGATGGTAATTATAAAGACTACAGATGGATAAATCTATAATGAAGGGAAGAAACCAGCCTAAAAAGGCTGAGAATACCCAAAATCAGAATGCCTCTCCCTCTACAGGGGATCACAGTTCATCATCAACAATGGAACAAGGCCTGATGGAGAACGAGTGTGTTCCATTAACAGAAGCAAGCTTCAAAAGGTGGGTGATAAGAAACCTCTGTGAATTAAAAGAACTTGTTCTAACCCAATGCAAAGAAACTAAGAACTTTGAAAAAAGGTTTGACGAAATGTTAACAAGAATACACAATTTAGAGAGGAATATAAGTGAATTAATGGAGCTGAAAAACACAACACGAGAACTTCGTGAACTATGCACAAGTTTTAACAGCCGAATTGATCAAGCAGAAAAGATATCAGAGGTCGAAGACCAACTTAATGAAATAAAACAAAAAGACAAGATAAAAAAAAAAGGATAAAAAGGAACGAGCAAAGTCTCCAAGAAATATGGGACTATGTGAAAAGACCTAATCTACGTTTGATAGGTGTACCCGAATGTGACAAAGAGAATCAATCCAAGCTGGAAAATACACTTCAGGATATTATTCAGGAAAACTTTCCCAACCTGGCAAGGCAGGACAATATTCAACTCCAGGTAATACAGAGAATACCACAAAGATGTTCCTCATGAAGACCAACCTCAAGGCACATAATCGCCAGATTCACCAGGGTTGAAATGAAGGAGAAAATACAGAGGGCAGCCAGAGAGAGAGGTCAGGTTACCCACAAAGGGAAGCTTATTAGGGTCATAGCAGATCTCTCAGCAGAAACCCTACAAGCCAGAAGAGAGTGGGGGCCAATATTCAACATCCCTAAAGAAAAGAACTTTCAACCCAGAATTTTACATCCAGCCAAACTAAGCTTCATAAGCGAAGGAAAAATAAAATCTTTTGTGAACAAGCAAGCACTCAGAGATTTCATCACCACCAGGCCTGCTTTACAAGAGCTTCTGAAAGAACCACTACACATAGAAAGGAACAACCAGTATCAGCCTTTCTAAAAAATACCAAAAAGTAAAGAGCATCAACATAATCAAGAATTTACATCAACTAATGGACAAAACAGCCAGCTAACATTAAATGGCAGTATTAAACTCACATATATTATTATTAATTCTAAATTTAAATCGACTAAATCCCCCAATCCAAATACACAGACAGGCAAAAAAAGCCAAAACCCATCGGTATGCTGCATCCAGACCCATCTCACATGCAAGGATACACAAAGACTCAAAACAAAGGCATGGAGAAAGATTTACCAACCAAATGGAGAGCAAAAATAAATAAATAAAAAGCAGGAGTTGCAATTTTTGCCTCTGATAAAATAGACTTCTAAGCAACAAACATAAGAAGCAAAGAAGGATATTACGTAATGATAAAAGTATCAATGCAACAAGAAGAGCTAAAGATCCTAAATATATACGCACCCAATACAGGAATACACAGATATATAAGACTTATAAAGAGACTTAGACTCCCACACAATAATAGTGGGAGACTTCAATGTCAATATTAGATAGATCAATGAGACAGAAAATTAACAACAATATCCAGGATTTGAACTCAGATCTGGAATAAGTAAACTTAATTAACATTTATAGAACTCTCCACTTTAAATACACAAAATATACACTCTTGTCAGTACCACATCACACCTATTTACAGGTTTAAATGAAATATTGGTTGGTTGCTTGTTTGTTATTTTCTTCCCTCATTTTTTTTCCATGTCTCTATTATTAAGCACAATTATAGGCATACCCACTTTTAGACTGCATTCTATCCTGGGCAATAAAGCAACACCCCCGTTCTCTCTCCCTCTTCCTCTTTCTTTCTCTCCTTCATTTTTTTAATTCTTTTTTTTCTTTCTCTCTTTCTTTTTTTTTCTAAAAATAAAAATAAAAAAAATTTCCTTATCTCCCACCATCTCCCAGGTGATATCTGATTACTCTGGCCTGACTTCAGTAAGAATCCTGTTAAGCTTATTTAACCAGAATCCCTTCTTACTCCTCATGTTTCCTCTTAGTAACTTTCCATCCACTGATCCCTGCAACTTTGTACATGGCTATAAATGCTCACTTGTCTTTGCTGGACTTTCAGAGGCTGGAAGTCCAAGATAAAATTGCGAGCACGATTGGTTTGGGGGCAAAAAATGAAATAAAATAAAATAAAATAAAATGCACCATCTTGGAACTGGACCCTCCGGCTTCAGTCAAGCCTTCAGATGAGTGCAGACAGACCCCAGCCAATATTGTGACTACAACCTCATGAGAGCCCCCAAGCCAGAACAACCCAGCTAAGCTATTTCCACGTTTCTGACCCACAGAAACTAATATTTTTTTTTTTTTGGTGTTTATCGTTGCTTTTAGCCATTGAGTTTCTGGATGATAATAAATTTTGTCATTGAACTGGTCCCTGCTATCAGTCACTAGTTGTTTGATTCCAACAGACCTCTGTGAAGCCTGTAAAAATGTGTCTTGAGACTCTCTGTCCAGGGGAAGACAGGGGAAGCATTAACCCACTGGCTTCCATCTTCCACTGTCTGAGAGCTGCCTCACAGGCATCGGTTCCTCTGCACTTGTGGTCACACAAGTGTGTATTCCAGATGGTCCCTGTGGGCATCTTACATCATGGAGTGAGGAATTCTCCAGGCAGGAAATGAGAGAATGTGATTAGGTCTGAGATGAGAAACCACTGGCTCACACCCACACAAAACTGATGCCTGAGGAGAATTGTTGTCAAGTGGTGTCTGGAGCAAGAGGTGGCTGAGAGGATAGGAATTGATTGGGTGCCCAAGAGGGGTACAGTGCACTGATTGACTGACTGCTGAGTAGGCCAATGTGTAAGTGAATGACTAAGTGGATAATAGAGTCAGCAGGGGAGGGAGGAGGAGATGAATGAGTCTACATTGGGGCGGTCACCCACCTGCAAGCACAGCAAGAAAAATCACCCTCCTGGCCCTTTGGCGCAGCCTCAAGGCCTGGGCACAGCATGAGGCTTCCACATGTTGGGCATGTGAGTACACCATCTTGAAATTGGACCCTCCATCCCCAGTCAAGCCTTCGGATGAGTGCAGTCCCAGCCAATACTGTGGCTGCAACCTCATGAGAGACCCCAAGCCAGAGCAACCCAGCTAAAGGGAGTGAACATATGACGGTCTTTACCTCCAGATCCTGGCAGAACCCTCTGTAAGTGAATGGCCCCTTGTTCCATTCAGCTCTATCTCCTCTTTTTTCTCTGCCCAAAAGTCAATGAGGAGGTGTTGAGCATTGCCACTGAGCTCCAGAGGAATGAGACTTCTAGGAGAGAGAGAGAGGAGACACAGGGAGAGAGAGAGGAGAGAGAGAGAGAGAGAGAGGGAGAGGAAGAGGGAGACAGCCATCAGCAGTGCTTCCAGCTGGCTGGCACTTAGCACAAGGCAGAGTTGGGCCAGAGGGAAGAGACTACAACACCTTTTCTTCCCAGCAGTGTGCTGCTAGAGAAGTAACCTTGTTCTCTGGGAGGGTGACAGGAAGATCACAGACCTTGAAGACATTTCACCACCTGGAATCTTGACCAGAACAACTGTTTGTGGGGCTGGGAATGTGAGGCTGGATTTCTAAGAGTATCAGATCAGTGGCCACTTGACTCAGCATCTCTACCTTCCTTTTCCCCCAAAAGAAAAGAGATCACAAAAAAACCTCTCAAACCTCACGCCATCTACATTATCATGATTGTTCCCATTTTACAGATGGAGAAAGTGAGGCCCGAAGTGAGCAAGTGATTTGCCTGAGGTTATGGAGTTGTATGCGTGTGGCGAGAAGGGAACAGAAATTTGTTCAGCGTTCTTTTTCATTCTCCCCCAAAAGAGTTTATAAGACGATTGATGTCACGAGGAAAAGGAAAATGCATTGTAGCATGGTTTTAAAAAAAGGATAGCAAGAGCCCTAAATCAGAACGCTGGAGATCTGGTTTGAAGTCAAGCCCTGTCCCTAGCTGTGAGATCCTGGGCAAGTGGTTCCCTACACTGCGTACTCCCACTCCCTGTGGAGGAGGAGGGAGCTGGGCTGAATGCACAGTGTAGTTCTTCTGCCTGCAGAACTGGCCAGGAATCTCAGTGGAGTGCTAGCTCATGTGCCAGTCATGACAAACAGCAAATGTGCTTGTTCCCATAACTTGGTGAGGCTGGCACAACCAAGCACATTTACAAACCAAGAAACAGAGGCTCTGAGAGATTAGCTAACTTGCCCATAGGCACAGAATGGCTAGGGTGTGGAAGCCACATCTGAGCCCAGGTCCGTCTAGCCATCAAGCTTTGCAGCTTCCTAAGGAGAAGCATTTAGTTTTCTTTCAGTGACTGCTAATGATGATAACATCAGCAACCACCATTTATCGGGCATCCTATTTGTCAGGCGTTATTCTAGGCAATTTTACTTTCAATGTCTCTGCATCAGTGGCGAACTTTTCATTTGCAGGTGAAGAAATTCCACTGAAACTTGTTCAAGTAAAATGTTATTTATTGGCTCATCGAATTGGTAAATCCAGGGGTGGATCCCTGAACAGCCAGATCCAGGGGCTGGAATCCTGCCTTCAGTTTTCTTCATTCAACTTTCCTGTGTGACTGCATTCCCTCCTATGGGAGCTACGCTTTTTCTGTGTGGCTGCCCCCAGATTTCCATTCTCTCAACTTAATCACCCCAGTGGAAGAGAGACCATCTCTCACCCAAAGTCTGTATAGTCATTCCAGTGAAGGCCTGTGATTGGCTCTCCTCTGAAGCATAACCCCATCACTGGGCCAATCAGTGCTTCCAGGGTGATGGGATTTTGTGATTGGCCAGACACCCACCACATGCCCACCCCTGAGCCTGTGGTGGGGTGGAGGTGGGGTTCAGTGATTGGTAGTCTCACTGGAATCACAGTGCTATGCACGAAAAAGACAATCGATACCCAGTTCAGTCTCATTCACCCTCACATTAATATCCTGTGAGAAAGGTACTATGACACCTGAACTTTACAGATGAGAACACAGAGGGTCAGAAAGGATGAGTAACCTGTTAAGGTCACATAGCCGACCAGTGACCCTGGGCAAATCATTCAGACTCACCATAATGAGAATCTGGAAGACTGGAACTCAGTTAAATTGAATGAATAAAGCATTATTGAGCACCTACTATGTGCAAGGCTGCAAGGAGGAGCCGGAGACTTGCCCCAGTCAGCGGGGCATCTCCCATCTACCCAGGGAAAGCAGAGTTTAAAAACAACAATGGATTTGAGCAGTCGTTGGAGGCAGCAATAGAAGGGCTGTCACGAGGCTGTCGACGATTAATTGCTAAATGAGTGGTACAGACAGTAATTGCTCCAGGAGTTCAGAGGAGAGAGTGAAGACTGTGGGCTGCAGTCAGGAAAGCGTTGCTGAAAGAGAGAAGCTTGGGACTTGGGCTTGAAGGACGAGGAGATTTGCAGAGGTCGTGAGAAAGAGGCAGGGCTTCTCGTGTGGGTGAGAGGGTGTGACAGCCAAGCATTCCGAGCTCTGCAATTCTGTAGCTTCGAAAAAACAAAAAACAGGCCCTGTTTAATATCTAACAAGTTCTAACCTCAGTTCTGCCACCTCTGAGCTGTGTGGCCTTGGGCAAGTCACTTCACCTCTCTGATCCTCTGGCTTTTCATCCATAAACTGGGAGATAGGATTCCTCACCAGGTTGTTGTGAGGATGGAATGAAATTACGTGCATGAAAATGCCTTGGAAACCATAAAGTACTTGGTAAATAGAAGCAATGATTATAGATGGGAGGCCAGACACATTTATTCTTAGCCTGGGGGCTCCCGACAATGTGTCAAGGAAGACTTGTAATTCTTTCCTCTTCTGTCTTGAGCCCCCAGGCTTTATTGTAGGATGGTCTAGTGCATAAACAGATTTGAAGCCAAAATTAGCTGATTCCAAAGCCTGGCCCTGCCACTTACCTGAGGGATTTATTTATTAGTGTTTCTAAGCCCCACTATGAGGATTAAAAGAGACTGGGCATGAAAGTGCCTAGTACAATGCCGGGTATCAAGTGGGTGAATTTATTTCAAATGTATTACCCCGTGGGGGAATGCCCTGCCCAAAGCATTTATTTTATATTTACAGGCAATGTACGGCCAGAAAAATGGAAGGCTCTGATTGGCCAGACCCAGGTCCCATGACCAGCCCTGACCCTGGACTGGGGACTGAGCCAGGCTCAGCCATGTGGCTGGACAATGGGGAGGGAGGGAATTCATTTTTCCACTGTTGCAGCAGTCAGCAAACTACTGTTCACGGGGCAGATCTGGCCCACAGCTTGCTTTAGTGCTACCCACAGCTAAGGATAGTTTTTATGTTTATAGAGGGCTTAATAAAAAATCACAACAAAGACTGCTACCAAGACTAACGTGGCTACAAATCCTAAAATATTTACTATCTGGCTTTTTATAGGAAAAGTTTTCTGACCCCGGATCTATCTCGTAAACAGAACGAACCAACTAGTCTCAGATCCAACATTTAATGAGTCTAATGAGAGGGTTCTTCAGAGAGCAACATAAGGTTATTTATGAATCAGCAAAGGTTTTGGGAGGTGTATCAGTCAAAACCCAACCAGGAAGACAGAAGCTGCTCTGGGTGAGTATTTAAAACAGCAGGGATAGATAAGGGCTTACTAAGTAGATCGGCATCTACAGGTGATGGAAGAGCTGGAAAATAAAACACTGGAAAGGAAGTTGCTATCAGCTCTAGGCTGCAGGGAGAAGGGAGCGGGTGTTGGGACAGGAGTCCCGGGTCTTGGGCAGCCAATGGGAAGCTGGAACCACAGCCACCCTGCCTCTGTCCAGTGGGGCTGGAGTCGTGGAGTTGGGGTGGCCAATGGAGAACTGCTTAGCAGAAGGTAAGGGGGAGAATGACTAACTTCTCTTCCTCCGGCCCTTTCAATTTTCCAACAGTGCCTCCTACTGGTTAAATTCCACCAGAAGCCAGTCCCCATGGGAGTCGGCAACTCAGCCTGCAGGGTCAGGCTCTCCCCTGCTTAATAGACCTAACATAGGCTAGGGGGAAGGAGGCAAGGGCAAACAGGCCCAGGATCAGCCAGAAAGGATACATGGATTCTGCTAAAATTCAGGCCCTCTGATGACCATTGACAAGGCTGAATGCCTGGGACCATGAAAAGTACGTCTCTATGGAGGGAGGGGAGGGAAGGGTGAGAACTTGCGGTGTCCATGTTCACGGCAGTGCCCATCTTGGTCACTCACAGGAGCTAGTACCTCCCCATTTAGTGCCTCTTGTTTGTAATTTGCATTCAGCTTTTATTAGTCCTAAGTGTTCTTCCTCTTCGGACTTGCTGCCATTCCTTTCTCAGTTCAGGATTTCCTCCTCTTCCTGTTCACAAAGGTATAAAGAGTTTCTCAACTTCAGACGTTCTTTGACCCTCTTCTCAATGTACCTTACTCAGATATATCGTGACTTCTGTTGTGTCTGTTGTGTCTGTGTACCATTGTTTTATCCACTCTATGTTTGAACACGTTAATGAATTTAGTAATGAAGAGAGCTTCTGATCTCTGCTGTACATAGGAAATCAGAATCATATGCCATCAATATAAATAAATACCGTGAAACCCAATCAGTGTTAACTAAATTCTGGCTAGATCCTGCAGCTTAGGCAGAGACTGTGAGTATGAGGCTCTTTGTTAAAAAGGGAAAATGTTAAAAAATAAAAATCGTAAAGAGTAGCACCAAGGGAGATGACTCGTTGGTGTAATCAGAGGGACTGAAATAGAATTTGAGAGGGATTAGCTCTGACCCTCTGTGATTTGGGGGCTATCAATGCCACCCAATTGTAGGATCTCCTGAGGTCAAGAGTTCAAGACCAGCCTGGCCAACATGGTGAAACCTCGTCTCTACTAAAAATACAAAAATTAGCCAGGTATGGTGGTGGGTGCCTGTAATCCCAGCTACTTGGGAAGCTGAGGCAGGAGAACCACTTGAACCCAGGAGACAGAGGTTGCAGTGAGCCGAGATTGGACCATTTGTATTCCAGCCTGGACAACAGAGCAAAAACTCCATCTCAGAAAAAAACAAAACAAAACAAAAAAACTCAAAAGAACGTTATTAATTGCATATCACCTGTCGGTGACCTGGAAGCTCCCTGCCTACTTCCAATCCTCTTGCCTTTGCTTCAAGTTGTCCCGCCCTTCCAGACTGAATCAATGTCCATCTTACATATATTGATTGATGTCTCATGTCTCCCTAAATGTGTAAAACCAAGCTGTGCCCCGACCAGCTCAGGCACATGTCGCCAGGACTTCCTGAGGCTGTGTCACGGGTGCGTCCTTAACCTTGGCAAAATAAACTTTCTAAATTGAGACCTGTCTCAGATTTTCTGGGTTCACAAATCATACTGAAATCACAGAAAATCTGCTATATGCAGAGACGTGCCACACCTCAGGAAACCCAACACAGGGCTCTCTTTCACTCGTATGCTCTGTTAATCCTGCCTCTTAAGTTTTATTAGCCTTTCCCTTGTGTTTGTCTGAGTTCTTGCGTACCATTCAGCCGTTTTTCTTCTCTAAAATGTTTTGCACAGTGAAATCTCTGCTGAAGTAAATGGATGCTCAAAGACATTCCACATTCTTTGATTAATTAGGCCAACACCCAGAAAAGAGTGAAATGCTTGTAAATGATTTATTTGCTGAATCAGGGCAGAGCGCTCATGTTGACTCTTCCACCTTGTAAAAATTCTGAGTTTGTTTTTAAGATGATTAAGTGATAAACAGTGACTTATAAATAGTTACAATCTACCTGTCATCTTTAACTATCATCGTTTATGACTTGATGACAAGGTTTTTATGCTATTACTGGTGTTTGTGGATGTTTGCCTAATTGTTGGTGTGTTCAGCTGGATTTTAGGGAAATATTTAAGTTGTGTGTGTGTATATCATATTACATATTGCATAGGATATATTGCAGATTATGTGAGATATATACTATACCTTTGGTAGTTACTATGTTGGGCTCTGATTGTAGTGTTTTACATGACCTCATTCCTCACTGAAACCCCATGGGATGGTACTGCCACAATCCCTCTTTTTCCAGAAAGAAACTGAAGTTCAGAGAGGTCAAGTTACTTGCCCAAGGTCACAGGTTACTAAGCATCAAAACTGGGATTGAAATCAGACCTGTCTGGCCCCAGAGCCGACGATCAAAACCACAGCACTGCATTGCATCTCTCATCTCCTAATCCCTCATGTGGGGAAACTGAGGCCAGAGAGGGGACCAGCCTTGCTGTCTCATCCGCACTGTCTGAGTCTGTGCCATCACCATCCCTCTGCCTCCTGCTGCCCTGTTTTAGCCACTCCAGACTCTTGCAGTCCCCAGCACGTGACGGGGCATCAGTTTTCCACCTGCTCTTCTGCACAAGCAGAACTGTCTCTGATCAGCTGGAAATATTGCTGCAATTTCTTCTAATTCTCCTGGTTTTTCTTCTGAAGACAGCGTGGAGCTGTTTTTTCCTCCTGCAGGCCCTAATGCAATTATTTGTGTAGCAGACAAACATACAAATGTACATGATTTTGAATTATGGGGAGTGCCAGGATAGACTGTATTTAAAACAACAACTCTATTACTCATAGCTTGAGAAGACGGGGATAGCATTATTAGGAGGCCTTCTGCTGAAGTTTGTTATGGGATTTCATTTGCTGATATTTTAGGTTGATCATGCCTCATTCAGATTCAACTAATAATGATCAGTTGGCCTATTAAGTGCAAGGCTGAAAGCTAGACCTGAGGAGGGGAGGGACATAAAGAGAAACAAAACTTTCTGGTGTTGAGATGCTTCCTACCTTCCCTGTCATCTTCCTTTCTTTCTTCCCTCTCCTACTGCCTTCCTTTCTCACTCCAGCCATTTTTGGGGGGCAGGGGGCATTACTCCCTGTGCACCCTCATAAGGTATTCACACAGAGAGAGACAGTTTGGCTCTGTGTCCCCACCCAAACCTCATCTTGTAGCTCCCATAATTCCCATGTGTTGTGGGAGGGACCTGGTGGGAGATAATTTAGTCATGGGGGTGGGTCTTTCCCATGCTGTACTCTTGTAGTGAACCAGTCTCACGAGATCTGATGGTTTTAAAAATGGGAGTTCCCCTGCACGAGCTCTCTCTCTTGCCTGCTGCCATCCATGTAAGACATGATTTGCTTCTCCTTGCCTTCCGCCATGATTGTGAGGCCTCCCCAGCCACGTGGAAGTCCATTAAATGTCTTTCTTTTGAAAATTGCCCAGTCTTGGGCATGCCTTTATCAGCAGAGTGAAAACGGACTAATACACAGAGATAAATTGTGATCCCTTTCATGAAGATGCTAACAATGTCCTAGAATTGAAGGGTGCCTGAGCTGGAAGGGTCCTTGATGCCATCATCCTGTTTTAAAGTTGGATAAGCAGAGTAACCAGAGGGGTGAGTTGACTTCCCCAGGGCCACACAGCTGGAGAGCTGCAGCTCTGAGGTTCAGATCTCTAGGATCTGTAGACCACAGTTCTTTCTACTGCAGTGGGAGAATGCATTTAGGATTTATACCGATTTGGGGAATTAAAGTGATATCATGTCCTTTGAAAGACCTGCCATGGCAGTAAGGAGATGAAGAGGGGATCAGCTAGCAGCAGGGAGACATGTGCAGCCATCAGGCATCCAGATGCCCTGGGCGGGAAGGGGATCCTCCCAGCCTCTAGTTAGCAGCTCTGGTGGTCTCTGCATCTTCCCTTGGTTAGAATGGACCCCTGACTCTACGTACAGGGTCTAGAGGACCCTCTGGGGCACTCGCTGTGAATCATGACAGAGCCTCAGGGAAGTGTTCCTTTGCCATGACCTTTTGTCTGCCTTGTCCTCTCTTAGGCACACTGTTCCCTCATGGCCTGTGACCCTGGCACAGAGCCACCCCATGCTCTACCATCAGGCCATTCTTACCTCCCCTGCTGAGACCACCTGGGCTCAGACTCAGCATTCTGGTCATGGTGGGCCCAGGACAGAGCCCTGGCAGGCAGCCTGTCCCATTCAGGGTTGACCAGAGTCCTCCTTAGAGACACCTTGGTCCAGCCAGCCAAGGTCAGCTGATGACAGAACAGCCCCAGGATAAGTCCTAGGCAGGACCCACTGGTCACCAAGTCCTCACCTTGCTCTCCCACCTGCACACCGCCAAACTGTGGTTACCAAGTTACCCCACGGTGCTCCCCCAAGCCCTTGTCCCCAGTGTCCCAGCCTTGCCCAAACTTAAGCAACAAAATTACAGAAAGAATTTCTCTGCAGTGTGTTCAGGTTATGACTGCAAGCCCCTGGCAGCTCTCTGACCACCTCTCCTTCATCTGCTCATGTTGACACTGCTTCCCACATCTGGGCAGCACAGCGAGTGGGGAGGAGTTGGCTCTGGGACTGGTTCCACCTTGAGCAAGTGACATATCCACTCCGTACCTCAGTTTCTCCATCTGTAAAATGGAGGTGATAAGAGGACCCACCTCATAAAGTTGCTACTGTAAGGATTAAATTAGTTCATGGGGAAAACTTGGTACAGTGCTTAGCATGCAATGAGCGCTGGGTGCTCAAGAGCTCTGGTTTCCATGACTACAGTTGGCTACTCTAAGTCTTTGTCCTTGGGGATGGCTCAATCCCCCTCTTGGCATCTAGGTCTGCTTCTGCAGCCCATAC
>NW_016107330.1:8170918-8222790 GCF_001604975.1 Cebus imitator
TTTGAGATGGAGTCTCACTCTATCTCCCAGTCTGGAGTGCAATGGTGCAATCTCAGCTCACTGCAACCTCCGCCACCTGGATTCAAGTGATTCTCCTGCCTCAGCCTCCCAAGTAGTTGGGACTATAGACATGTGCCACGACACCTGGCTAATTTTTTGTATTTTTTGTAGAGACAGGATCACTGTTAGCCAGGATGGTCTCTGTCTCCTGACCTCCTGATCTGCCCACCTCAGCCTCCCAAAGTGCTGGGATTACAGGCATGAGCCACCACATTGGACCCCAAATTCTTACTGCATCTATCAGTGCCCACTCGTGATGGGTCTCTGAACCTCAGCTTCATGGAGGACACAGCCATGATTGAGCTCCCACTGTCTACAAGGCTCAGTGAGGGACAGCAGCTGTGACACCCCAGGGAACTTAGTTACCTGCTTCATACCTCATTTTCCTCATCTAGAAAACAGGCCTGTAAGTAGTCTTCGCTTCACATGACTGTTGCCAGGAATTAATGAGTTAATTGCAAGGGTCACAATTCCTGGCCCATAGTCTGAGGGTGCAGAAAATAATGCAAGCTGTGGGGATTGTTATGTGCAAGGTCATGGGTGTCCAGGGGGGTGTCAGCTGTGGTCCCCGCCTTCTGTCCTCCTTTGTTATAAACACCACATCTCTTACTGCATCTAGCCTGCCTCCCCGAGGTTAGATGAAACACCATGCCCTGTCCCGTTCTCATTCCCAGAATTGGAGGTGACTTGTTTCTCCTGAGTCTCTGCCATTTGTTTGCCAAAGGGCTCCTTACATGGGCAGAAGTTATACTCGGACCTTGTGGGCTACGAAATCTCCCTCAATAGCTCCCTTTTGTGGAGAGCTTATCACGTTCTAGACACTGAGCTGAGTAGTTTACAAATATCTCATTGAATTTATAGAATGGTCCCATTTTACAGGGAAGGAAACCGAGGTTCAGGGAAGTTAAGGAACCTGCCCAGGTTATCTAGAGCACTGAAAGGCAGAGCTGCCATTCCAGTGGCCAGAGCCTGAGCTTTTCGCCTTTAGGCCACTGTTTCTCCTTTCTGAGGGAGGCGTCTCCTGTCCCACGCACTTTTCTCCTGCAGATTCTCTCTGTCCCGCTCTGGGAAGGCCATCTGCCCCTGTCACGCTTCAAGCTGCTGCACATATCCCTGAGGTAGGGCGAAGACAGTCTCTGGGAGCTCCAGTTCTGCCCTTTTTCCAGTGGAAGGGCTTTCCAAACAGGCTTCCCATCTGTGAAAGGAAAATATCCTGGGCCCCCAAAATCACGAAGCTGAAAGGAAAATTCAAGCTGAAAACTGCTCAGGGCAAACCTGCCTCCCATTCTGTTCAAAGTTATATTATCTGCTCACTGAGATAGATGCAGATCTGATTGCCTCCTTTGGAGAGGTTAATTAGAAACTCAAAAGAATGCAAGCGTTTGTCTCACTTACCGGTGACCTGGAAGCCCCCTCCTTGCTTGTCCCCTTGTCTTTCTGGATGGAACCAATGTATATCTTACATATATTGATTGATGTCTCATGTCTCCCTAAAATGTATAAAGCCAAGCTGTGCCCCAACCGTAACTGAAACCTGTCTCAGATTTTCTGGGTTTACAGATCTGACCCTCACTCTGCTCTCCTCCTGCCCCGACCCTGGACCCTCCTTCTGCCTCCTGAGGTCACTCCTTCCATGGCGCAGCTTTGTTCTGCTGAGACTCTCCCATTCTATTTCTCTTTCTCAACACGCACCGTCCCCAGAGCTGGTGGTTTATGCCCCTACAAATGCACGTTTCCAAGAACCCTGAGTTCTCTCCAGCCAGGCCTCCCCAGAGCACAGAAGAATGGGGAGGGCTTGGTCATTTCGTAAACCAGTGTGTTGATGTGTGTTCCAGTAACCCAGCCTGTGTAAGCCAGCCTCCAGACAGGAGTTCCTTGCCCAAAAGTCTCAGGATAAGCAAACGGCCACTCCTCGAGAAAGTCCCAGAATAAGCACATGGATTTAATTTTGTTCAATCTTACTTTCTCCAAAAAAATTTAATTCTAGGACTTTTCTTTTTCCATTTGCAACTCCAGTTAACATCTCAAAGAAGCTCTAGGCCAAATCCTGATGTGAAGCAGTTCAGAAACCACCCGCCCCCCTGTGAATCTGACTGTGAATCCAACTCATTGTTCAAGGCCCTGTTTGAATACCCCTTTCCAGGAAGTTTGTCCTGATTGCTTTAGCTCCAGACTTTTCCTTGTCGGAAGCTTCATGTCAGGGACTTTGTTGAGTGTCTTCAGGGCAGACCCTGGGTGGCATGCTGGTTGAGACATGAACTTTGGCATCAGATGCAAGTTTGAGACCTGGTACAACCTCTGAAGAGCAGGGTGACCTTGGAGAACATTACTCAACTTCTCTGAGCCTCATCTGTGAGTTTCCTCTACTGCAGTATGGGATAATAGTAGAACACAGCTGCAATGTTTTCACATGAACAGCTCAGCAGAGTACAAATCACATAGTAAGCATTTAATGAGTGGCAGTTGCTACTATTATTGCTGTCGTTATTGTTATTACCACCATTAGGGATGTTAGTATCTCTTTGTTGAATTGATTTCAGTCCACACCAGGACATCACAGGGCCATTTGGAGTGCGTTTCTAGCCACAGACGTGAATTTGAAGGTGGGCAGCGCTGACCTCCCTTAAATCCCTGCTCTGGGAGATGCTCTGGTGTCTGGGGTGTCGGATGCCTTGAGTCAGATCCAAGAAGGAGGCTGAGTAAGGAGGCTGGGCTTCCCCCATATGAGAACCTGGAGATGCCAAGGCCTCCCTCTCTCTGCACAGTGCAAGGAGGGCCCAGAGCCTGGTGTGGGGTTAATGAGTCGCCTTCGCTCTGTAATAATCTGATAAATGGCTCTTCCTCCCTCAGATCCTCTATGGAACCTTTTGCTCCTTTCTTGGGCTGGTTGCTGCCTGGTGGAGACCTCTGAGCAGGCCATTATTGCTTAATTACTGGCTAAACACTCTCATTTGTTCTCTGTTTGTCAGTGGTGAGTCCCAGCCAGGGCAGCAAAGAGAATTTTGAAATTCCTCATGGAGCTTTGGCTTTGGTAAATAAAGACACCCGTGTCTCCTTCCCTGCTGCTGCCCTGTAGCCACGCTGGCCACAGAGATGGCTGAGCAGCTCCTGGGGTTGGTGCTGGCTGGTGTCTCTACCACCATCTGAACTGCTTTCTTTGCTCTCCTGTTTGCTTTTTTTCCTTTCTTAACTTGGCCTGTCCACTCCTTCAGCCTGGTGTGGGAGAGCCTGGATTCCGCAGCTGGGAAACTTGGTATGAAATCCAGGTTTCTAGATCTGCTCAGGTTTACCCCTGTCCAGGTGGGCAACTGGATTTCCATATCTTTATATGCAAAATGTGTGCACCAGCAACACGGTACAAAATGGGTGCACCAGCCTCACAGAGGCGTGGGGAGGAGGACGTCAATGTGAGTGGGATACAAGCAGGGTTTCCACTGTCAACTAGGGTCGGGCATGCTGTGCAAATGCCAACTTTAATTCTCTTTTCTTCTATGTGCATGACCCACCTCGTACCTTTGTGTCACTTCCACAGGCCTCCTTCACAAACGTGGAAGGATTTGGCCCAGATCCCCTACTCATGCTGGCACTGTTTTCTACCTCTTGCCCCCCTGGTCTTTCCCTTCTCCAATGCAGTGTTGTACTTGGATGGTCTGGGTGCAGGGGGAGATGTTTTTCCTCTGCAGTAATGCTGTTGCAAAACCTTCTCTATGCTCTTTCTCCTACATGGAAAATCAACTTGCTAACATACAGCTCATCGAAATTGCTAGTACATACTTGGCCAGTGGGTAGGCTGGCTGGGCATCTCCACTAAGTAAGGTTGGGCATTTAAGACTGTTGCAAGTTGGGAACCACGGGAAGGAGACTGTGAGACGGAGCTCAGTGTGCAGGATGTTTATTAGGAAGTGCTTTTGGAAACACGACCCATGGAAGGGAGAGGATGGAAACAGGACTGGTCAGAGGGAGATTTTGAGCTGGGACAGAGTCTGAACATGGTCTTGACCAATGGCAGTTGGCTAGCTGGAGTTTGAAGGGCTCTTCAGAGTCTGATCAAGTTGGGGGTGAGGGCTGGGTGTGGGCCTTTCTGGGGAGTGAGCAAGACTTGGGTGTGATGACTTTCTCTAACTGAGGCAATCCTCGAAGGGGACTGGCAATTAGGATCTGTGAGTCGGGAGCCCTCCCAGTGGCTGGGTGCCCGGCCTTTCATTCCTACAGGACTACCTGGGTAGCAAGCACATCACAGAGCTCCACCCAGAGGCTCCCAGATGTCTCCTCTAGGTCAGTCCTTCCCTGACCACTCTGGAACCCAGGTCTGCTTCTCCTAGCTCTGCTGTTCCAGGCCCCACTTCCTTAGCTGCACCTTTTGTCCACAGGGTCCTGATCTCTTGCCTTCAGACCCAACCTGACAATCAGAGATGGTTACTAAGTACCTGGGAAATTTCTCCCCTGCCTCTGGGCTTCCCTCTGACCCCAGTGAAGCCTTCTCTACAGGAAGGATGTGAGCCCCTATCTTCACCAGCCAGCTTCTGGTTTTTGCACTTATGGAAGGGAGCCATGTCACCAATCATGCAAAGCAGCAGATAATACAGAAGCATTTACATTTGCCCTTCAATTGCAGTACGTGATTGCAAGGGGATGGGAAAAGTGATGCATCAAGTAAGTAAGTGCACTCTGGATAGAGACCGCCTGAGTGTGTCCCTCAGCTCCACCACTTACTAGCTGCATGACCTTGAGTAAATTCTTCAGCCTCGCTTTGCCTCAGTTTCCTAACCTAACAAAGGGAATTTAATATTGGTACCTATTTGATAAAACCATTGTCAGCATAATAAATCATTGCATATCCAGACCTTAGAATGGTGCCTGATTCATAGTAACTGCTCAATAAATGCTTGCCTTGATGTTAATATTTGGTAGAGAGTTTCGTTAAAATGTTTACTTTTATTAATAGTTTTTAGAGACAGGGTCTTGCTCTGTCACTCAGGCTAGAGTGCAGCGGTTCATTCATAGCTCACTGCCACCTCAAACTCCTGGACTCAAGCAATTCTCCTGCCTCAGACTCCTGAATAGTTAGGACTACAGGCATGTGTTACCATGCTTGGCTAATTTTATGTTTTCAAAAAATTTTTGTAGAGATGGGGTCTTGCCATGTTGCCTAGGCTGGTCTCAAACTCCTGACCTCAAGTGATCCTCCCACCTCAGCATCCCAAATTGCTGGGATTATAGGCATAAGCCACTGCAACCGGCCCAAATGTTTGTTATCTTCCACCATCTTCACTTAGTTGGAGTTGACCCAGAAGATTTGGAATGGCAGGAGAAGTTGTTCTGGCATTAAAGGACTGCCATGAATGTTCTAGAAGTAGATCAAGCCCAGACAACCATTAGTAGACAGGTTACTGAGAGGAGTCAGCACCAGGGACAGCTCCCAATCACCAGCTTAAGAGAGATTTTTTTCTCCAAAGGACAATGAACCACGCAAACCTTGTCAACGGCTCATCCTCCAGGCCCCTTGACAAGCTAAGGGTCCCCCAGAACTAGGCTCCAAATGTTCATCATCCAGCAATGATGAGATTATCTGTGTCCTGATTGCCCACAGGAGCCAAGGAGAAAAGACTGAAGAAGCCAGAGAGAGGAAACTTAGAGTCCTGGGTCCGTCCTCAGCACTACATGTACCTTCTTGCTCTGGGGCACCCTTTTCTCATCTGCAAAGCAAGGGGTTTTTTTCTCCCAAGACTTGCCAGGCTCTGGCAAGCTTTGGGTCTGTGCTCGTCCTTTGGGGATGGAGGCCATGAGTCCCAGGGGCCAGTAGATGGCACCCTCTGTCCTGTGTCCACCCCTGGGGCAAGCTTTCCTGGCTGGCAACCCGCAAGACACCGCTGAGGATCTCAAAGCTGGCTGGAGTGAGTGGAGTCCTTGAACTCTGCGTGTCTCCACTCTCCATTATCTCTTCATTATCTCCTTCCCCAAAACCCACCTCCTGCCTCTCATCACCATGGCAGCAGGTGCTGAGGCTGTGCCTGCCTTTGAGGTGGATGTTTGCCTTGCTTTTCTATCTGACCCTGTATTGCTGCTTGGTCCTCTGCCTTCCCCTGAGAGGTCTGCATTGCAGGGCTTGGGAAACAATCCACCCAGTTCCTCCTCCTCTTCCCCACCCCTCCTGTCCCCCACTGTAGGACACTCTGGGTTGGTCCAGCACAGTGGAGCCGTCGGTTAAAAGGGAAAGGGAAGCTCTGGCCTTGCCTCTTGTCCTGTGGTGTTCTTTTGCTCCAGGAGGGGCTTGTGCTTGCTGGGAGCAGGAGATGATGTTCTCTGAGTCACAGGAGGTCAAGAAGTGGAAATGAGGTCCTGAGACATGAAAGTGATGGGTACTTCAGTCTTGAACACTTTCTCAGGGCCAAGCACATGTCTCACTTACAGAACACGATGCAGGCACCATCATTATGAACAAGTCTCTGGCCAGAGAGGTTCTAGCATTTAGCAAAGGGCACACAGCTAAGAAGTGGCAGGGCTGAGCATCACGCCCAGTCTGTCTGACTCTGAGGATGAATTACGAACACGATATTGTGGGGAGGGATCTTGGCCAAGAGTCAGCCAAATGGTTCTGATCCTGGCTCTGCTCCTGAATGCAGTTGTGTGACCTTTGATGAGGAGCTTCCTTGGTTTCTCCATTGGAAAACAGAAGGATTGGACTAGGATGCTCTCTAAGGATCCTCCAGTTCTGAGAGTCTATGAATAGACTTTCTCTGGGATGAGAGCTTTTTAAAAACTGTTTGCAGGAACCCACACATGTGCAAGCCCAGCCTTATGTACAAATGGAGTAGGCGGCAGCCTGTATGGTGTGAATGATGGCTGCTGGGAAGGGCTCCTGCCCAAAATATTTCCATCGCTCATCCACTGCCAGTGTGCTCGGAGTCCGCCATTACGGAGCCGTGCCTTCGCCGAGTTCCTATTTCAAAATGCAAGCACCTGAAGGAGGCCTAAGAGATTATGTCCTTCCTTTCTGGGGAAAGGGAACTTTTGTTTCAATGGATGTCAAAACTGGTTTGCATTTCCTGAGTTCAAAGCAATTCTCTTGCAGGTGAGAGGATCCTGCCGAGTGCCAACTGGGAGAGCAGAGCCTTCCTTTCATTTAGTAGTGGGAAGGGAACTGAGGAGGCTGCTGGAGGATGCCTGCTGCTTTATGGAGCATCCTCAGCTTTGGGCTCCAGGTAGACATGGGCTTGAATCCTGGCAGCCAGGTGACCTTTTGGGATACACTCTGACTTCCTCCATCCTGGAAGAATGGCTTCTTCTGGAAGAGGAGGTATCAGCCTTGCTGAGTGGGCATGTTCCCAGGAGAGGCTCTGAGACTGATGCCTGGGAAATGCCACCGCCTCTCCCCTGGCTCCTCCTAGGAAGCCCGTCTCTGCACCCCTCCCTGTCTTTCTAGCAGCCTGTTGGAGGCTGATGGACAGGAAGCTGTCATCTTCTCCCCCCCCCACCCCACATCACCACCACTTCCCTCACCCTGTCCACTCCTGGCTCCGGGTAGCGGTGAAACTCTTCCCGATGAGGGATACCTGTACCATCCCGACCCTCTCTAAATGGAGGGCAGCTGTGCTCTGCGGGGCAGGTAAGATGATGTGGGAGGTGCCTGGCACGTGATGGGTGCTTGATGCATGTTGGTGACACCCCACCCCTTTCTGTCCTCCTTACATTTATGAGGTCAAGTTGAATATGGGGCTCACAACACATGGTGAGCTTGTGGCTGAGCTATGGCCACATGCACTCTTTCTCTCTCATAACCCATTGGTCCATTCAGCCCTGAAGATCTTGACAGAGGGCAACTGGCACAGAGCCATGAAATAGCAGTAGGGGACATTGCCTGGCATAGAGTAGGTACTTGACGGATTGTGCCATACTCGGGATAATGTCCAAAGTCCTTCCTGGGCACCTCTAGCCTCTGTAAGGCCTATCTGGCCCCTCCCCAGCTCTTTGACTGTGCCTTGCTACCTTCCCGCTTGGTGATTCTACCTTAGCTACATGGACCTTCTCTAATTTCCTGGAATGTACTAGGCCCTTGCAGCCCTCCCTCTGGAATGGTCTTCCCCAATATCTGCGTGTCTCATCCCCTTATTTCCTTCAAATCCCTTTATGTGTCATCTCAGCAGAGAAGCCTTCCCTGACCACCCTAACTAAACCAGCACCCCCATTGCTCCCTCTTCTTCAAAGCATTTCTCTCCCTTGCCTTACATACTTCATTTGCTTATTATGAGAATCTAGTGTCATACCTGATAATTTCTACAACTCATTTTTGTCTGCTGCTGTATCCCCAGCACTGAGAACAGTACCTGACACATAGCAGGTGCTCAGTAAAGATCTGTGGCCTGAATGAATGGATGAATGAATGATACATGTGGGCAAGATCAATGTTCCTAACACAAGTTCTCCAGATCTCTAGAGGGTGCCAGAGGCTGTCCCAGGGGTTCTGCAGCTACTCAAAAAAGAGTAAAGGGGACCAAGAATTTACCTGGGATTCAATCCACATTGGCTATTGCTTAATAAATGAAGCTCAGTCTATAACCTTTCATTCACAAAACATTTATTGAGCATCTACAATGCCAAGCATCAGTGTTACAATGCTGAGAGAGACAAGCACATTCATGCCATTTTGAAGCTCGCAATGTCATTGGGGAGCTGACAGTATTCAGAGTGGGGTCCCAGGGTGCCTGTACCAACAGGATTTCTGACTCCATCTCCAGATGGTCCTGACAGCTTTCTTCTGCATTTGGAGCAAATCTGCCTCCTTGAGAATGTTTTCTTCTTCACCCCAGCCTTGGCCTTCCATTTTATAAATGAGTCATTTGTACAGGATGATCCTTAAGAACCTCTCCGGCTCCCACGTTTCCTTGTTTCCTGGGAAGAATTCAGGAAGACAGAGGCGTTGGGTGCTTCTGATCTTGGGTGAGCCTGGGACGTGGAGGGGCAGCTTAGCGCTGGGGTCCAGATGAGGACACCCTGCTTCCCCTTTGTGTGGGGAGATGGTCCTTTTCCTTTATCTGCATCCTGGCACAGCATGCAAGGAGCTGTCTTCCCTTGAGTGGCAAAAGCCAGGCCGAGTGCCAACTTGTTAGGAATAGCTTCACCACTACCCGGAGCCAGGAGGGGCCAGAGTGGAGGATGCAGTGGGGATGTTGGGTAGGGGGAGAGGATGACAGCTCCCCATTCATCAGCCATCAGCCTCTGACAGGCTGCTGAAAGGGAAGGGAGGGGTGAGAGATGGGTTTGCCAGGAGGAGCCAGGGAGAGACCGTGGCATTTTTCAGGCACAAGCCTCCAGGCCTCTCCTGAGAACACACCCACCCAGTGAAGCTGTTGCTGGCTGGATCCCACCACCCCTGGAAGAAGACATTCCAACAGCCTGTGTGTGCTGAGTCCTGAAGTGAGGGATTTGGCTTGGGAGAGAAGAAGTTAGAGCAGAGCTGGAAAGGAAGACTTTCATAGGGAGAGTGAGGACTGTCTTTATAGAGCCCCACCAAAAAAGCAGGAAGTGTTTAAGTCATACCAGGAAGAACATCTTGGCAGGACCAGTTGTCATTACATTATCAAAGACGACTGTGGATACCTGTGTGGAGGTTGTTGTTTCTGATTTCCTGAGCTCTGATTCATTCATTCATTTATTCATCCATCCATCCATTCATCTATCCATTCATCCATCCATCCATCCATTCATCCATCCATCCATCCATTCATCCATCCATCTATTCATCCATCCATACATACATCTTACTGTGTGCCAGTGCTGAGCTCTGGACAAGGGAGATACATAAGTCCAAGTCCCCGCCCTCCAGGAGTCTATGAGTGAGACAAGGCACGTGACCAGCTAACTAAAACACACAGCCAAAGTGGGTGGTGCCATCACAGAAGGACCAACAGGAGTTTTGACGAGAGATGACACTTGGAACCAGGTGGTCACAGAAGGCTTCCTGTAGGAGGTGGTATTTCAACTGGGCTTTACAGTATCTCAGAATACCGAGGAAGAGAGGACAATGTGGACACAGACTCAGAGGTGGGAGAGTGCAAGGCCCAGGCAAGAGTGTCAGCCTACTACGTGTCTGAGGCATGTGGTTTCAGCAGGGATGCTGAGGTCACCTGACCCTGGCCTTGGCAGGAAGGCTGGGCTACCTGACCCACGTCTGGCCTATCAGTAGAGTCCATTCTCCTGGCTACGTGATTGGTTCCAGAATGGCCTGTGATCCACGATCAGTAGAGTCCATTCTCCTGGCTACGTGATTGGTTCCAGAATGGCCTGTGATCCAAGATCAGTAGAGTCCATTCTCCTGGCTATGTGATTGGTTCCAGAATGGCCTGTGATCCAAGATGTTCCAGTGAGAATCAGCTGTGGGATTTTTGCTGGAACCACTCTCATTCCTTATGTCATTTACAGCCAATGGAGTTATTTTCTACACAGTTTCTGGTGGAGAGATACCCAGACCAGGAATTGAGGTGTGGGCTTGAGCTGTGGCTCTGTCCCATACCCAATATGTAGACATGGGCACACTGCTGCCTCCCTCTGGGTCTTTGTTTCCATTTGTAGAAGAAGGAGCTTAAGGCAGATGACCTTCGAGGTGCTATAACTTTTTCACTCCGGAGTTGTACATCTCTTGGGCCCATCTCCCCTCCGTCCCGATCCCACCCTCTTGTGTGGAGGTGGGTGGGAGGGGAGGAGTTCTGCTGTGTGTCTGAACACATGAACACAAAAGCATCCAGCGATTGTTATTATCTGCAATTTCTTGGCTCTTCCTTGCTGTGCCTCTGCTTCCCTCCATTTTAACAAGATTGGGGAGAAATGGATGAGGCTTTGCATATTGAAAGAGGCTGAAATTCCTTCCTGCCTGTCACCCTCCCTATCTGACGGAGGCTCAGGGAGGGTGGGCTGCCTGCCTGTCACTCAGCAGAGCTCAGCTCCAGCCCACAGCGTGCAGGCTTGGGGGCTCTGTCTCCTCCTGGCCCCTCCCCTGTCTCTGTTCCCCATAAGACTTGGGAAGTTCATTATTTCCCTGACTGGCTTTTCTGGTGAGACTCAAATTAATTTTCCATCTCTCCTCTCTCAAGCTTCGCAATCATTAAATGCCAGGGAAAGTTAAATAAACAGCTGATTTACAGAAGCATTTTCTTTCTTTCTTTCTTTTTTTAAAAGCAGGAACCTCTATTAATCAGTTGAGCTGAGAGAGGTCTGATTAAGCAGTTGGCATGCCCTTCAGAGGAGCAAGTGTGGGGTCAGAAGGCCAGCAATTGCCAAGGGGCTCCTGATCAGGAATAAAAATAATGCAGGCCCCAGCCCCCTCCCTCTTTCCCCCATAGAGGTGGGGCGCAGGCCTTTTCTGCATGGAGGGAGGAAACAAGCTACTTGGCCCAGACCTGTGGTCTCTCTGCTATCCTGAGCTGGAAGAGTTAAAAAAGAAATATTTTCACTCAATTCCACTGTTATATAGAGACTCAGAGAGGGGAAGGCACCTACCCTGGGTCACACAGCAAGGTCACGGCAATGCTGGGATTAGGATCCTGCATTTCCATTTGGAACTGAGAGATGAGGAGGTTTCTAGATTTGCATGCCTGGAATAATTTGACAAGAAAAGGCACCCACGTCACATATACTGGCACAGTCAGGGAGCCTCAAAGAGAACATGCACAGAAATGCTCCTGGACATTCCCACAGAGGCATCCCCAGGTGTGTGTGCACACAGGCACACCTGCTCCTGGAGCTGGTACTTGAATTGGATCTCTGGAGACCACAGTGATTTTTCCATCTGCCCGGACAGGGTGCCCCACGCATGACCCCTTCCTGGATGGTCTTGGCTGGGTGGAGACCCTCTGACCACCATCTTCCACTCCACTCAGTCCGGAGGCTTTCAGACCTTACTGTTTCCAGCCGCATTGTGAAGCCAGCACAGCCAGCAGTTCCACGAGCAGAGTTAACAACCCTGGGTCCTACCTGTCCCCCTCGATGGCTGGTGACTCTGGGCCCCCTGAGACTCACCAAGGATGGTAAATCTCCCCTCCCCTAAAATGGAAACAGAAGTTCTCACTTCTTAAGGCAGTGGTGGGAATTAAATAAAGGTTTATAAAGCACTTGCCCCTGGATTTGTTCAGCAAAGTGTTTCAAGGGCCCTGTTCCCCATGGGCGCTCCATCTCTGATCCTCCTGCCTTGACACATAGTAGGTGCTCAGTAAACAGAAGTGGTTGTCAGTATCATTCGCCTATCAGGTATTGGCTGAGAATGACCTCATGCCAAGGTGCTGGGGCAGGTTCAGATTCAGAGGCGAACGGCTAGAAGAATACAGCCAAGAGTCTCCAGGGAGGAGCACCCAGAGTGGTAGGTGAGAAGGACACATAAGAAAGTTATTCCAAATGATATCCAAAGTGCTATTAAAGTCGAAACCGTGCTCACCGTAATAATTAGAGCTCACGTATCTAGGTGCTTACTGTAAGCCCAGATGTGCCAAATGCTTTGCTTCTTTGCCTTAGGAGATTCTCACAACAACCTCATGAGGTGAGTACTGTTATTTCCATCATTTTACAGATGAGGAAACTGAGGCACAGAGAGGGCAAGTAACTTACCCACAGTCACACAGCTGGCACGTGGCAAAAGGGATAGTGAAAACACAGTAAAAGCGTAACTAACTCCAAAAGAGGGGTCCTGGAGCGGGACACCTCTGAAAGGGAGAGCCTTGAGGTAGGCCTTGAATCCTGAGGCTTCCCCATCCTTCCTTTTCTGCTCAGCAATGCCATCCTGTCCTCTTGCTTCTCCCCCAGGGAACCACCCCCATACTTGACCCTCAAGGGGCAGTCACATGACTGTGCTGGCCCTGGATGATGGGGCCTGGTGCACATCTGAACAATGAGACTGCGATCAGACTCGAGAATTTAAACCCATGTGACCAGGGAGCAGGAGGCGTGGTGGCCTCAGACTCAAGAGTCAGAGAGCAGCTAGCGCTGAGGAGAGAAAGAGCGTAGGGAGAGGCCAGGGGTCGGGAAAGAGAGGATGTACCTGGTTTGCATCTGATTCCTTACCATGTCTGAGTTCTAGAGGCCCAGCTGTTCTTCCGGCTGCTGGGCTCATGGGCACCCTACGGCTTGATAATCAAATTCCCAGGGCTTAAGTGAAGCTAGCATGGCGTCCAGTTTCTTGCCCCCAAATAATGCCAGCCCTAGGGCAGGTGAATGGACAGGGTCGTGCTGGCTGGAGGAACGGGAAAGGGTGCCCCTGGAAGGGAGAGGGGCTCGAGCAGAGGCCTGGACACCTGCAGGCTGCAGGAAGGGTGCGAGGGGGGCGTGTTGGGGTTGGGGAACAGACAGCTCAGAGCCTTTGTGCCCCCCTGCCTTGTCACAGAGGCCCTGTAACTCATTTTTAATCAGCCCCCGTCCCCAACTCACAAGCAGAGTTAATTAAACATAGCCTTCCCTTCAGCAAGGAAATAAAAAGCAACCTCCTGATACAACAATTAGTATTTACAGCCCCGCCCCCTCTCTTTCTTCTCCTGCCTTCTCCTAATACTGTGCCTTCATTATCTCAGACTTGGAACCTGCCCTGCCTGCGGTCCATCAGTTTAGCCTGAAGAATTCAGGAGGAGTGAGGGGAGAAGGGAGAGGGCCCTGGGATGGGGAGACTGGGCCAGTTGCAGCGCTGGCGGGAGCCTGTGTTCAGGGGTGGAGAGCCAGGCTGCTGAGCTGCTGGGAACAGGTGTCTCAGCCTTTCTGTTTTCTCTTCCATATCAAAGGGATTATATGGACATATATTAGACCCCAAAGTATATGTCCCAGTCAAAATGGCTGGCCCAGCACCAGCCCCTGAGTTAGAATGCATCATCCCATTCTCAGAAGCTCTTTTCCCTCCCTTCCTTCCTTCCTCTCTTTCTCTCTCTCTCTCTTTTTCTTTCTTTCTTTCTCTTTTCCTTTCTTTTTCCTTCCTCCCTCCCTCCCTCTTTCTCTCCTTTCTTCCTCTTTCTCTCTTTCTTTCTTTCTTTCTTTCTCCTTTCTTTCTTTCTTTCTTTCTTTCTTTCTTTCTTTCTTTCTTTCTTTCTTTCTCTCTTTCTTTCTTCTTTCTTTCTCTCTCTTTCTTTCTTTCTTTCTTTCTTTCTTCTCTCTCTCTTTCACTTTCTTTCTTTCTGTCTTTTTATTTCTCTCTCTCTCTTTCTTTCTTTCTTTGCTCTGTTGGCCAGACTGGGGAGCAGTGGTGCAGTCTTGACTCACTGTAGCCATGACCTCCCAGGCTCAAGAGATCCTCCCACCTCAGTTTCCTAAGTAGCTGGGACCACAGGTGCATGCCTACCTTATAGGACTGTTGTCAGGATCAAATGAGATGTGTAAAGAAAGTGCCAAGCACAGTACCTGGCATGGATGCCTGTTTTCCTCTTGCTCCCACAGCAGGTAAGAACAGAGACCTGGGCTCTAAGCCAACAGGGCCACAGCCTTGCTGTGTGGCATCAGGTTGCCTGCTTGGCTTCTCTGGGCCTCCGCATAAAGCACGTTCTCTGGAGAGCCGGAAGGCAGGCAGAAAGAAGCATGTGACCCCGCCTGGATGCTGTGCTCCAACCCTCCCTCACTCCACTGTTCACTTGCTGCTTGAACTCATGCCAGCAGTCTTTAACTCCATGCTTCTCTTTCCTTGACTGTACAATGGTGGTGATGCCTGCTGTCCTTGAGGGGTGAAAAGCATTAGTGTCTGAATATTCAGAGCAGCGCTCAGCCCATGATCTGTGCTTGAGAGACGTCAGCTATCTGTATTCTTATTTTTCATCTTATCCAGCCCCTGCCACCAGACATTACTGAAGCCAATCCATGGAACCTATTCTTAGAAGCTGAATCTGAAGTTTCCCTCATAAGTGATTCCAGAAAGGAGAGTCCCCCCTCTTGGACCACTGTTGTGAGATCTAAGATTGTCAAGGCTCAGGCGGGTTCTTTGGTGCCCCAGTTTCATCTTTTATGAAACAGAGCTGCTTATGCCTACCACGCAGGGCTGCCGGGAGGATGAAGAAGGATAAAGGTGCAAAACTCCTGCTCTGTGGCTCTTCCCTCTGTCACTGCCACCCTCAGTGGACTAGCAGGCCCCTTCTACCCTGAGTCTCCAGCAAACCAGAGCACTGTTGAGCACCTGCTGTATATGGGCGTGATGCCAGCCTCTGGGACAGAGGCAGAAGACAAACCTGGAGCTGCCTGCTCTCAAGAGCAGAGATGCAAACCCGACATGCATTAAACCAAACAGTAGCTTCGGGCTCTGGGATATGATGAATCCTTCCTGGGGAGCAATCAATCTACAGCTGAGTAGTGAGATACAGATCCAAGCTCCAGAGGAGTCGAGGAACAAAAAAGGAGCTTCTGAGAAATAGATGGCACACTCTCGCTCAGGGGCTGGCGCTCGCCCAGCCATTTTGACCGGGAAGTGCACTTTGGGGTCTAGCCTGAATCTTTCCTGCTGCAAAAAGATACTGTTTTCTCCTGATCCCAACATCCCAATGATGAATATTGTGAACTAGAAGCCGGGTTGACAAATGTAAGGTCAGACTAGCAAATAATTAGGTGGACTTCCTTATGGGACCCAGCAATGACTTGGAAGGCAATTCCCAAAGCAGGTCCGGCCGTGCCTGGAGCCCTGGCAGCGCTGAGCTCCCCATCAGGACACCTTGGAGGGGCGACGTTGATGGCAGTAGGTGAGCATGGGACCACTGGTGCCAAGATCCATCTCTCTGCCTCACATGTACCCCTTGGAGATGGATTTTCATTCAAAAAATAATTTTAAGAAATTTGAGATTTGCTAGAGGTGGGGTCTGGACACACTCAGAAAGGACAGGATTGTCCTCGGCCTTACCTCCTTCCCCAGTTGCTAATTATCACTGAGCTAATGGTCAGTGAACCTGGCTGAGCTGCCCATGGAGCAGCTGGGATGAGCTGCCCTCAAACCCAGTTCAAAATCCACTCCATTTAGGGAAAAGCATCTTTCTGATTCGTGTCTGAACAAGGCCGATGAGTAGAACAGGCCGTAGTGAAATGGTTTTCTTTCCTTGCTCGCCTTTGGGGTGAATGACCCTCCCTTCCTTCCTGTCTCCTGGCCCAGCCCCTGGTGTGTTTGTTCCTGGGTCAGCGGGGGGACGGGGGAGGATTTCACTTGATGGTCACCCCTGCGATGAGCTGCTCAGAAAAGTCCCCTCTTCCTGGCCTGTTCTGGGCACTGCTCCCTGTCCCCTGCCCCAGCTTTGATTCCTGCCTTCATTTCTGCATCTGGACAGCAGGCTGGGCTGAGCCTGCCAGTTGGGCATGGTGCCTATGTGGGTGGACTCTCAGGTAAGTGATTTTGCCTCCTTGAGCTTCAGTTTCCTCCACTCTAAAATGGAGGTAATAAAGATGGTGCCTTCCATGAGAGAGATGCATTTAAGGCACTTAGAACAACATCCAGACATAATACAAGTGCTTAGAAAATGAGAGCTGTTATTATTTCAGTTTCTTGTCTCTGGGACTGGCTGGGAGGTCTCATTCCAGGCCCAGGGCATCTGACAGATCCCAGCCCAGGGCTCCAGGAAGAGCAGGGGGGTGGCAACAACCATATGGCTGCCAGTGGGGAGGCTTCTCTGTGCTCCATCACCCTCCAGCCCTGCAGATAGAGAAGCCAGCAAGACCTGGGAGGTCCTGGCCCTCGTGAATTTCACATTCTAGTAGCAAGAGGAAACAGACAGATAACACATAAGCTCCTCAGTCCTGACCCACTGCGTCCTCCGTGTATCACCATCTGCCTCGCTGCAAAGTTGATGTATCTGGTGTGCCGTCTCTCTCCAAACACCAGACGCCAAGCTTCCTGTGGGCACAGACTTGGACTTGCCCATTGCTGCATACCCAGCACCTGGCATAGTGCCTGGCACAGAGCAGGTGCTTCCTAAATACTTGTTGAAGGAATGGGTGGCTGCCTGCAGGCAGGATGGCCTTGCAAGTCTTTCCTGGGGCAGGGGATGGCCACAGTCTGTGGCTTTCAGTGTCCTGACTCTGGGAGGCTCCGTCTTCCTTGCTGTAAAGTGGGAAGGCTGATCTGTTCTCATTGCTCCTGGTCTGATTTTCAGCTGGGGCTGAGGTGCTTGGCCGGATCCCCTCCCACGGCTGTAATTCCCCTCCCTGCCACCCAGCCTGAAGAGGAGAGCCAGTGGCTTCCCTCTGCCTCTGCCCTCCCTCCAGAACTGAGTGGTAGACTCTGCCCCATCCTCTCTGCATGCACCTCATCTCATTGGTGAATCCTGTGCCTGTCATTCAATGTGGAGTCTTGGTACCCAAAGGTTAATTCCCAAAAACAGACCTGGCTTCAACCCACCATTTACCCACATGTGACCTTGGCCAAGCCCCCTCATCACTCTGATTCTTGGCTTTCTCATCTAGATAATGGGTAGTAGCAATTCCAATCCCAAAGGATTGGTGTAAGGGTTAAGTCCGGAGACAGTGTCCCGCGGTGGTTGAAAGCCTCACCTTTGAGGCTGTTAGAGGGGTTCAGAAATAGGTGTGGACAATTCTTAGCTGTGACTTTGGGCAAGTGACAGTATTCTAACATCAAGCTATTTCTATAGAATGGGGATGATATAAAAATAATATTGAATCCATTACTTTTGTGATGATTAAAAGAGTTAAGGCATGGAAAGTGTATTAGCCCATTCTCACCAGAGACTGAATAAATTATTTAAAAAAAAAAAAAAGGTTTTTTTTTTTTTTGAGCTGGAGTCTTGCTCTGTCACCCTGGCTGGAGTGCAATGATATGATCTCAGCTCACTGTAACGTCTGCCTCCCGGGTTCAAGTGATTCTCCTGCTTCAGCTTCCCGAGTAACTGGGATTACAGGCATGCACCACCATGGCCAGCTAATTTTTGTATTTTTAGTAGAGACGGGGGTTTCACCATGTTGGCCAGGCTGGTCTTGAACTCCTGACCTGTGATCCACCGGCCTCAGCCTCCCAAAGTGTTGGGATTAGAGGCGTAAGCCACATGCGCCTGGCGAAAAAAGAGTTTTAATGCACTCATAGTTCCACATGGCTGGGGAGGCCTCACAATCATGGTGGAAGGTGAAGGAGGAGCAAAGTCCCATCTCACATGATGGCAGGTGGGAGAGCTTGTGTAGGGGAACTGCCCTTAATAAAACCATCAGATCTCGGGAGACTTACTATCACGAGAACAGCATGAGAAAAACCCACCCCCATGATTCAATGACCTCCCACCAGGACCCTCCCACAACACATGGGGATTATGGGAGCGACAGCTCAAGATGAGATTTGGGTGGGGACATAGCCAAACTGTATCAGAAAGCGTTTGGTATGGTGCCTGGCACATAAATAGTTTATGCCCATTGGTTCCTCTTTGTCTCTTCGGCTAAGCATTTAGTAGGTGCCGAAAAACCAATAAGTACTTGAACTTGCTCTCTTTAGGAGTCAAGCCTTTTGTTGTTGTTGTTATGAAGATGAATGTTGGGAAGATTTGAATGTGCCAATTTCTGCTGACCTGGGAGGTTTACTGTCCTGGGTGTGGCTCTCCCTCTGTAATTGTCAACAGAGCTCTGCTTGTCAAATGAATATCGACAAGAGCAGAATCCTGTCAAACAAGTGTTTAGAGCCCTTCCACACCTCTTATCTCACTGTGTCCTTCACTGTTTATCCCCATTTGACAGGAGAGAACATCAAAGCCCAGGGAAGTTTGGCAAGTTGTCTGGGGTCACACAGCACATGGATACAACCAACACTTCCAGGCTCTTGTTAAGGGATCTGAGTACCAGGCCACCAGCATCACCGTCATCACCATTACCATCCCCTATGTGTGAATGGGGTGCTAAGGTCTTCCAGCTATTTCCATAACCACCATCTCACATGATTCTTTCAACAGCCCCATGAGCTGTACAGGACAGGATCAATCACGTGGTATTGCCATTTTACAAAGAGGAAAATCCAAGACTCAGAGGAGGCTCAGATGGGCCGAAGGTCACAAAGACCAAGTGGCCTCCTGACACACAGCCTGGCGCGCTGTGGCCCCCCACGTGGTGTTGGTCTGGCTTCCCTGTGCCACCCACCTCCCACTCTCCAGCTTCTTTCCCACCCATCCCCCCACTCCCAAACCCCACTCTGGGAGACCTCAGCTGGGAGCATTGAAGGGCTGGGCCCCTGTTATGACACCTCAGAAACTGCATTACGGACCTCAGACCCCCGAACACTAACATGCAATGATTTTTTTCCTTCTCTAGAGGAGCAGAAGAGATTCATAGCATGCGACTATTGACTCTGCTTTTAACCAAGTTGCGTAGAAGCAATGAGTGTCACTTCCAGGAAGATGGATCATGCCTCTGCAGCAGGGATGAGAGCCCAGAGGTTTGCAACTTCCCTGGTAAAAGTTCTTTCTTGTTTAGAAATCACCTTGGGGTTTGAAAAATATGGATCCATTGGAGAACATGGTGAAACTTGTCATGGGGAGTTTCCAGTGAGTTAAGGAAGCTGGGACTTAATGTCATTCCGGCCTCATCATTTCTTCCCCAAGGAGGGTAATATACGATGTCAGACCAGCTCCCTACACTGGGAGCATGCACTTGATCAAGTCCCCGACCAGCTCTGAGGCCCAGAACCCACCAGACTTTTCTGAGGATTAAATGAGTTGATGTAGGCAAAGCACTTGAACCCCCGTTCAGCACATAGCAGGCTCAAGGTCAATGTGAACCTCTTATTATTACTATTCACAGTATTCCTAGAACACCAGCTGGAGGGGAGGAGCCATGCAGGTAGTGTGGTCATATTTGAGTTTGCTAGAGGAAATAAAAGGAGAACAAATCTCTCCTGTCTCTGTTCCTGAATCTCGGGGTCCTGAACCTTGCATCCCAGTTGCATTTAAAAAGAAAAGCAGTGACAATAGCAACAGCAGCAACACCAAAGCAGGGCTCAGCTCAGAGAGGGGTCTCCATGTCCTGGCAGGTTCTCAGCCAGAAGCCCAGGAAGAAAGCCCACAGGTGGCGCAGCAGTGCCAACACCAATTTCACAAACCAGCTGTTTCACCGGCCATGAAATGTCATGGGTCTCTGGGCTCTGGTCTGGGAGCCTGTGGCTGGGGCCTGCAGTGCTTTGTTTAAACATCATGGGCTGTGATGGGCTTGTGTGCAGGGAGCTGAGACTCGGGATGCACTCAGGAAATGTCATCTCCGAGCCTGGGGCACTGTATCTGGTCAGGAGAGAACCGAGCTGATAAGCCTTCCCCATTAGCTCCATCACCGGATCCTCTGGCTTGGAGAGGGCATGTCTGCATCTCCCCTCCAGGACCAAAGCCACTGCTCTCTTTCCTATTCCTGCCTTTTGCCTGCTCTTCTGTCTTGCCCAGAAATAATCTTGGGGAGAGCAGGCCTGTCCAAGGGAGTGGGGACTGAGGTGTCTACTCCAAGCTTTTGTGCTGCCTGGACCCTTTCCTGAACATCCCACACCTGCTACCAGGCTGGGACAACCTCCTTCTAGATTCCAGGGCTGTCAGCTGGAGGGCACAGGGCCGTGACACGTCAGTAGAATGACTTTCAGAAAGCGCTTATTGTGTGCCAAGCATCAACCTGCAGGGTCTCTTTTCAATTCTCCCAGTAGCCAGCTGAGGAAGGTAGAGATGGGGAGTTTGTATGAGAAATGATGAGGCCGGAATGACATTAAGCCCCAGCTTCCTTAACTCACTGGAAACTCCCTGTGACAAGTTTCACCACGTTCTCCATTGTAGAGATGGGGAAACTGAGGCTCAGAGAGATAAAACAAATTGTCCCAAATCATAGTTTGAAAGAAGCAGAGTCAGCATTTGAACCCAGCTGTGTGTGATTCTGAGCTTTTTTTGTTGTTTCTCTATCGCCAGGCTGGAGTGCTGTGGCGTAAACTTGGCTTACTGCAACCTCCGCCTCCCGGGTTCAAGCAGTTCTCCTGCCTCGGTCTCCCGAGTAGCTGGGATTACAGATGCCCACGACCATGCCCAGCTAATTTTTGTATTTTTAGTGGAGATGGGATTTCATCATATTGGACAGAATGGTCTCGATCTCTTGACCTCATGATCTGCCCACCTCGTCCTCCCAAAATGCTGGAATTACAGGCATGAGTCCCCGTGCCCAGCCGTGTGATTCCATTCTTAACCACTGCACTGCCATGTGCTTTATAAAATGGAAGTTTTGATGTGGTGGCACACACCTGTAGTGCCAGCTAGCTTGGAGGCCAAGGAGGGAGGATCACTTGAGCTTGGGAAGCTGAGGCTACAGTGAGCTATCCATGCACCACTGCACTTCAACCTGGGCAATAGAGTGAGCTCTTGTCTCTCAAAAATAAATTAATTAAAATAAAATAAGATGGGGAATACTGGACAAATATAGTTTTATTTCTAATTAAAAAGAAAATCCCTCCCCACTGCCCTTTTTAAAACAGATTCCAAAGTTTCCCCACTCATTAATTGACTTGATCCTATGAGAAGGGCTGGAAAATTGCTTCCCCACTTTAGTGATGAGAAAGGTGAGGCCCAGAGAGGTGAAGGGGCCACCTCAGCCCCTGCCACTGGCATCCAGGTGGTTGTGTCTCCGGGAGGAGCCATCAGAGTGCTCTGCCAGCAGAAGGAATGCTTATCATAAACTCATTTCCCAAAGTATCATTCCCTTCCTCTCAGAGATTGGATTTCGGTGGTTAATAAGGGCAGCATTCCCCAGCCTTCCATCCCCACCTCCAATTTCTGAGCTTCCTCCCTCTGCAGCAATGTAACCAAGTTATTCATTAACTGCTGTGTACCCAGAAGGTGTTTATGTCAACTGCACATTTGGAAATGTAGCAGTCTTTGAAGCGTGGGTAACAAGCTGATGACCTGCTTGGGGACCAGGTAGGATCTAGGAATCCTGCTTTGCCAGCCTTGCCTTTTCATGATCCTGAGTGTGCTGAAGATAATGGAAGCCTTGTATCAGGCAAGGGATTGACATATAGGAGCATTGTCGTTCCCTCACTTAAACCTTTCAGTGGTTCCCCATCTTCTAGCCAGCTCCTTCCTTCCTTCCTTCCTTCCTTCCTTCCTTCCTTCCTTCCTGCCTTCCTGCCTTCCTGCCTTCTTCCCTCCCTCCCTTCTTTTTGTTTTCCACCCATTCAACCATTTATTTTTACATCCATCCATCCATCCATCCATCCATCCATTCATCCATCTTCATTCATTCATTATTTAATTAATTCATTTAATGATGGACTACCTCATACTGCTCTAATCTTCCTGTTTGCCAAAGTACTTATTGCCTTTTTAACACACCCAGTTATCTATCTGATATGGCTTGGCTGTGTCCCCACTCAAATCTTATCTTGAATTGTAGCTCCCATAATCCCTATATGTCATGGCAGGGACCCAGTGAGAGGTAATTGAATCATGGGGATGGGTCTTTCCCATGCTCTTCTCATGATGTTGAGCAAGTCTCTTGAGAGCTGATCATTTTATAAATGGGAGTTCCCCTGCACGTGCTCTCTTGCCTGCCACCGGGTAAGACGTGCCTTTGCTCCTCTTTTGCCTTCCACCTCCCCAGCCATGTGGAATTGTGAGTCCATTGAACCTCTTTTTCTTTATAAATTATTCAGTCTTGGGTATTTATTCATAGCAATATGAAAATGAACTAATTATGTATCTACATATCATTGTTACTTACTGTTGTTCTCCCCTCACCACCATTTTTTATATCACACTAAAATAAAAGACCCACAAGGGCAAGAATCTTGTTGTTATTTACTGGTGTTCTAAGTGCCATCCAGGAGGTACTTAATAAGTATTTGTTGAAAAAGTAAATGAACATAACAATAGTATTGAAGAAGATACCAATTTATAGGAATTAAGATAAACTGGAGACTTCAAAGTATATAAAGTAATCCCATTGTCTATGCCCCGATAGATCATATTTCCTTCTATCTGCCTTTAGTTCTTATGAGGGAAAGTTTGAGACCACATGCCAGGAGGAAGAATTCAAGGTTTTTCCCTGTCATCCTGAGTTCCCCAGCGTCCCACCCCTGCCATCCTCTCCTATGATTCTCTAAAAGGTCCCCCGCCCCACCCCACAGGTGGGGTTGCCTGCCTGTTCCAAACACACTCTCAGGCATCTTTCCCTATGCAGGTCCTTCGCATGTTTTGTCTCCTTCAGAAATCTCCTCCACCCTGTTGTTCATCAGGAAAACCTTCTGCCCACTATGTGAAACTGACCAGATTATATCTCCTCTGGGAAGTCTTCCTGGTCTTTGTTCTTCCCAATTAGGGCAAAATTAGATTAACCCTTCCCCCCTTATAACTCTGTCTACTGAAGAGCATGGCAGGTGATGAATTTGCTTATTTCTGTCTGTCTCACCCACAAAAATGAGAGCTCTTTGGACCAGAAACTGTTTCCTCAGCACCTAGGACAGAGTGGTATTTGTGGAATCATTTCAATAACAACTTTTTGTGGAATTATTATAATGTTGGTGGCTACCTACTATGTATCAGTGACTAGTCTAAGCACTTCGACATCAGTACTCATAGCAGCTCTGTAAGGTAGAAACTGTGATTATATCATTTTTATAAATGAGAAAAAAGATACAGGGAGATTGCAGTTATTTATCCAAGGTTATACAGTTAATAAATTGATGGAGCCAGAAACAGAACCTTGGCAAGCTGGCTTTACAGTCTTTAAGCTGAATGTCTTTGTGGTATGGACCACTCTTTTCACATGACTGGGTCTCCGTTTTCCCATCCGTACCATGAATTGTTATGGTAAGGTAATGTTTAAGAATTCTTTCATTGAGAATTCTCTTTGGATTCTCTTCTATCCAAGGATGATGTCTCCACAGTCAGCAGCCTCCTGCTTGTAGAAATGTGGCTGGGACCCTACAAGGCTGGGGAGGAGAGGAAGAGCAAGTTCTCATTTCCAGGACAGTTTCGGTCTAGAAGGATGAACAGGGAAATCGGTGATAGCTTGAATACATCAGAGACCCTGGACTGTGTTAGATTATATTGTTTTTCCTCAATTCTTTCCAACTGTCCCTTGCCATGGCTCCCTGCCATGCATAGAATATACTTTCCCACTGACTTTGGACTTGGCCGTGGGACTTGCTTTGGCCAATGGAATGTGGGTAAAAGTAATTCTCTGCTGGTTCCAAGACAAGCTCTTCAGAACCACAGCAAGTTCCTACCAGCATTCTTGATGCTCCGTTCCCCACGGGAGAGCCTGAGCCTTGGTGGTTCCTGGAATCAAGACACATGGAGCAGACCTGGTCCCTGTGAAACTTTAGAGTCCAGCCTGGCCCAGCTTAACCCACCTAAAATCAGCTGAACTGTATTTGACCTAGAAACCTGTGAGTATGAAATACGTATTTTGTGGTATGAGCCACTAAGACTTTGGGACTGCTTGTTACACAGCCTTAGCATAGAGGAAACCTGACCAATACGTAGAAGAAGTACCAGACCAATGTGAGTGTAGCATCCTTGTTGAATTATATTGTTCGTAATCAGAATGAGATCTAACACTAGCAGTAACCCTTAAGCAAACAGATAACATTCAGACTTTTCTTCCTCTCCTGGACCTTGTTAGGCAATATCTTAAGCATTGCCTGACCAGACAATAGAATGACTTTTTTTTGTTTTTTTTTTTTTTTTTTTTGAGATGGAGTCTTGCTCTGTCACCCAAGCTGTGTGCAGTGGCATGATCTCGGCTCACTGCAACCTCTGCCTCCCAAGTTCAAGCGATTCTCATGCCACAGTCTCCCAAGTAGCTGGGATTACAGGTGCACGCCACCATGCCAGGCTATTTGTATTTTTAGTAAGACAGGATTTCACCATGTTGGCCAGGCTCATCTTGAACTCCTGGCCTAAAGTGATCCACCTGCCTCTCCCTCCCAAAGTGCTGGGATTACAGGTGTGAGCCACCGTGCCTGGCTTAGAATGATTCTTCTTGGTTCTTTGTATTATAGCCAATGAAGCTACATTTCCTCTGATAATCAAACATGCCTCCAAATGAAGTACTCAGGCACAGCCTTGTAGAAGAAAAGGTTTGAGTAGGCAAAGCCCATTTCCTTGCCATTTGCCCTGTCCCCTTCATGACTTGGGAATATTTCATATACAGCCAGGACCTTTGTGGTTTGATCCAGGTCATGGAAGAGTCTGTTTTGGATGATTTGAAATGTTAAGGAATGAAGGGTGATATCTCAGGAAAAAAGGCTGATGTGTCCTTTCTGCTCCCCAAATCTGTTATATGGGTGTGGGTGGTTTCAGTGAGAGGGAGAGGGAGAGGGAGATGCTGAGAGGGAGATGGAAATGGTGGGGAAGGAACTTGAAAAATTTCTGTAATTGTGGAGCTTACACAATCTTTAAGAAAATCTCTCTTTCTGATTCCGGCTTGGTTTGGGCATTACCCAACTCCCTTAATGTAGCGCATGCCAACAAAATTTTCTAAGATCTTGCCAGCCTGTTGCCTTCATTCTCAGGACCTGACCCTGGGACCCTGGGGTCCTGGGGCTGTGGCTACAGTGGTAAGTGGGTCCCAGTGTTCACCACTCACAGACACCATCTCACTGAACCCTGTATTCGGTTCTCACTGTTGCTTAAAACAACACACATTCACTCTCCTACGATCTGTAGGTCAGAGGTATGAGAGCAGTTTCACTGGACTAAAGTCAAGGTATTGGCAGGGTTGGTTTCTCCTGGAGGCTCTGAGGGAGAATTGGTTTCCTTACCGTTTCTAGCTTCTAGAAGCATCTGCAGTCTTTGGTTTTTAACCCCTTCCTCTCATCAGTCCAGCCTCCCGCTTTCATCATCATGTCATCTACTGCCAACGTGAAGCCTCCTGTCCCCTTCTTCTAAGGCCTCTCGTGATCACACTGGGCCCACCCAGAGAGCCTAGGACACTCGTCATTTCAGGATCTGCAAAGTCCCTTTTAACATGCTAAGTAACATAGTTACAGGCTCCAGGAATTAGGATGTGGATGTCTTTGGGAGGCCATTGCTCTGCCAGACCAAGACCCTGACATTCCCTCCAAGGTAGAGAACACAGATATTATCACCCAGTTATTGCCATTTTATAGCTGAGGAAACTGAGGCCAGTAAGTGGTAGATCCAGGACCAGAACCCGGATCTCTGACTCATACTTTTTAAGCTATTGTTATTATTAATATTTACTCTTAATGATTTAATTAATAGTAATGAGTTAGATGAATTAAAATACTTTTAATTCATCAAATGTTTGCAATGTGCTCAGCACTGTTCCAAGACCATTTACATATGTTGTGCACTGTTGTAGCTCTGATGTTACAGATGAGATAACTGAGGTTTAGGGAATTCGGGAAACTTGCTTGAGCCGATAAGTGGTGGAGCTGGGATTAGAACCCAGGTCTTCTAATATGACTATGTAGTAGATGCTGTTGGTGATGCTTCCAGATCCCCTTTACCAGGCCAATGCACAGATCTCCAGCTGCTGGGAGTGTGGGCCGCTAACAGCTCACAGGTGTCCTCTTCTCCTGAGAATTGCCCTCGGCCCCCAGAAGTCATTTCACCAGGAAATGCCTGGAATATTACCCCTGAGTAGCTCCAGGAAGTGGTAGCTGACTGATGCAGGTGAACACTGCTGATGCCCTTCACTCAGGGTGGGGCAAGTCTTTGGTGTCACACTCCAGAGCTCCCATGGGATTAGGATGAGGCTAGACTTCAGCTGGCCCAACATCTTTATTTTGTTTCCCCCTGCCCCATTGTATTTTTCCCACTCCTAAGTTTCCTGAGAGTGCTCCTTCAATCAATTGCTTACATGGGAATTCCCATCTCAGGCTTTTCTTGTAGGAAACCTGAGCTAAGACACCATATCAGGTAGGTTTGATCCTGAAAGCAGAACTAATAGGAATGATAAAGAATATGAATTTGTTTTAGGGATTTGACCTCTTGCAACCGTGGGGACGAGTGAAATAGTCTATGTAAGGTTGTTGCTTCTGCATCTGGTGTAGATGCTGAAGTCAGCCAGCCAGCAGGCAGCTGGGAAAAAAAGATGCATGTGAAGCGGGGAAAACAATGACTCCGGCAAAGAACGAGATAGAACTCACAGTGATGAGCTGGAACTCGCATGTGTCTCTTACCACCTTCCAGCTTGCAACTCCCATGATGCAAGTGACCTGCGGAAGAAGCCGGCATGCTTCACCGTGGAGCTACACAGCACCCAGCCTAGGACCCGGAGGTGCTGGCTGAGATGTGGTGGGAGCTGGGGTTGCTGTGGGCCCAGCTGCTGCCCCACCCCAACAAGGTGAGGCAGGAGATTGACAACCATGTGCGAGAATAGCAACTGTGCCTGATCCTACCCTGACTTCTGAATGCAAACATGGCTGCTGCTTCCAAATTCCAAGCAAATTTCTTTGCGACCAACCTAACTCAGAAGCAGAAAGTTGGAGGCATTCTAAGAAATGTATTTCCAGCTTAGTTAAGTTGACCCTGTATAAAACCACCGTAGGCTACCCCACCCCCCGTCAACATGGCACACCCACATGCTACTGTAGCCATATTTAACTTCCAAATTAAGATTACAGCAAAAGCATGCTTCCTCCTAGCATAACGCAACTGTCCCTTGTAAAACTGAAAACATGCGACACTAACCTTCTTTTCAAAAGATGACACAAAGTCCCTTCATCCCTCCTCCTCAGGTGAGGTTCATTCCTTTCCTAGCTGAGTCAAATTCCTTCTTCTATCTCTTATTTAAATTCTGAATGATAAGGTTAACCACTGTTAACAAGCCCTATGTTAGAAGGTAGGGGAATGAGAGAGGAGGAGAAGTAGTAATTAACATATGCACAAAAATTTCATATCAAAATAAGGAGGAAATACTCACTGTCTATTACTGTCCTTTTTTCTTCAACTGGTCATGTGGTTGTAGTTGGTATTTATAATTTCCTTCTTCTTCTGCCCATTTCTTATCCCATTTGCTCTCAACAAGAACCTTGACCTCTTATGGGTCCTTGCATGATAGGGTGACTCAAAGCTTGCCTATTTAAGGGTCTAGACTATTAGCTGTCCTGCGTCTCATGGGTGGTTGTAGTTTTCATTGATGTTATCACAAGGCATGCGTATACTGACAGATGATCTTTGGGATATCTTCCATTCAAGGCATCTTCCTACTTATTTGCATTGTATAGTAATAATCTATATTTTCCTTGATATTCAGCATTAATCACCCCAGCTGGTATAGAGACCCCTTTCTATACCCATTGATTCGTTGGCATGGGAATCCTAAGTTTTCAGATAGCGCTCCCCACTCCAGTTTAATGGGAGCACTGTTATGTCTCAGTGGAGACTTTCCTCACTTGGGAACTGAGACCTCTGGACCAACATGGGGACAGAAAGCAAACATTAAGCTAGTGGATTACATAGGACAATGGTGAGAGGAGACACTCCCATTTCTACCCCTCGAGTCCCAGACCCGACAATTTTGGTCGTGGGATGAATAGCACCATATCTTTGTTGCTGGTTTAAGAGCATAGACTGCATCTTGGAGGGTATTGCCCCAGCATTGCAAGGTGCTGCCATAAGGCTGGTGTCTTAACTGAGTCTTCAAAGGGCCATTCATTTTTCAATCATTCCAGCAGCTTCAGGATGGTGAGGAACATGGTAAGACTAGTGAACGACTTGAATTTGGCCCCGCCTGGTGCCTGTCTTGTGCTATGAAGATTTCCTGAGTCAGAAGCAAAGCTGTGGGCCTGCTGATGGTGAATGAGGCATTCTGCAAGGCCACAAATGGTGGTTTTGGCAGAGGCCCTGTGGTCAGGGATGGCAGATCCGTGTCTGGGCAAGGATGCAGGTAAGTGGATGAGAATGAAGCATGGGGCCACACCATGGGGCCGTATTGGGAGTTCAGTGTTGGGCTTTGCTGTTGGTACTTGGGCATCAGCAGTGACTATAGCCAAGTCAGCCTGGAAGAGTGAAAGTCCAAGTTGCTGAGTCGGAACATAGTTTCCATCCCCTTCCCTGTGGCCATTTTTATCATAAGCCCATTGGGTAATGATGGGGAGGGTGGGTCTTGGGAACCAAATGGATCACCTGGTTCACTCCATTACTAAGATCCTCCTATATTGAGGTCCCGCTTCTGTGAATATTTACATGGGATGCACATATTGTCACCCTGTCTACCAATTCAGAAAGTTCTAGCCATATACTTCTCAAGACTTCCTTCACCAGTTTTCCAATTATGGAAAATTATTTTGTAATAATAATTATTATTATTTCCAATTATAGCCCAAGGACCTGACTATTCAGCCAGACCACGAGCCACAGCCCATGCATCCACAGGCGGTGCTCATCTCTCCCTGCAGGCTAAATAAACAATCAGGTTCACTGCTCAGTGATGCCCCTGGAGGACTGTCCGTCACCACTGTCCCAAAGTGTAGGCTGTGCTATTTCAGTTGGCCTTCTGGGTAGCACCAGCGTGCTGTGCAGGACTATCTGTAGCCAGAATCAGTTGTGACCTTTCACAATCAACTTATCTCAGGGCTTTCCACATGGGATATCGGTGTGGGGTGAGGGAGAGGAGGAGGCAGGCTGAGCGCAGATGGGGCATGTGAAGTGTTCACTCATACGACTGCCTTGCATCTTCATGGTCTGTTCAAACTGATACTGCATACACCTACACCACTTCTATTTTATGATAAAATTGCTGTCATGCATGCCTGATTTTATGGTTGGTTAGACCAAATCCAGTGCACGCCAGGCAGCTCAGAAGACATCGTGACTGTGGCTCGTCGTCAAGCTTTCAATCTCCATTAATGCCCTGTAGCAATCCAGAAGCTGCTCTCAGAAGAAGAAGAATTATTTTCAGAGAATGTCATACTTTCCCCCCAAATCATAAGAGCCTCTGCTGTGAGTCACCCATAGGCCCCTGACAAAGTCTCCATACACGTCCTTTTCAGCCACAGACTTTGTCTGCTGGTCACACAGCCCATGGGGTAGAGCAGCTTGCATGGCGGCCTGCACCTGTTGGGCGATGGAGGCACAGGTCTTGCATGATACATCCACTTCAGCATTCCAACACTCTCAAGCCTTTGGATATCTTCCTTTACAACCTATCAAGGAGATGCTGGCATTAGAACTTCATTTAGTGTAAGCCACCTCTGCATCCAGGTTTTAGTCAATCAACCAAGCAAATGGTTAGAGCCAGTCTCAGCTGCTTGAGCCAACATATTGAATCCAGAATCTCTGTTTAATGCATCTATAACAATGAATTTGGCCTGACCCAGCACCCTCAGGGGCCATTCCTAGAACTGCACAGAGAAGGAATTCTGGGAAATGTAGTTCCAGCTGATTAGGATGCCACAGTCCAGAGCATTGCGGACACACTGCCTTCCTCTACCTGGCTCTTTCACCTTCCAAAGAAATTACGTCTTGTTTTCACCTGCAGTGGAATGGGTGTCTTTTTAGAGCTATGACAGTAAGTGCAATGGCATGATCTCCCCAGATTAAAACAGAAGGTCACTGCCACTTCCTTTTAGGCCTCAGAGTCACTGCCATCTTGTATTGGGAGTCCCTCTATGGCCGGGCATGGTGGCTCACACCTGTAATCCCAGTGAGTTGGGAGGCCAACATGGGAGGATTGCTTGAGGCCAGGAGTTTGAGACCAGCCTGGTTAAATAATAATAATAAAACAAGAGAATCCTGCTAGCTCTGTATTGTTAATAGCTCCCCACCTACAGGCTCCCCTCAGCAATTGACACACACCCTGCCACTTAATTCTGACCACCTTATGCTGACGGAATTGTTATCCCCATTTTGCAGATGTGGAAACTGAAGCCAAGAGGGCAAGCTCGTGTGATTGACAAGGGATAGAACTGAGATTCAAAAGCAGTTCCCTGCCTCTGTTGCCGGGGCAGGTTGTAGGGAACTTTCTGCACTCCCCCCATTTTCTTTTTTCCAGCTTCCGTTAAAATCCACTCCAGGTCGTTGGTGAGGGACTAGATATGGAATCCCAGGACCATAGATTGTCCTTGCTGGATGGGGCCCTCAAGAACACTTTAGAGCTGGGAAAATTAAAGAAATTGAAATTGCGGCAGTTTGTCCAAGGCAAGCCAATGGGTCACTAGCAGGACCTGGGCCAGACGGTGATGGCCAGATCTGTGTCTAGGGGCTGAGAGTGAAGTCGGGGAAAGAGCTTGCAGTTCCGAATGTGCCTGATGCTGGGATTCACATCTGCCCCAGACCAACATTGTGCCTGTTCAGGGAATCACATTCTTCTTCCTGTCTTACCCTCCGGTCCCAGCAGGCAGCTACAGCTGGCCAGCTTGGCTCTAACCAAGTTTCACCACCTGCCAACCTCATTGGCCTGACAGCCTTAGAGAGAGTCCCTTTAGGCCAGTCCCCAGATGTCACTCAGATTTCCTTGGCCTCATTTGGTACCAAGGGAGCTGGGAGTCTCTTTCTCAATTTGTTTGTTCTAGGAGAAGAGTGAGGGGTCCCATGGAGACAGATGACATATTCCTCTAGGACTGGCCTGACTGTGTGCGCAAATAAAAACACACAAGCAACTTGGTCTTCTTTTGAGCTCATTTAAACCTATCTAGCTGGTGTGGACACTCCTATTCCAGTGCTGGTATCTGTAGTTTAGTCGGGGACGTTCTCTGGGGTGTCCAGTGAAAGCATCATGGCCCGGACCCATGGACCTTTCAGGTCTCTATCTCTACTTAGTGCTCAAGGAAACAGTAGGCACTGGCTGAATAAGGCTTAGGTGGGATTCATGTATTCATTCAACAAACACCCTTGAGCTCCTTTAGCGCGTGGGCCAGCACTGCCGGCAGAGAGGTATCAGTGATAGAGCAGATGATGCCTTGCCCTTGCGGAGATACATTCCAGAGGTGAAATCAGGCAACTAAGCAAAAGCAAAATAAATAGCTATATTATATGCTGTGGTAGAGGTAGTAGGTGATATAAAAGGAACAAATACAGCAGGGTAAGGGGGAGCAGGGATGAGGAGCAGTGGGACAAGTTGCAGAATTAAGAAAGTGGTGAGGGAGGTGGCTTTGTGGGTGTCTGGGAAGGAGCATGTCAAGGAGAGGATACAGCAAGTGCAAAGGCCCTGGGGCAGGGAAGTGCTGATGTGTTCCAGGAACAATGAGGAGACCATTGTGGTAGGAGCAGCGGGAAGGAGGGGGAGACATAGGAGAGGAGGTCAGAGAGATGGGGGAGATGGTGGCAGATGCTACTTCTAATTCAACCATGGGAAGGGCTCAGCTTTTTGTTTTCTTTCTTTCTTCTTTTTTTTTTGAGACAGTGTCTTGCTGTGTCACCCAGGCTGGACAGCAGTGTCGCGTTCATGGCTCACTGCAGCCTGGACCTCCTAGGCTCAATCCATCCTCCCATCTCAACCCATCCTCCCTGCCTGTAGCTGGGACCACAGGCATACACCACTGCGCCAGGCTAATTTTTATATTTTTAGTAGTGATGGGATTTTGCTATGTTGCCCAGGCTAGTCTCAAATGCCTGACCTCAAGCAGTCTTCCCACCTCAGCCTCCCAAAGTGCCAGGATTACATTACAGGCATGAGCCACTGTGGCCAGCCTTTGTTTTTTTTTTTTTTTTTGAGACAGGGTCTTGCTCTGTCACCCAGGCTGGAGTGCAGTGGTGTGATCATAGTTCATTGCATCCTGGACCTCCTAGGCTCAATTGATCCTCCTATCTTGGCCTCCTGAGTAGCTGGGACTACAGGCATGCACCACCACTCCAGATTAATTTATCTTTGTATTTTTTTGTAGAGATGGGATTTCGCCAGGTGACCCAGGCTGGACTCAGCTTTTGCTCTTGGTGACATGGGGAAGCGTTGCCGAGTGTTGAGCTAAGGAGCAGCAGGATCCAACCTACCTTTGTCAAGGGTGCCTCAGGCTGCTACATGGAGAACACACTTCCGGGAGTCAAGGGAGGAGGGTGTGGCAGTAACCAGGTGAGAGACGATGGGGACATAGACCAAGATGTCCTGTCCATCAGTGATGCGGGAAAGAGACCAGCTTGGGAAGCACCCGGCTGGCCTCTGACACAGCTGTGCCCCTCGCTAGCAGTATGACCCCGGGGGAGTCACCTAGCTTCTCTGAGGGATTGTTTTGAGGATGGGAGATGATCCCATTTGTATGCGTGGCCCAGAGTGGAAACATATTCTCAGGGACCGTGGTGGCCTTTTGACTTCCTGACATCAAGGGCCCAACACAGAGCTTAGCATGTGACAGGTGTTCAGCCATCCAATTCGAGGATGTGTTTTGAAGGTGGACCCAACAGAATTTGCTGATGGTTTAGAAGTAGAGGGGTAAGAGGAACAGGGTCAAAGATGATACCAAGTTTTTCAGTCTGAGCAACTTAAGGGATGGATACAAAGTGGAATTTCCTGACTGGCTCTGCCACTTACTGACTAAGATACCTTGGGCTAGTTAGCTAACATCTCTGTGCCTCAGTTTCCCCAAATGTACATTTGAGACAATAGCGGTTTGAGCTTCGTGAGGTTATTATGAGGACTGACCTGGTACGTAGTGAGTACTCAGTAAGCATTAGCTCTCATTATTATTAATAATATTGTTGTTGTTCCTGGCATAGAATTTAATCTGGGAGTCAGCGGACTCCAGCCTGTAGGGTGTGTTTCTATAAAGAATCACTGGGCGAGGGCCATCCTCATTTGTTACATATTTTCTATGGCTACAGTAGCCATGTAGAAGAGCTGCAGAGCCAAAAGCATTTCCTGTCCAGCTCTTTACCGAAAGTTTGCACATCCTTGCTCGACCCTGAATTGACCCCTTATCAGAGCATGTTTTAGTGCAGGTTTCTCGTGTTTTTTCAGAGGTGGGGATTGGCTCAATCCTGCACCAGGAGGTGGTGAGGGTTCAGTGGATGATGTTCCTGTCCCCCTGCCCTCACCCTGAAACTGTCCCACCGGGGCCCAGAGCTCAGTGTGATACTGGCTCTGGGAGAGATGCCTAGAGGTGCACGTCCCCCCGTCCCCTCCTCCCTCTGTCTCTCCTGAGCATGTTGCTTGTGGTAATCGCATGCCCATCACAGTGCTTGGGCGACATGACACTATAGAATTACACGGCTGAGTGGAGGGATTAATAGCTGATGGAGCGGGTGGCCCTGGAGAGCCAGATGCTGATCCGCCAGTAGCTCAGGCGTGCACCCCACCCCCGTCCCTCCCTTCCTGTCATCGTCTCAGGGACCACAGGGGCCTCTCCAGGCACAGCGTCCATCAGTGATGCAGGAAAGAGACAGAGCAGCTTGGGAAGCACACGGCTGGCCTCTGACGCCGCTGCGCCCCTCGCTGGCAATGTGACTCTGGGGGAGTCACCTAGCTTCTCTACAGGGTTGTTTCGAAGATGGGAGATGATCCCCTTTGCATGTGCAGCCCAGAGTGGAAACGTTTTCTCAGTGACCATGGTGGCCCTTTGACTTCCTGCCATCAAGGGCCCAAAACGAGCTCAGCATGTGACAGGTGCTCAGAAAATAAGAGCCAAGCGAGTAAAGGGGTGGAGCATACTTGCTATTGATGACAGTAATAATCTTACTGTTAGCTGTTTTATTTATTTACCATTGATGACGGTAACAATTTTACTTGGAGGTTGATTCTTGGAAGCCTTCCTTTGGCCAGCCTGTAGGAGAAGGCATGAGTTTCCAGACACTGGTGGGGTTTTTCCAGCAGGGAGTAGGAAGAAAAGGGCTGTGGTTTTGGAGGACAAGGCTGCAGAGGGTGAATGCCTTTGGATTCCCACTGGAAGGTGGGCGAGAGAGCGAAGGCACGGGCAGCTCTGACACATAGAGACAAGGGATGGATGGAAAGAAAGAAAGAAAGACTGACAAATAAATAGAAGACGGAAGCAAAGGTAGACAGGTTGCCAGGCAGGCAGATAAATAGATCCGTAAGTGATGGCTGGTGCCCTCTGCTCAGCCCCCACTCCTCCCTCACTTGTCCCTCTGCTGTTGCATACTCATCATAAGACAGAAAAAGAGCCCGGCATTGACTCAGCACCTTAGGGGGCTGAAGCCTTAGGGGAAATTCTGAGGGTAGCCAGGCCACATTGTATGTGTCTGCCTTTATGGGAAGGAACTAAAGATGCAGATCAAAGGGTGAGTCTGGACCAAAAGAGGCAGACTGGTAGGGGCGTGGGCTTGAAAGAGGCGGAGCTGGAGGCAGGAGCTGTGGATTTGAGACTCAGCTTATCCATCTTTTCTTTTTTGCTCCTCTCTCCTCTTCTCATCTCTCCTCTCCTCTCCTCTCCTCTCCTCCCCTCCCCTCCCCTCCCCTCCTCTCCCCACTCCTTCCCACCCCTCCCCTCCCCTTCACCTCACCTGCCTCTTTCTTTTCTTTTTAAATATATGTAATATATATAATATATTATATATTATATTATAAATATTACATATATTTATTGTACTTTAGGTTCTGGGGTACATGTGCAGATCATGCAGGATTGTTGCATAGGTACATACATGGCAAGGTGGTTTGCTGCCTCCATCCCCCCATCACCTATATGTGGCATTTCTCTCCATATTATCCCTCCCCAACCTCCCCACCCCATACTGTCCCTCCCCTAGCCCCTCCAACAGACCCCAGTGTGTGATGCTCCCCTCCCTGTGTCCATGTGTTCTCATTGTTCAATACCCACGTATGAGTGAGAACATGCAGTGTCTGATTTTCTGTTATTGTGTAAGTTTGCTGAGAATGACAGTTTCCAGATTCACCCATTTCCCTACAAACCAATGAGCTCCTTCACAGAACTGGAAAAAAAACATCTTAAACTTCATATGGAACCAAAAGAGAGCCCGCATAGCCAAGACAATCCTAAGCAAAAAGAACAAAGCTAGAGGCATCATGCTACCTTACTTCAAACTATACTACAAGGCTACCGTAATCAAAACAGCATGGTACTGGTACCAAAACAGAGATATAGACCAATGGAACAGAACAGAGCCCTTGGAGGCAATATCACACATCTACAATCATCTGATCTTTTCTTTTTCATTTTTTTATGAGACAGAGTCCTGCAGTGTTTCATGCCTGTAATCCCAGCACTTGGGAGGCTGAGGCAGGTGAATCACGAGGTCAGAAATTTGAGACCAGCCTCACCAATATAGTGAAAGCCTGTCTCTGCTGAAAATACAAAAATTAGCTGGGCATGGTGGTGCACACCTGTAATCCCAGCTACTCAGGAGGCTGAGGCAGGAGAATCGCTTGAACCCAGGAGGCAGAGGTTGCAGTGAGCCAAGATTGCGCCGCTGCACTCGAACTCTAGCCTGGGCAACAGAGTGAGACTCAGTCTCAAAAAAAAAAAAAAAAAAAAAAAAAAAAAAAAAAAAGGCAGAGTCTTGCTGTGTTACCCAGGCCTCACTGCAGCCTTGACCTCCTGGGCTCAAGCAATCCTCTGCCCTCAGCCTCTCGAAACGTTGGGATTACAGGTGTGAGCCACCGAGCCCAGCCAGCTACCCATTTTTATTTTTTTACTTTTTTTCTGATTGTGTGACCTTGAATAAGCTTATGCTGTTCTGGGCCTTGGTTTTATCTCCTGCCCTTTGAGCTGTTGTGCAGGTCATGAGGAGAGGTACCATGCCACTACCATGGGCAGTGATTACAGACACCCATCTGACACTGGGCTGGGGGAGTTGGTGACAAAATGCGAAGCATTCAGTGGTGATGTGGACACTGTGGGTGTGAGCTCACCCATGTGTGGGTCTGTTGGCCTGCCTAGGTTGGAACTTGACTGTGAAGCTGGGTGATCTGAGTCGCAGTCACGCAGACTGTCTGCCTCGTGGGGGAGCTGTGTGTGTGGGATCTCGGTTCCCTTGTAGCACAGCTATTGCTGGCCCGGCCACGCCGCTGGAGGCAGGGCATACTTTGCTGGCCCCTGGTCTCACCATCACCCTGCAAATTCGCCTTGACATCTGGAGGAAGGAGTGGCTCTGTAATTTACAGAACCTTGGGCATAATAAACAAGTGGGGTCTCTTGTTAAAAAATTATTGAGAATTTCAAGATAGCAACAGCAGGAATAGTAAACCAAGCCCCTGTGCCTGCCAGCTGCACCCTGCCAAGCCCACCCTGCCTGGGGCCACACGGGCCCTTGACTAGTGAGGTCAGGGTGAAGACAGGGGCTATGAGCTGTCCTCTCCTCAGTTCTCCCACTCACTAGGTCTGTTATATTGGACAGGCCACTTAATCTCTGTGCCTCAGTTTCCTCATATGTAAAATGGGGTTATGATAGCACCTACCTCCTATGCTTTTGTGTCAATTAAATGAGTGAATATACCTTCAGCACTGGGTACTGTGTCTGCCACAGGTACATAATAAATATCAGTGATTGTCATCATCCTGCTGGCGAAGCTACAGAGCCAGTAGGTGACAGGTTCTGGTCTGAATATGGAACCCGAGCTGGGCAAACTCAAACCTCTTCCTCCAGGACGGATTGCAAAGTTAGCCTTTCCCAGGCTCTGGGGCCCAGAGATGAGCAGGAGTTTGCTTTTTCCCTAGAGGAGCTCATGGCTGCCCCTTTAAGAGAAAATCTGTGGCCCGCTGACATGGGCTATGAGCCCTTATCTACTCTTGAGTCATGCGGGGGGCTGTTCCTGGTGGCTTTCTCTTCTTTCCCTGTCAAGGAGCTGCCAATGCTCGCTTTCCCTGATCTCACCTGCATCTGAAGGTAGGGCCTGCAGAGAGGAGGTTCAGGGACAAGCGAAGGCTAATGAGGGGTGCCCGCAGGGGAAGGGGTAAGTGGAGGAGGGACGATGGGAAGCAGGGCAGGTCTGCAGTGCTTGGGGGCTCACCTGTATTCAAGACCTTACCTCTGCACTCAGGAGACTTTGGTCCAACCTTATATATGAGACTTAGACACATATTTAGCTCATAGATGAGCACAGATTTAGATTTTAAAGAACAAACGTGGGCAGATATTGCGTACGTTGACATGGGAGATAGATCAGCCTTGGGTAGGAGCTTAGATAGGAAGCACTGAGAACTGGGCGGATCAGGGAGGACTTCCTGGAGGTGATGTGGGGCTGGCAGCCATATTTTGCTGTGCAGCCTTTCCCCTTCTCAGGGACAGCATGTTGCCATGACAGCAGCCGGCACTGAGCCGGGGCACCAGAAGGGTATAGAGCACCACTCTTTGCATCTAGGGGTCGACAGGTCTGGGCAGATCTAACACTGTGGGTGGGGACACCAGCGTGGACCAGGTTGAGAGACGAAGAGGCTGGCAGATGGCTCCTCGGGGCCTGTGGGCTGGGGCTGGAGTTTGCCTTTTAGTGTAAGTGGTAGAAGGTCTATGTGGAGTTCTAGGCAGAAACATGACTTGATTTGATTTACGCTTTAAAAAGATCACTCTGGTGATTGGTTGGAGAGTGGAGTGTCGGGTAAGGAGCCAGGAGCTCAGCAGACAGGCCAGTTAGAAGGGTTGTCTCATTATCCAGGCCGGAGGGGAGAGGGGCTGGGACTTGGGGGTGGGAGCTGGAACTAATATGCATATTGGAGATTTACTTTAGGCACTGAATTCCCACGCCATGCCACCAGTTTTGAGGTGGAGGCTGCAGGAAGAAGGATCAGGTGTGGCTCCCAGGAGGAATGGAGGCTGGAGGGGAGGAGGAGAAGGAGGGGAAGGGAACATCTTGTTTGGGGCTTGTGGAGTCTGAGACGTTTGTGAGGCATGGCTGGGGGTGCCGATGAGGCGGCTCGGGGCTTAGGGGAGGGGCAGAACTCATTTCCTCACCTCCTGACTTAAGGGTTGAGTCCTCAGGTGTTTATTCTCCTCCCTGACAATGCTCTGGTGGTCACGGAGAGACCTGAAGGTGGAATTCGGGTAGCAGGTGTGGGAGGTTGAGGGACTAGTTGGGGTGAGCACTTTCTTCAGGGGCCTCAGATCCTCTTGGCAAGCACTCCTCTGTGCTGTCTTTGGGAATGGTGGGTCCCAGCTCTGAAATGAAGGATTTTATGTAGCTGGGATGAGGAGAGAAAAAGAAGAAAAAAGTGGGCCAGGCATGGTGACTCACACCTGTAATCTCAGCACTTTGGGAGGCTGAGGAGGGCAGATCGTGAGGTCAAGAGGTGGAGACCCGGCCAGCATGGTGAAACCCTGTCTCTACTAAAGATACAAAAATTAGCTGGGCGTGGTGGCAGGTGCCTATAGTCTCAGCTACTTGGGTAGCTGAGGCAGGAGAATTGCTTGAACCAGGTGGCAGGGGTTGCATGAGCCAAGGTTGTGCCACTGCACTCCAGGCTGGGTGATAGTGAGGCTCCATCTTAAAAAGAAGAAGAAAAGCAGCAGCAGCAGCAGAAGAAGACGACGAAGAAGAAGACGAAGACGAAAGAAGAAGAAGAAGAAGAAGAGGAAGAAGAAGAAGAAGAAGGAGGAGGAGGAGGAGGAGGAGGAGAAGGAGGAGAGGGAGGAGGAGGAGAAGAAGAAGGAGAAGAAACCCAGAAAATGAGACAAACAAATGAGGTCAAAATGCAGGGGTGATGGAATTAGGAAGATAGAGCTGGAAAGAATAAGGCAGAAAGACAGAGCGGGTGGCAATGGGGTAGAGGAGCAGGTGCTGGTGGGGCAGGGAGAGGGAGACGGGGATGCAGGGCATATCGGTCAGGGTCTCCAGGGAAACGCTGGTCATAGTCAGGTGTAACTGAAGAGAGTTTAATGAAGGGGTCTTTTATAGAGATGTGGGCAGAGTGAGGGGAAGCCAGGGAGAGAAAGCGCCCAGGGAGCCATGGCCCCTTCCTCAGCAAGCCCAAAGCCCAAGGTGGGGGGCCCACTTCCAGAACCCAGCAGGTGATGGCAGAGCCGCTGGATAGGAGCTGCAGCTGGGGGAAGAGGGGATCAGGCAGTGCCTGAGGGGGACCCAAGGTGGGGGGGTCAGGCCTGGGGATACTTTCTCCTCCAGCCTCCAACCCACCAGTGCTTCCTGGGTCAATTGAAGCCAGGGTCAGGGAGCTCTGGAATACACCTGAGAGGTCCACCTCCTGAGGCATAGAGCCAGGCACAGAAGGGCAGGGCAGGGGTCTGGAAGGGCAAAAGAGAAAGCCCAGCACAGAGAAGAGACAGAAAGAACAGCAGACCCACAGAAGGCTGGAGGAGGAGGGGAGCTTAGAAGGTAGAGACAGGAATGGGAAAAGCTGACCCAGGGCAATGGAGATTGACATTTAGGAAAGAAAAGGGCCATCGGCTGGGGATGGCACCTGCGCTGACTGATTTCCTTAGAGCAATGGCACTGGGTTCCCACATAAACCCTTTTTGTCCTTACAGGCAGGGTCCAGTCACCAAGCCAGAGCCTTGCGGGGCTGCAGACCAAGGATGGTCTGAGGATAAGGCATTTGTTTTCTGAGCATCCTAATGCCAGCTGGTGGCTGGACCTCCTGCCACCCTACCTGGACTGAATTAAACCTGTGGGCCAGGACGTCAAAGGTCAGCCTTCAGGATGCTGTGTCCAGAGTACAGGCCGGGGTGTCCTAAGCCAGTTCCTGGCTGGTGAGGTGGCTTAGGAGTGTCCAGGTCTACGAGACACCCTCCCGCCCCCCGGTGATATGGAGTAATCAGGGCATGAAGTTTCTGCATTCTGATTTGCTTGAAGAAATGTTTCCCCCAGGTTATGGGGCTTCAAACTCTCTGAGGACTTTTGAGAAGAGAGAGAGGTGGTGGGAATCCGTGCAGGTAAGTCCAGAAAAGACCTGGGCAGCATGGGGGAACTTCGGGTTGCTGCTGGAATTTTTTTTTTTTTTTTTGAGACGGAGTCTTGCTGTCACCAGGGCTGGAGTGCAGTGACATGGCCTCGGCTCACTGAAACCTCTGCCTCCCGCGTTCAATTGCTGCTTCTGCCTCAGCCTCCTGAGTAGCTGGGACTACAGGTGTGTGCCACCATGCCCGGCTAATTTTTGTATTTTTGGTAGAGATGGGGTTTCGCCATATTGGCCAGGCTGGTCTCAAACTCCTGACCTCGTGATCTGCCTGCCTCAGCCTCCCAAAGTGCTGGGATTACAGGTGTGAGCCACCACGCCTGGCTGCTGCCAGCAGTTTTTTTTTTTTTTTTTTTTTGGTAGCAACAAAGCCCCATGTAGAAGGCAGCATCTCTGCTTCTCTCTCCTGCAGCAGCAGAGACCACAGCCCCTCCTGGAGTAGCCCAGCCTTGGCCTCAGTGAGGGGAAGAGCAGGGAAATTAACACTGATCAAGCTACCGAGCCCATGCTGGAAACCCTCCCCAAAGAGCAGAGTTAAGAGTAGAGTCTGGAGCCAGATGCTCAGGGTTGAACGGGCTCTGCCTCGGACCAGCTGTGCTCTCTTGAGAAAGTCGCTCAAGAGGTCCTCCTTACTCCCCCAAGTCCCTTAACTGAGGCAGTGCTGTGGCACGTCCCAGACTCACACGGACAGCCTGTCCCTTGGTCTCATCTGGGCCAGCTGGGAAGTGGGCAGCCCTTCTCCTTGCCTCTCAGACTGTCAGATGCACTCCAGTCCAGGGCAGCAAGCAGCCAGCACGGGACTTCGAACTCCCTTACAAGGGAAGCGTCTTCCTGGCTTCTCTGACAGGTTGCTCACCGTCTCTTGGCTCAGGAGCCAGGGACACAGGTATCCAAGGATGGATGGCAGGCCCCACAGGGAGGGTGACAGGTAGTGGTCAGCTCAGGTGTCCACAGACAAGCTTTCTGCCCTGACAGCTGGCTCCGATGGTGCAGTCTGGCTACCCTGGCTCCAGGATCCATGAGGAATATCTCCCAGAATGGGTCAGAGGAGAAGGGGCTAGATGGGAAGGATGGAATTTACAGGTGCCATCATGTTAGGACAAGGATGGTAAAGCAGGTCTGTTGAGCGAGAGTGCCCTCACTGTGCCAGGAATGACAACTTCTGACTCTTATAATCTTAAAGTTGGGAGCACAAGGTGAAGATTTCTTGGTATTATGACTTCATTTTCCAGATGGGGAAACTGAGGCTTGGAGATTGGACATTACTTACTCAAGGCCACACGGCAAAGCTTACATGACTGAGCTGGACTTAGAGCCCACATTTCTAGAGTCATAGACCAGCCTGCCTCTGGAGAGCTTTCCGGTCCTAGGCAGCATCAGGTCTCTGCCATGCCAGCCTCCCATGCCCCTGCCCTGACCCCACCATGACAAAAACAGTAGCTAATATTTACTGAGCACTTACAGTGTGCCAGTCTTTGTTCCAAATGCTCTGTAAGTATTCACTTAAATTTTATCTCACTTCTTAGGAAGTAGTGGCATTATCTTCATTTCACACATGCGGAAACTGAGTCACAGAGACTAACTTGCCAAAGGTCATCTTACTAGGAAATGGCAGAGCCAGGATTTGAACCCAGACCACAGGTCTCCAGATTCAAAGTGTCTGACAGCTTACGAACAGACAGTTTCTTAGGAGCCAAAGCCCATTGCCCTCAAGTCATTACCCACTTACAATCTAATTGCTATTGCGTGCCACTGAATTCCTTTATAAAAGTCCTCTTGGCTATGCCTTCATTGGAGGGCCTCAGGGCTGAAAGTAGACAGATTCGAAGTGGTTTCATGAAATATAATAGAGGAAAATGATATTCATCTGTGGGAAAATCCTACAGCTTTAGGGAAAAAGATCAGAGCAAGGAGCCACAGAGAAAACTTTTGTCTGGTGACCGGCCTGGGGCAGGAGGCAAGACAGGGAGCTGTAGTGACTGCTTGGTCCCTCCTCAATGTGTAAACTTGGTCTCTTCCCACCCTTCCCTGGGCCTCAGAATCTGTAAAGGGAAACATTGATCTAAGAGCTTTTCTCTCTCAAGGCTCTTCCAGCTCTGATGTTGGAGAGTTGAGTGAGCTCCTTTGGACAGTTCCTCTGCTGCCCAATGGGTTTGCACGAGAAAGGCCCCTTGAGAATTCCTTCCGCAGGAATCTGCTCTCAAGTGAGGTTTTCCCACCTATCCTGGGGCTGGGCAATTTCTTTTGCAGGGAAGATCCCCTTAGGTCCAACATAAAAGCCCCCACTCCCATTCTATCTTTCTTTCTTAAGGATCCTTCCTGCCTTTTTCTTACTGCCAGACAAAACTCAGAATGTGATTCCAGGCCCAAATTTGCCATCGTGTGCTGGGGCGCATCCAGGCCTGTCAGAGATGCCACTGATGGCTTCGTTATGCTGTTGCTGAGCAAACTGAGCCAGAAGGGGAGAGAGTGTGCTCCTTCCCCCACCCCAGCTTGAGCTGCTCCCTTCCTTCCAGCTAGGCAAGATGGGGGGAGTAGCTAAGCCGACCTGCCACACTGTGAACCCATCAGCTGACTCACCCCATGACCCTGGTGAGGGGGTCAGCTCCCTTGGGAAAGAGAGAATTGACCTAGTTCACTCCCCATTCTTCTATTCTTTCCTTCAATAATTTGGGAAATATTTACTAAGCCCCTGCTGTGTGTCCCACTCTGGGATGGCATCTGGACTCTCTGGAGCCTGCGGATTGGTCAGAAGAAGCCTGTAGCCTGGATTCAGCTGAACCTGGGTTCAAGTCCTGATTCTTGCACTTAACCAGGTGCAAAATTCAGGGGGGGCTGCTTCCTTCCTCCAATCTTCCAGGCCCTTACTTATAAAACAGGCATGTTAATATCAACCTCCTACAGTGGCTGGGAGGGGCCTGTCTGTTATCTGTTTGTAACCTGGCATGGGATTGCATAATTAACTGTTAGTTTCCTTTTTCTATACTCTCCACCCCTGCCTTCACCCTCAACTCTACGTGTCGTGACTTTTTCAAGTATGCTTTCTACTCACTGGATCAGACAGACTCTTAGCATGCTCTCTTCTCTTCTACCAGCCCCTGATATGGTTTGGCTCTGTGTCTCCACCCAAATCTCATATTCTATTGTAATCCTCCCTAATGTTGGGGGAGGGGCATGGTGGGAGGTGATTGAATTATGGGAGCATAGTTCCCCCATGCTGATCTTGTGGTAGAGTTCTCATGAGATCTCTATCTTCCCCCTTCGCGCTCTGTCTCCCCTGCTTTGCCATCTGTAGAGGGTGCTGGCTTCTCCTTCACCCTTCTGCCATGAATGGAAGTATCCTGAGGCCTCTCCAACCATGCTTCCCACACAATCTGAGGAATCTTGAGTCAATGAAACCTTTGTTCCTTATAAATTACCCAGTCTCAGGTAGTTCTTTATGGCAGTGTAAGAATGGACTAATACATCCCTCAAAGCAGGATTGGACTTTTCCTTTCAGGCTGGGAGCTCCCTGAGAGAGGGAGCTCCTTCTCCCATCATTCAGCTGATGATCCCAGGAGTACCAAACTGGCTAAGCCCACAGTAAAGAATTGAACAGGAGCTGACCAGGGTGCTGACTTGTTCTAGCCGCTCTCACTCAAGAGGAAGGAAATTGTGCTCCACAAACGTCTTCACACTTCTGTGTAGATCTTCTGGCTTCACTCTTCACAAACATTTTCCCAAGTGTGAAAAGCTCTTTAAGACTCGGCTTGTAGGAACAGGCCCAGAGAGGTAAATGGGTTAAGGTGACAGATCAAACCAAGGATGCCAGCTCCTCCTGCCCCCATTTCTCAGGTGATGGAGGATGGGGGATGATGTGAGTGGAAAACTGCAAAATGCTCAAAAAGACAGCCATGAGATATCTTCTGCCTGTCTTCTTACCTGTTACATGTCCATCCTTCAACCCAGGCAGAATGCTGCAGCCAGATTCATTTTCTTTTAGGTTGATACAAAGAAATAATTGCACCATTTATCTTTGTGTAAATAAATAATGAAAAGAAATAATTGTACAGTTATTTTTAATGGCATTACTTTTAATGGCAAAAATGTAATTACTTTTGCACCAATATAATACAAGTCTTCCTATTATCCGAGGAAGACTCACAGAACATTAAGACCTAGAAGAAGCTTTTGAGAACACAGAGTTCACCTCTCTCATTTGATAGATTAAGGAATTGAGGCTCAGGGTGGCTAAGACATTTTTCCATGGCCCAAGAGCCAGTGAGGGTCAGAGATGAGACTGGGACCCAAGAATCCTAAACACACCTGCTTCTTTTGTACGGATCATGGCAATTTTCAAAGTGCTCTGTAGTGGCTTATTAACCTTTATTTCCCTAGTGCCTGGAGCAGAATCTGGCTCAGATACATATGAATGAAGGCTCATGATGTTACCCACTTCTCACATTTAGGTTAAATAGGCAGAGGTTATGTTCCCATGAGGCTTCTGGGGTGGTGGTGGTGGTTTGTCTAACATTACCTGTAGAATAGGTGACATTATCTGTAATACGTTTTCCAGATGCCACACTTTCCTCAATGTTCTCCTTCCGTTGACGGCTGAACTATAATAAGACTTCGTAGCTTGGCAATTCAAGGGCTTGGGAATGTGGTCCTCGGGTTTCATCCCTTCACACTGGATTAGAAGTCTCTGATCTAGCCAGACCTCTTTCCTCATCACCCTACAGCCATGCCTTAAACATTCTCGAGTCCTGTGTGACCCACATTGTTTCTGCACACACAGGTCAGCACAGTGCTGCTACTATGTGAGCTCACCACAGGCATTTGGGGAATGAATGCTCACTCCATCCTCCCCATTTCTGCTTCCTCTCCTCCTTCCTTTTCTGTTCAGATACTACCCATCCTTCTAGGCCTCAATCAAATCTCACCTCTTCCTGGAAGCTCTCCATGACCACCCTCATCCCCAGGAGTTGTTCCTTCTTCTAAATTCTTGTATCTTGTCCATACTCATCTGACAATTAATCACCTACACTGCGGCATTCTTTTGTTGTTTTTCTCTCTCTCCAATGTGTCCATAAGCTCCCAGCCAATAAGACCCTTGTATGCCTTGACTTCAACTCCCCAGCTTGGAATTGAGAAACATCCCAGGCTTGATCGGTATCTGCCAAATAATAACAGTAAGGACTCTGGTACCCAGACCAAGGGAATGCCTTACAGAATATCCCTCAGCCAGCCGGTAGCAGTACTTAACTCAAATGCCTGCATTCTGGACTCACAGTCCACACCCCTCCTACCAGACTGAACCATGTCTGTCCCAAGCTTGCTTTCTCATCTGTTTACCATTGCTGCCTCCTCAGTCTCACTCCAGGCTGGGTTCTGTCATCTTACAGGTGGCCTTCAAGGGGAAAATGCCTTGCCTCAGAGTCAAGAGGGGCAGAGTTCTGATGGTGGCCTGATAACCGGCTGATGGCGACACCACGTCAATCTCCTCCCCTCTCCAGGTCTCAGCCTCCTTATCTGTAAAATGGGAATGACGGATCACTTCTGTCCTACCTATTCCCCTGCTAAGAGAAGATAATGAGATAAAGAAGCAAAAGACACCCTGAAGGATGCAACCCCTGCAACTTCTCTAAAGCTGTTCTTGCCTCCAGACTGCTTCCTCTCCCATCTGTTTCCTGCTCGGGAGCTAAAGGGATCTTTCTAAGGTGCTGATGTGTCCAGATCACCTAGCCTCAAACTCTTTCATTCTTCCCAGTGCCCTCAGGTGAGATCCAGGCTCCTTGCTCTGGCTTGCAAACCCTCCACAGGCTTCCTGCCAGTCTCTGCAGTCTCAGTTCCCTCTCAGTGCCCTTTGCTATCAGGTACCACCCAGAGTAGATTTCTCCATGCTTCTTTTTCCCCTTGAGATCACCCACATCTTTGAGGAACTTGACCATGGTCTTCCCCCACTTACACAGGTGGCTTCATGCCACCTCCTCCAGGAGGACTTCCATGATCACCAAGATGAGGTTGGTCCTGCACTCTCTGGCCCCACAGACAGCTGCCCTCACACTGCTTCTCCCATTTAGAGGTGAAGCTGATTCCTTGCCCTTTGAATACGGGCTGGCCTTAGTCACTTGTTCAATTAGTAGAATGCTGTGGCAGTGATGCTCTGGGACCTCCATGGCCAGATCATAAGTAGCAGCTTTACAACTTCTGCCTGGGTTTCTTAGAATGCCGACTCAGGGGAAGCCAACTGCCACATAACAAATCTCACTGCCCCAAGTCCGCCATGCTAGGAAGGTCAGTTTGGCTAGGTTGGGAGAGACAGAGCAGCCTGGCTAGCATCAGCTGATCTGGCCATCCCAATTGCGGTGTTATACGTGTGAGTGAAGAATCATCCTGGACTCTCAGCAGTCGTGGGACTCCCACAGTGAATACTGCCCAGCTGAGCCCAGTTAACCTGTAGAAACGGTGGGAGATCATCACAAATTTATATTTCAATCCACTAAGTTGCGAAGGTGGTTTCTTACATAAGAGCACATCCTCAAAACAGGTCCCTTGCTGTGAGCACCCACAGGCCCCTGAGCTTCTCCTCTTAAGCATCCATCATGCGTTGTTGTGATGACTCATATTGGCAGAGAGGTTGACTCTTCAACCAAGACTTTGCTTCCCTTCCACAGGTAGTTTAGTTGTTGAGAAGTGGTCACCCACAAGAGGCTACCTTTTCCAGCCCTCTTTGCAGCTTGTCAGGTCCTGAGTTCTAGCCAACGGATTGTGAGCGAAGACAATGTGCACCCCTTCCAGTCCTGGCCTAAAAACACGTCCTATGCTGCTTCCGTGCTTCCTGTTTTCCTCTGCCTGTCATTTGGATGTGACTTTGGGCGCCATACATTGAAGATGAAGGTGCTTCCATCAGCCTGCATCCCGGAGAACTCCCTTCCTCTCCCACAGATTGACTTTTAGGCAGGAGAGAAATAGACTTTTACTTTAAGCCACTGAGATTGGAGGATGATGGTGGTTCTGCTACACATCACCTTAGCAATACACTTGTTCATTGACAATTAATTACGTACTCTGGGACATTCTTTTGCTGTTTTCCTCTGTCTCCGTAAGCTCCCAACCAAGAAAACCCTTGTGTGCCTTGACCTCAACCCCTATCTTGGAATTGGGAACATCCCAGGTTTGATCAGGATGCATTGAACGGTAACAGTAAGGACTCTGGTACCCAGACAAAGGGAATGCCTTAGGCACATCCCTCAGCCTGCCAGGACATGAGACAGTTTAATTCTCTTGTCCCCAGCTAGATTGTAAGCACCATGGTGGCAGAGACAGCCTCTGCCTTGCTGTCCATCACAGCGATGCACTAACCCAAAGCCTGGCACAGAGCGGACATTCAGTAAACACCTGGTGGGTGCAGACTCTATTTACTTTCCTGCCTGGGTTATCTGAATCACATGTCACCTCCAGGCTAGGCTTTGATGGCTCGGCTATCATGCCCAGCCAGGTGGCGAACCTGAATGCAAAAATTCCTTGCAGGAAGCTGGGAAGTCCAGCTTTCCATTCCCCCTATTGCTTTGGCCTGATTTTAATGACTGTTTTTTTTTTTTTTTTTTTTTTAAGGTAGGGAGGGTTAGGCGGTGGTAGCTTCATTCTAATCAGAAGCTAAAAGGCTCATTGGTTTTTCTGATATCCTTTGAATGGGCTCCTTCTCCACAGACAGCTCCTCACAGCTGTTAGGACTTCAAATTCCTCATGCATTGAGGCGGGCAGAGAAAAGATATGAAAGGCTTTTCGGCTGACACAAAAGAGGAGAAAAACGTGGAATAAAAACGACAATGTGGTTAATACATAAAATGGTGAAATTTCTGGCACTCGCTGTATCATTAATCTGTCTAAAGTGGCTTTGATCTCCTCTGCTTTAATTAACTTGTAATTATAACATGATGATTTCTACAGCGGGCAGAATCTGGGAGCTGGGCCCTGAAAGAGACTTCAGCCTCTGAGAGGCAGCCTAACAGTATGTGTGGCACCTGCCTGTCAAAGAGAGTGCTTCGCACATCTGCCCTGGCACGCACGCACACACATACGTGTGCACACATGCACACCCAGACTCCAGGCTTCCTCATTGCACGCTGTCACAGGATAGTAGCCATGCATTCAACCAGCTGCCCAGATCCTGTGTCTGAGCTGGGGGTTATCTGGGCAGCATCTCACAGGCTGAGTTGGTAGAGAAGCAGGAGATATCATCTCTGAACGCCAATTCAGACAAGGAGTTCGAGACCAGCCTGGCCAACATGGTGAAACCCCATCTCTACTAAAAATAAAAAAATTAGCTGGGCGTGGTCGTGAGTGCCTGTAATTCTAGCTACTCATGAGGCACGAGAATCGCTTCAACCCAGTAGGTGGAGGTTGCAATGAGCTGAGATCACACCACTGCCCTCCAGCCTGGGCAAGAGAGCAAGACTCTGTCTCAAAATAATAATAATAAAATTAAAATTAAAAAAAAAATCACATCATGATATATGTCATGAATCTTCAAGACAGAAGGACCAGGCAGGGGTAGCAGTGATGCAGCAGATTGCAAAACTAAGGCTCTGAGTAGTGAAGCCCCCTGGGAGTGGAGGCCTCTACCTTCTGAGACTTTCCCAGAGCTTGTGGGAGCCAAGCTCAAATGTGGGAAAGATGAGGAGATCGCCTTTCCGAGAAGGAAGCTAACATAAGAGAAATCCAGTTGAAGAGGGAGGAGAGAGTAATCCAGCTTTTCAGACACAGAATGAGCCCCTGGATCAGGCTGTGCCTGAAGTCCATCCTGTCCTAGACTCAGGAGTCAACTGAGCAAATAAAATCCCTCTGGCCTGGGCCAGTCTGGGGCTGGGTTTTTTCATCATGAGGTTTCACTGCCTCTAAGCTCCCTGGCAAACAAATGCATGTTTGTCCGGAACAGGCTAAAATTAAAAGACAATAATTCAAACAGTGATTTTATTTTCCGGTAATTTATTCTTGGGGTAACTATATGTTTAAAAATAAGGTGGGCTTAGGGCTGAAAGGATTCTGTGGTCTGTATTCTCTCATCCCACCCACACTGGCCTCTTTGATACTCTGCTTCCAGTGCTCTGGGCCATGAATCAGGAACCAGAGACCAACGTTCTGCTGTTGAAACGTGGTGTGACCTTGAAGAAGTCACTTACCGTCTCTGGAGTTCAGTCTAATTTGTGCTCATGGCTTCAAAAGGGGTCTCAGGTCCCTTCCAGCTCCCAGGCCCCTTGCCTCCAAGCCCACTGCAGGTGGGTCCCTTTCTTCCGGAAACACCGTTTCTCCCCGTCTAACTGGAATCATCTTTCCAAAGTCAGCACAGCTCACCTTCCTCAGGGAAGCCTTGCTGACTTGGCTCCTGCCCCATCTAGCATGGGTGTTCCCTGTCTGGGCTCCTGCTGGTTGCGGTTGAGTGCGTGGTGTTTTCCTCTGTGCGATGCTGACGGGACCGTTCAGAGATACAACCGGAGACTCTGGCACCCTAAATACGTGTGAACCCGCCCTGTTGCTGGGGAAATGGGCCTGTATTTAGTGAAAAACCTCTTGTGGTGGCAGAGTTTGGAGCCAGAGGCTGTGGAGGCGGCCCACAGCAATGTGCTGTTACAAGCATCTCTCTTCCCCAGCCCCACCTTTCCTTGGCTTTCTGTCTAGCCTTTATGTGTATCTCCACCTTCACTTCTTTGTCCTTGCTCCCCTCTCCTTTTCATCCTTCCCCTTCAAATAACCTCACAGACCCAGGGCCACAGCGAGCTCAGTTCCTCCAAGAAACCTGACTCCCTGGCATTGTACCTGGTGGGCTGCAGCCCCCTGCATGCCTCTTCACTTATTTCTTGTAAGAGACAGCCTTGTTCTCCCAACCTGACCATGAAGCAGAGCTCAATCAGTTCAGTCATCCTAGCCAGGTCCCATACCTGAGAGAAGCCAGCCAAGATCAGCAAAGCCGCTTCACTGACCTGCAGCCGACGGACAGAAGTGTGGGTCCCGCCTGATCTGGCCCTTCCCACTCCAGCCTTCTCTCCTTCCTGAACCCAGCTTCCTTCACAAAGGCCTCAATTGGTGGCTCCTGGCCTTCAGATTTCCCATCTTTCCAGTTCCTTTTTTAAAATTTTTCTTTTTGTACATGCAGTGTGCTGAAACTTTAAACACAGAGAGTTAAACATTTAAATGTTGGATGCTCACATAGAATCCTTCTTTTGAAAAATCAGATCTTGGCCGGGCACAGGGGCTCACTCTTGTAATCCCAGCACTTTGGGAGGCCGAGGCAGGTGGATCGCTTGAACCTGGCAGGACTCTGAGTCTCACCTCTGGCTCTCCAGCATCTGGCTCAGGGCTGGGCATAAAACTGGCTCCTGGTAAACTGTTCAGTGACAAGTATTTGTGTTTCCAGTTGTGCTCACTGAAAGGCTGGGGACACATATGTGCTGGTGACTACAGGAAGGTGGGCAGATGTACTAAACTCATGCTGAGTGACTATTAAGTACCACACCTTGCAAAGTGCCTTGTGGACAGCATCTTGCTAATCTGCTCAGCAATTCCATGGGATTGTCATTCACTGATTCATTCATTCACTCACTCACCCATCCAACATATTTCTTGAGCACCTTCTATGAATCAGGCACTGCACTGGGCGCTGGGATGCAGTGGGGTCCATGGTACTTCCTGTGAGAAATTAAGGCCCACAGTAATGACAGAGCTTGCTCAAGGCCACACAACTGGTTTGAGGTTTTTAGGATTCAGACCCACACCTGTCTCACTCCCAGCGTTGATCTCCTAACTGCTGTGCAAACTGCATCTGCAGACCTTGCTTCCCTGAGCATGCTCTTCCTCCCAGGTTCTGACTCTCTCCTCTTGCCATGCTGTCATTGCTCACCCACTCACTCACTGGATATCACTAATTCAATCACCCATTTACTCAGATATGCATGTTCACTCTTTTTCTCTTTCTTTCTTTCTTCCTTTCTTCCTTCTTTCCTTCCTTTCTCTCTCTTTCTTTCTTTCTTTCTTTCTTTCTTTCTTTCTTTCTTTCTTTCTTTCTTTCTTTCTTTCTTTCTTCTTTCTTTCTCTCTCTCTCTCTTTCTCTCTTTCTCTCTTTCTCTCTTTCTTTCTTTCTTTCTTTCTTTCTTTCTTTCTTTCTTTCTTTCTT
>NW_016107330.1:8222985-8274508 GCF_001604975.1 Cebus imitator
TCTTTCTCTCTTTCTCTCTCTCTTTCCTTCCTCCCTCTCTCCCTCCCTTTCTTCTTTCTTTCTTTCTCATTCATTCATTCTGGCTCTTCCTAAGCTCCTGGCCTGCCCAGACAATATGCTTGGCACTGAGCACAGACATCATCAATCCTAGAGTCCATCTTAGGGTTTCCAGGGGCAAGATCCCAGCAGCATTATAGGAGGAAGAGAGGGAGAGGGGCCCACTCCCACCAGGCCTGGGCCAGAAAGGGATACCAGGTGTGGTCAGCCCCAGATGAGGTGAGCAGGTGAGATGACAGGGGTATAGAGGACACTGTTGGGAGCCCTAGAGAGTCAGGAGCAAAACTGTAGGCGAATGTCAGTATTTTTGGACAGAAAATAAGTGCTATGCAAATGAAATGCAAAACTATGCAAATCATGAATATTCTCTTTCAGTCCAAAACTACTTTTGGTAATAAGTCTGTGGCAGGGCTGGTAATTGGCAGGGGAGGGGGCTGTGCATTGCTTGTCCTGCCTTTGAGGGGAAGGCAGAGCTGTGCCGGGGGGTTGTACTCTGAGGCATTCTGTGATACCCGCTGAAATGGGCGGTCATTATGGGGCTGGGCAGTGTGGGGTGCGAGGGAAAATAAGAGCAGTCGTGACTGGGGTGAGGAAGGATTTCTGGGGAATGGCAGGGTTTGAGAGGAAAGTACAAGTCTGAAGCGAACACCAGCCACTGAGTAGGGAGGCACTGGTGGGGAAGGGGTGCCCAGGCAGGGAGGCCAAAGCCAGTGGTTGCCTGGGCGTGGGGTTCGGATGCATGGACATGGGGTACAGAGAAGCCAGGAAAGGTGGGTAGAACCACAGTGTGAAGGAGTTTGGCCTAGAGCCAGGGTGTAAACCCCAGATGCCTCCAGAGGCCAGTATTAATGGGAGGAATCAGCTGTTGTCTGCATTTTAAATACACGGAAATGTCCATCACTTCCACAAAGAAACACGCTATCTTTATTTGCTTTGAATTCACAGGCCCTCAAGGTCTATCTTTTGTTTGCCAACTTTTGACAGAGACACATACAGAGAGCTTTGCCTAAAACCAGGAAGCCAAAAGCGTTAGATCCATGGTGACTGTGCTCAGACTCCGCATGGGAGAATGGGAGTTGGTGACGAGGACAGGGTCAGAGTGCAGGGACTGTACATGTCCCGTCTAGTGGGGCAGCTGCTCCTCAGGCCCAGATGGGTGGCACTGTGCAGGAAGGCAGGGGACAAGATCTGACTTCTCATTTTTGTTTTTATTTTGTTTTTCGAGACAGGATTGCACTCTGTCACCTGGGTTCGAGTTCAGTGGCATGAACTCAGCTCACTACAGCCTCGACCTCCCAGGCTCAGGGGATCCTCCCACCTCAGCCTCCTCGGTAGCTGGGACTGCAGGCACAAACCACCATGTCTGACTAACTTTTGTATGTTTCATACTGACACGATTTCACCATGCTGGCCGGGCTGGTCTTGAACTCCTGGGTTCAAGCGATCTACCTGCCTCGGCCTCCCAAAGTGCTGGGATTACAGGCATGAGCCCTGTGTCTGGCCAAGATCTGCTTTTTCAAAAGAAGCATTCTATGTGAGTGTCCAATATTCAAATGTTGGGTCAAACAGTTTTAAAGTTTGAGCACACTGTGTGTACAAAAGGAAAAAAAAAAGAAAGGAAGTGGAAAGATGGGAAATCTGGAGGTCAGGAGCCACCAGTTGAGGCCTTTGTGATGGAAGCTGGGTTCAGGGAGGAGAGAGGGTGGGAAGGGCAGGATAGGGCGGGGCCCACACAAGTCTGTTGGCTGCAGGTCAATGAAGTGACTTTTTCTGATGTTGGCTGGCTTCTCTCAGGTATGGGACCTGGCTAGGACGACTGAGTTGATCGAGCTCTACTTACTCCTCCAGCAGTCTCTTCCATGAATCTCCTCAGCAGAGGTAGAAAGGCAAACAAAGCCCAAAATCTCAGGTGACTCAAGACACAGGTTTGAAACTGGCATATAGGCATGACCATTGATCAAACAAGCCTTGTGGCCAAACCCAGATTCAAGGGCAGAGCTGCACAGTCCCATTGCAAAGGGTGTGGATGCAAGGATAGATGGAGAACTCCGGCCATTTTTGCAATTTATTTACAACAGCAGAGCTTTGGGTAAGTAGCTTGCTCTGTCTGGCCCTGTTTTAACATCTATAAAACAAGGAGGTTGCATAAGGTAATCCTTCTAGCTCAGATGACCTGTGGACCCACACCAGCCCTGGCTTCTAGGGCCCATGTGGATACCAGACAATTTTCTGGTATCTAGTGAGGTGCAGGCTCTTGCCTCCATCTCTTTTCTGCTGATCCCAGCAAGTGCTTGCTCTGGGATCCTGGGCACCTTTCATCTGAAATCAATAGCTCTTCTTGTTTCTTAATGGGCTCCCTGATGGGCAGCAGCTGTGGTAGAGTCATGGGGAGAGATGCATTAATCCCTCTCATGCCCCTGAGGGGCATTCATCCTTAATGGAAGAAGGGATATTGTGGATTTGATCTTCTCATTGTTTGAGATATTAATGAGGTTTTTATGGATGCCACCTTGCTGGGGAGGGTGGCACAAAGGATAGGACTATCTTACAGACCCAGTTTCCGTGTGCTGAAGTCTATAAGAAACTGCATACAAGGGATTTATTTCATGCATGTGTGCATTCATTCATTCATTCATCCATCCCTCCATCCATCCATCCATCCATCCCTCCATCCATTCATCCATCCATCCAAGCATCCATTCATCAGTCTTCTTAAACCCTTGTATGTGTTAAGCCAGCTACAAAGAGTATAGAGATGAATAAAACATAGCCCCAGCCCTGTAGAAGGGAGGACACACAAGTAATCAGTCAATGCACCATTCTGGGTGTTGGGTGCGGCCAAGCATGGAGAAAGGAACCAGGTAGAGTAAATTCTGTCCCAGTCGTGAGAGGGAACTGTATCCAGACTGAAACCTAGGGATAGATGTGGCTGGCTTTCTGCAAGTTCAAATCGCTGTCCTATTGCTGGGTCCCACGCTGCCTTCCAACATGTAAAGGATGAAGGGTAATCTCAAGATGGAATATGAGGATCAGAGCCTTGCCCATCGTGGACCAGCAATTAGGATGCTGACCCATGAGAGTCTTCATGGGTGAACACCATGGCGATGGGATGTGTACCACCTGGAGCCTTGATGCTAAGCTCCTGACACCGTCCTGTGGCCTGCGCGCCAAGGAATGACCACTCCTTCCTGTCCCTGCTGCACTTGATCAGGTGCGAATAAGGATCCCAAGCCCCTTGCTTTGTGGCCACCCGTGGGAAGGACTACTGAGTAGCCAACTTCAGGTAACAGTTATAGATGGAGTGATGGCCCTGGGCTCCATCCATCACAAAACTCTCCCTACAAGAAGGGATGGAGGTGGGGGCCAGGAAGACGAGGAGATCCTTTTCTTCAGTAAGACAGAGCCTAACGCAGACTCTTAAATAGATGCTATTACCTTCTTTTGCAGCCACAGAAAAATGTCTTTGCCCTATGCAAATAATTTTAGAAAAACCCCTAAAGTCCACCTTGAACCTCAGGATGAGAACTCCAACCTAAGGAGATTAGTTCAACTAATTAGAGTTCCAACTCAGTCCAGTAAAACTTTCTAGATCATTAGAGAAACCTGGTACCCAAGATGGAAAGGAAAAGGCTTTTGCCTGTAATTTTCAACTGCTGGCTCCCTGCTCCTGGGCGATGTAACTGCCCAGGAAGACCAAGGAATGCATCCATTTCTCTCTGTAGCTAGAACCAAGACATGCCAGGCAAGAGGGAAATTTCACATCCAACATGAGCCTTTTGCCATGGAAAACTTCAGTATCGATTCATCACTTATTACCTCTCTAGTTGCAAAGATGGATTGTGTAGATATGTAAAATAAGTGTAACAAATAAAGGAAATACATTTAAAATGTACAAGAATTGGCCAATTTTGCAATATTTCACCTCAATTTTATATGCTGTCAAATACACTTGAAATACATGTGCGCTAAGCATGACAAATATATAGAAACTAAAGCTCTATTATTTTGCTGTAATGGGCCGGGGGAATAGCTCTGAAATAATATTCTTCTGTCTGCAATAAAGGCTCTTCTCTGAAGCTGTCTTAACGCTGTGAACAAAACATAGAGATCTCTCAAGGGCTTCCTCCCTTGAATTACTGCCCCCTCACGGCCTTCTGCCATGATAAGTTCGGCAACCACCTGGCGGGTGGATAGGTACCAAGCCGGTGAAGCAGCAGGGTTGAGGGGGCACGAGCTGCCGGGCGCAGGCTGGTAGGCGTGGAGAGGATGGGTGAGTGTGAGAAGGCACACCCAGAGCCAACGGTGTCTGGGTGGCAGTCCTGCCATGCTCAGTGCCCACACCTTGAAGACACAGCTTACCTGTCAACATCTGCACTTAGGCAGCAGCCCTCAGGAATGCTGGAGGCAGATTCAGCTTGAGAGCGTGACTCCTCTTAAGTGACCACGTGGCATGGCAGCCTGCTCCCTGGCAGGAGGCAGGGGAAGAGTCTGAAGGCCCCAGGGAATCGGACTCTGCAGCCAGCCGGTGTCAGAGCCTCACTCTGCCATTCACAGACTGTGCTCTGGGTCAGGTCTCATAACCTCTCAGAGACTCACTTTTTTTTTTTTTTTTTTAAGACAGGGCTATGCTCTGTTGCTCAGGCTTCAGTGCAGCAGGTCCATCATCGCTCACTGTAGCCTCTACCTCCTGAGCTCAGGCGATCCTCTGCCTCATTCTCTCCAGTATCTGGGACTACAGGTGTGTGCCAGTACCCCCTGCAAATGTAATTAGTATATATATATTTTGTAGAGTTGGAATCTCACTGTTGCCCAGACTGGTCTGGAACTCCTGGGCTCAAGTGATCCTCCTTCCTCAGCCTACCAAAGTACTGGGATTACATGTTTGATCACTGAACCGGAATGAAACTCATTTTTTTGGCTGTAAAAAAGCCATAACAATTGCAGCCTTATAGGATTGTTGTCACCTCACCCTACATCTCCAAGGGATGTTATTTACTTTGTACTCTAAGTAGATGATGCTCCCTGAAGTTGTGCAGTGTGCTACCTGTGCAGCAGTACGTGGCAGCTGTGCGTGATGTAAAGACCCCAGTGCACAGTAGGTATGTAATAGGTAATAGCTGTTATTATCATTGTGATTCTTATTTCTAAGTACAACTAGCATACTCTGGTTTCTCTTCAGATTGCACAAATCTTTCGCCTTTTAGTAAGTACAACTAGCTCTAGAATGTTGGATTCGGAAGGGGCCCAGAGGGGGCTGTTTTGCAGACTGATTAAAAGAGAGGACACTGGAATCAAACAGATTTAAATTTGATTCCCTGCTCTGCCCCTTCCTAGCTCAGTTATTTGTGAAAGTTGCTTAGCCTCTCTTTGCCTTAGTTTCCTCCTCCATAAAATGAGGATAATAAGAGAGCTCATGGCAGAAGCTGCTGTGAGGATTAAGTCTGATAATTCAAGTTCGAGCCTTTGTTGGGCAGTGTCTGGCACAAGGGCAGATGTCCAAAATGTTGGTTTCCACAGAGTAACTGGATAATAGAGGGAGAGTGTGTCCATCACGAGGCTGAGAGCAGTCAGCGGCCCCACACCAGGCGCACCCACAGCCACGTGGATCAACTGCAAAAATCCAGTGCTGAAACAGAAACGCCATTTAGTATGCTAAAAATGCACACATAAAACAGCAATGTGCCTTTCATAAAACGACGTATGCACAGGATACACAGAAAACATGTCAGAAGGGTTGCCTGCTGAAGGGAAGGTAACGGGAGTGGAAATTGAGGGTAAGGGAGAATATGTAGCTGAATAAGAATGGGGTGTGACAAAACCGTAATTAGCTGGCATCAGTCTCTGGACAGGGCTCTTTCTTGGAGCCTCAAGTGGCAAATCACTTTCAGATGCTTAGTCCTTCCCTCCTAGGGTACAGGAGCTCTGTCAGCCCTGGTGGAATGTTTTGATTTTTCAACGAATCAGTTTGGGCATATGCTCCTCAGCCCATTTAAATTCAATCGGTTACTTTTCTTTCTACCTGCATAGCTTTTGTAGACTTTTCCAGCACTGAAATTCGAGCCCCACTGAATTTCAGAGCTTGGAGAGTCCACAGAAGCCATCCAGTGCACTCAACTTCCAGACAAGTTGGCCAGGTTTGTCTTGAACTCCTGACCTCAAGTGATCTGCCCACCTTGGCCTCCCAAAGTTCTGGGTTCACAGGCAAGAGAAAGACAGTGAAGTGGACAAGTATGGCCTACGGGGCCAGCGACAGTGGAGAAGTTTCAATATGAATGATGCTGAATGCTCCACGGTAACCTCACCTTGCAATGTGGTAACCTTCCCACCAGCACTCCACACATGGAGTCGAGCCTGCTACATCCAATGACTCTGGTAGTAGTTTTGGAGAAAATTAGGAAAACGGGACAAGGTTCTGTAGCTGGACCAGTGCAGCTGCAGGGAATGACAGTCTGATGGGAGGAACATGCTGGAGGTGACCACATGCACCTGATCCCCTAAGAGAGCTCAGAAAACTTGAGGAGGGCATGAGGCTCACCACAGAATGTCTGCTAAAAGGCTTGAGTCAGTCACATTTTTATATTAAAGGCCAGGGCTCTTTGTCTCATACGGGGCCATAAGAGGGAGCTGGAAGCATCACCAACCAGCTCATCCCTGGGGGTCTCCCAGCATTTTGTGGGCATGCCACCAACATTGCAAAGGAAGCAGGACTAAAACTGCTAGACTGGGCAGCGTCAGGCAGAGGCAGGAATGTCTTTTAGTTGAAAAATGAGTGAATGCGCTGGTGGATGTTCTGTGCAGCATCTACAACTTCATTTCATGGAATTTTCCCATTTTTCAACTAATCCATTTGGGGATGTGTTCCATGTTCCTCAGCCCATTTTTATTCAGTTGGTTACTTTTCTTTCTACCTGTTTCTCATCCTTCTCTCCATCCTCTCTCCTGCACCTGTACTGTCTCCTGCCCCATCCATTCTCCTCGCCTCCTCCTCAGCATGGAGACACTGCTTTGTGAGGCTGCCATGATCCCGGTCTTTGAAGGTGCTTCACCGTGTAGGAAAAAAATCAAATTGCTCAGAAGAGCCATCTTATTTATTTATTTATTGTTTATTTATGAGACAGGGTCTCACTCTGTCACCCAGGCTGGAGTGCAGTGGCGCAGTCTTGCTTTGCCTGCAACCTTTGCCTCCCGGGTTCAAGTGATTCTGGTGCCTCAGCCTCCCAAGCAGCTGGGATTACAGACACGCACCACCACTCCTGGCTAATTTTTTGTATTTTTGGTAGAGACAGGGTTGTGCCATGCTTCCAAGGGTGGTCTCGAATTCCTGGGCTCAAGTGATCCACCTGCTTTGGCCTCCAAAAGTGCTGGGATTGCAGGTGTGAGCCACCACACCTGACCCCCAGAAGATCCATCTGCCTCAGCTGTCCACTCAGCCTCCTGCCTCCCAAAGGAGACAGAGGGCCTTTTGTGTCACCAATGAGCTGGCAAGGGTCCTGCATTCCATGAGGGAAGGGCTAAGCACCTAAAAGCGTGTACACATATGCACATTCTTGCATTCCTACAGAGTCAGAGGTGTAGATGCACACACAGCAACACAAACACAAAGGCACGCCTTAGAGGCACCATGTGCATATATGCTCCTGAATATAGATGCACACCCAGACATGTATGCATACAAGGATCCCCATGTAGGTATGGGCACATATATGCATATGCACCTAAGCATACAAGTGGCAATAACTACACATCTATGTGCAATCAGGCATTTAAAGCCAGGTGAACCAGGAAATGGAAGAGAAAAGGTCTTTTCCACCCACCCACTTCATACAGGTACACAAACCGACATGCACCACACAGAAAGCACCACACAGGTGATCAGTGTGTACACAGCCAGTGGTTCTCTCCCTACCCCTCCTCCCCTCCTGATATTTGTGGGGCCTGCTTGCAGTGAGTTGGGGGCTACAAGAAGCCAAAGCAGAGAGATACCTTATGGGACCCCCAAGGAAGCTGTGATGTTTGATCACCTGAGCTCTAACCCCCTCTGCCTGATGTAAAATTACATCCCACCACAGTTTTGATCTCCTTCTTTCACTTCATTTTTCTTCATAACACTTCCCACCACCTAACGTGATACATTTTACTTCTTTTTCTTGTCTGCTTCCTGTCTCCCCACTATAACATAAGCTCCATGAGAGGGGGGTTGGACTTACTCTGTTTATTGCTTTACTCATCCACAGTGCATAGCAGCAGTTGCTTAATATATATTTGCAGAATGAATGAACGATCCTGCAAGGCAGGTGTTTTCAACTCAATTTTACAGATGAGGAAACTGAGGATCCTAAAGGTGCAGTAATTTGTCCAAACTCACAAGGCTGGGAGCTTGAATTTGAACCCAGGTTGATCTGGTTCAGAAGTCAAACATTGTATTTACACCAACTGGTTATCATCTAGCTGCTAGTAACCATGTTCCAGGCACCTTGCCAAAATTCCAAACATTTGGTTGTCAAACTTTGGTGTTCACCAAAAATCAGGGAAGACCTCTGGGCTCCCCATAGCTCTAATTAAGTCAAATTGATGTTTTGGGACAACTGAATACTGTTTTCTCAAGAGACCCAGAGACCTAGGATATTACTCGCTAAATGCTCCCACCACATTCCTGAAATCACTACCAGCAACACCGTCTTTTTGAAACTTACCAGTTTGGGTAGCGGTAGCCACAGCCTATTTTTTTTTTTTTTTTTTTTTTTGTCTTTGAGAGTGATTTTAGGAACATCACCTGTGTTGAGGAGGCAGCCTGTTGTTTTAGCTGTGTGCATGGACTCTGAATTCAGACTGCCGGTTCGAGGTCTGGTTCTATCACTTTTGCTAACTGTGCAAACATTGGTGACTTATTTAACTTCTCTGCCCTTCCACTCTCCTACCTACGGAGGGCTGGCTTTGGTGTAGATAATTGTCTCCCATATTTCTTTCTTTTTCTTTTAGTGATAGAGCTGCTGGATTTCAGCTGGGCACATGGTCCCCTGATAAAGACTACATTTCCCATACCCCTCTGTTGCTATTTATGGCCATGTGATTAGGTGCTGACCAATATGATTTCAGAGGAAGTTCCAGAAACAACTTCCAGGTCATGCTGTTAAAATAAAGGGAGTTAACTCCACCTCCCCTCTCCCCTCTGCCTGCTGGTGAGAATGCTGGGCTGCGAGGTGGAAGCCACATGTTGTCAACAGCAGTGAACAAAGTTGGAGGCCTTTGTCCCCAACATTGGAAGCTACCTTATCGGCGCTGGATCGGCTGTTAGTCAAGAGAGAAACTTGTGTCTTATTTAAAGTACTCCTGTTTTGGGTTTTGTTGCAGCAACTCAGCCTGTATTTTGACTCAAACTGACTGGTTCCAGAGTGGGTGCAGCCATGACAAGACTTAGACCATGAGGCTCTGGTTCAGTGGTCAAGGAGCAGGTGGTGAAGATGGAGATATTGCAGGATAGTAAGATGCCTCTTGTTACGATGAGGTGAAACATCTGGCGTTGCCTGCAAAACCTCGGAGGCTGATCATGTGCCAGTTGTGTGTCCCTCTTGAGGCCTGTTGGAAATCCCAGAATGTAATATATATTGACTTATTCTTTCATGGTTAGCAGAGTCCTACAGGAGGGATAATGTCAGGCTTATTAGAAAGGGATTCAGAAGAGGAAGCCTGAACAAGGGCAGGAGAGAAAAAGACTGAAGCTCAGACTTTTCTCGGGCACTGCAAGCCAGACCATGGGATTAAAAATGGCTGCAAAGGTCACATTAGGGTGATGCCTTCCCGCCCAAACCCACTGTCCCACATGGACCCAGGAGGCCTCCTTCAGGTCGGGGAATAGAAAATTAAAGACAAGCATTTTCAATCAGAAAAATGGCACCTGGAAGAGATCTTGATTGTTGTCATTTGTACATGGAACTGAGAAGAAGAAAATTGAATGAAACCTATGCAATTCTTGAGGGAATTATATTGCCAAAGAAACAGTGCATTTCTCTGGGACAAGGTGACTGCCCTAGACAAAAGCCTACTGCTTTCTGGCATGAGGCTGACAGTGTATCCAAGCACCTCTAGTCAAGCCCACTCACTCTTGGAAATATGCATTACTGCCTTGGCAGGCTAGAGCTGGGCCCCGGAGCTCTGGCTCACTGCCCTCCCTTGTTTTGCATATAGGGAAATGGAGGACCAGAGAAGGACAGTGGCCAGCCACAGAACACACAGCTTTATAGTGGATGGATTAGGGAGCAATGACCCCCATTCCAGGATTCACCACAGGTTTCTACCTGTTATCCACTCCTTTTTGCATAACTTCCAGGACCACATGTGACAAAAAGAAATGATGCTTGTGAAAATAAAGAGTGTAGGCTGGGCATGGTGGCTCATGACTGTAATTCCGGCACTTTAGGAAGCCAAGGTGGGTGGATCACCTGAGGTCAGGAGTTTGAGACCAGCCTGACCAACATAGTGAAACTCCATCTCTACTAAAAATATAAAATTAGCCAGGCATAGTGGCACATTCCTGTAATCCCAGCTACTTGGGAGGCTGAAGCAGGAGAATCATTTGGACCTGGAAGACAGAGGTTGTAGTGAGCCGAGATTGCACCACTGAACTCCAGCCTGGGCAACAAAAGTATAACTCCATCTCAAAAACAGAAAAGGAAAGAAAAAGGAGTGTGCAAAAGTGAGGGACCATGAACCAAGCTAGCAGCATCTGCAGAATTGGAACCCCTTTCCTGAGCCCCACTCACTCTGCCTCCTTCCAGGGCCATGGAGAATACTCTGGCAAGACGAAGAGAAAGGAGCACCTGGGCGTGAGCACCACTGCCTGGATATGAGTCTTGATCGTGCCACCTACTACCCACATGACCTTGAGCAGGTAATTTACTTCCACAGGCCCCAGTCTGTGATGGTAGCGCCTATCTCGTGGGGTTGTTGGAAGGCTTATATGAGGAAATAATACAAAATGCCTAGTATGATGTCTGGCACTTAGTAAATGCGAGTGAATGTCAGGTATTGTGTTAGGGTGATTAATGTGAGCTGCTAACTCAAACATTAAGTGGCTTCATGCAGTGTTTATTTCTCACTCATATCAACCTGATGCCAGCCAGTGGCTCTTCTCTATCTTCTCACTAGTTATTAACACCAATCAAGGCCTTCAGGCGGGGAAGAGAGAGATGGAAGATGTTTCTAAGGGCCAGGTCTGGAAGTAACACACATCACCTCTGCCCACACCCCAGCCACCAGAAGTTGTCAAAGGCACCACTAAATAGTTAGGGGGTCATATACCACGTTCCCTGGGTGAGGAAAGAGCACGGTGGCCATCAAGGCTTCCGCCACAGCTGGGCTGTAACACTGACTCTGCTCCTTGTGTAGTGTGTGGACCTTGACATGCTCAACCTTCTGAGTCTCTGTTTTCTTGTAAATGGAGCTGCTGACACCAGCATTATTATTGTGAGGTTCACATGAGGAAAGGTAAGTTCAAGGTACCTGGTGCATGGAAGATGCTTGGTGAATGTCTCTTTCCTTCCTTTCTTTCCCCAACAGGCCTCCTCTTCCTCTCACCTCCAACTTCCCACCTTCCCACCCCTTCTATCTTCTCTTCTTCTTTCCCCTGTGGTAAGCCAGGTGACAGCTGCCAGGGCCTCTGGTCTGCAACCAGCAAACCTGCCCATGTCCAACCAAAGGGACAAAATGGCCAAAGAAAATCCCGAGAGCAAAGGTGGTGGCACGGAGTGGGTGGCTGGAGCCACGTCCCCTGCTTCCCAACGTAAATCTCTGGGAAAACCATTAGCGGTGGGCTCTGCAGCTCAGAGAGAAATTACAAGGCAGCAGAATCAATGTTATTTTTTCCACAAGCTAAATTCATAACGGTTTATGGCAAAATCAATGCAAATCTTCATGAATAAAGTGATGGCAGGCACACATTAGAGAATAATAAGGGAGGAGGGGGAGGGGAACCTCAGCCAATCAGCCGTGGAAGTGGGGCCCACGGGGGGCTGGAAGCAGGAACTCTGGAGCCACCTGCACAGCTGTCAGGGGATTTGGTTCTCTCTGTGGCTCAGCGAAACCCCTCCCAGACTAGCCCTAGCCTGGCCTAAGCACCCTGAGAGGGAAGGGCTTTAGGGGTGGGGAGAAGTTAAGAGCTGACATATTTCTTGAGAGCTTATTCCAGACTTCATGCTTGACCTCTGTGGTCCTAGTGGATCCTCAGAACAGCTCTTGGAAGTAGATGCCATTATTATCCCCATTTCACAGTTCCAGAAACAAAGGCTCAGAGTGGTGAAGCCATTTGCCTGGCATCACACAGTTAATAACTAGGAATTCCTGGAATGGAATGCAGGTCCTCTCTATTCTGGAGGCCCAGAGGCACTTGTTTAAACAAACTTTGCCTCTCTGTCCTGTGCTTTTCTGCCTCAGGGGCCTCTGCACATGCTGTATCCTCTGTCCTGGTGCCCGAGTCTTCTCTCCTCCACTTGGGAAACTCCAGAGTGGCCCTCATCACCTGGCTGAAATGTCACAGGGAAGGTGGGGCCTGGGGGGAGTTTCTGTGATGTCTTCAGCTGGCATTGTCATGCCTTTCCTGGGTGGACCACATAGGATTTTGCATTTGTGTCTAGTGTGGACTCTAGGATAGTGTCTAGGGAGTGTTTGTCCTCATGGTGCCTTACCTAGTCTGTGAGCCACTGCGGAGTTGGACTGTATCCTACCTGACCATCTCTTTTTCAATTGGCTCACTGGAATACTGGCATTAACATTCATCTCTCCACCTGTCCAACCATTCATTTATCTGTCTGCCCACCCACCCACCCATCTATCCTCATTAATTCATCCAATCATGCATCCATCCATCCACCCAACCATCCATCCACCCATCCATCCATCCATCCATCCATCCATCCATCCATTAATCCATCCATGCATCCAACCATCCATGCATCCATCCATCCATCCATCCATCCATCCATCCATCCATCCATTCATCCATCCATCCATCCATTAATCCATCTATCCATGCACCCATCCATTCATCCATCCATTAATCCACCCATGCATCCGTCCATCCATTCATCCATCTCTCCATTTTCAGGTAGTTCTCAATATTGAAAAATTATTAGACTTTAACACATGCTACAACATGGATGAATCTTGAAGACATTGTGTAAGTAAAATAAGCCAGTCATAAAGAGAAAAATACTGTATGATTTCACTTATATGACATACTTAGTCAAATTCATAGAGACAGAAAGTAGAGTGGTGGCTGCCAGAGGCTGAAGGGAGAGGAGAATGGGGAGTTAGTGTTTAATGGGGACAGATTTCAGCTTGGCAAAATGCAAACATCCTAGAGATGGATGGTGGCTACAGTAGCAGAACCATGTGAATGCACTTAATGCCACTGAACTAAAAAGGGCTTAAACATGGCTTAGAGTGGTAAACTTTGTGCTATCAATACTTTGCCACAATTAGAAATAAATTTTCAAAGTATCAGTTTCACAAGGAGGTTACAGCATTCCCCCCATAGAATGCCACTCCCTCTCTTCCCACCTGCTCCAGGCAGGCCCTACCTTAAGTCTTGCCTCCTGGAGCAGCACCAGCAGGCTGCCCCAGCCCTCTCCAGCTCTCCTGTCTCCAAATACCCCGGGTGCTCATGGTTTATACATAGTAATCATGATCGCGTTAATAACAGTGGCTAACACTCGGTGCAGGTGTCCTTCTGGGGCAGGTTGTAAGTGTTTTGCCTGGTTCATCGCATGTGCACTCTGGGAGCTTGGCACTGTCATTAGCCACATTCTGAAGATGAGGAAACGGAGGCCCAGGGAAGTTAGGTAAGTTGCCCAAAGTTCCTCAGCTAGTAAAGCTGCAGGGGCAGGATCAGGCCCAGCACTCTGACATGACCATGTCTGCTCTTAAACCTACTGTGCGCGCGTCTCACAAGCCAGTGCTCGCTTTTCTACTCCCCGAGGTACTGAGTTTACAGAAGTCTTATTTCCCTAAGACCTTGTGAATTCCCTAAAGACAGGGGTTGGGTACTTACATGCCTCCTTATCTACCTTGACATTGACCCAGGATGGACACCAAATAGGGGCTCTATAACTCGGGGCCAGGGCTAGAGCGAGGGGAGTCTCCTCTGGGGCAAAATTTAAGGGGGGTCCAAAAACTCAGTAATTAGGGTAAATGGTATTTTAATGCAATATTTAAAAATATTGATTATGTGTGAAAAAAATCTACGATGAACAAAATATTAAAATTTTAAATGAAGACAAGATCTAATCTTACGTGATCCCACCTCATTGGGCTTACCTTAATCTTGGCCCTGTGGGGCTTGTTTTTAAGATGGAGTGGTGGTCTAGCTTGTTATTATGAGATCACTGAAACCACTTGCTTAAATAAAGAACCCCTCCCCTGATCCATTTGGCAGGAATTCCATGCTGTGGGGCAATAGCACACAGACCCCGAAGTCAATCTTATCTTACAAAACTATTTTCGTCCAGGCCTCTGTAGCTGTGTGACCTCTGGCAAATAGCTTAACCTCTCTGTGCCTCCATTCCCTCCCCCTTAAAGAATGCTCCTAACCGTGCCAACTGAATCATGCAGCCTTGCGGAGTAAATGAGACGAAGTGTGTAGAAAACATAACACAGTGCCTGCCCCTTGGCTGACTAAAAAATGTAAACTCCTGTGAAAACGATTCGACTCATAGACTGAGTCCCCGAATGAAAAGAAGGTGTAACATGTGAAGTTAAGTTAGCAGGCATTAAAAAACCCTCAGCTTCTCTTTTTCTTTTTCTTGTTTTCTCCCTGACATTTCTTGACCACCCCTGGCATGGAGGAGTTGGCAGAGGCAGGGATGAGACAGCAAAGAATGGGAGAGGGGCTGAGAGAAGAGAAGGGGAGGCAGTGAGTGGCTCATGGCTTATCAGTGTAAGGCAGATGGCTGCTTTCGTCCCCCACAGTCTGGGTTCTGCATGCTTATTCATTGGCTTCAACAGGAGAAGTTGTTTCTGGTTCTCCAGATGTGTGCTCTGTATAGACTGCCACACATCTGGAAGAAAAAGTGTTAGGGAAAATGAGCTAATTTATCCCTCCATGCTGCCAGGAGTGCTCAGAGAGCCAGATGTCTAGTGGCCGGTGGTCACATCTGGAAGGCAAGCTGAATCTTTTCAACCAGTTACATCAGATGTCGGGGTGATTCAGGGACACTCAAGGACCCTGGTCATGGGGAACAGCAGAGGGATAGTCCGTTGGATTCTCCATGGCCTCTCCAAACCAAGGGTAGCGGTTGTCTCTACCTCTTTCTAGAGTAGACCTTGAGTGAGATACTCTTTCTCTGCCTTCCACTGCCCCTGACCCCCATCCACCTGGAGCTGAGGGCCCTGTCTTGACTTCTCTGTTCATGAGCAGTCAAAGGGACAGAACTCAGGCCTGCGGTGGCAGAAGGAAGAGAGCAGAGCTGCCCAAATTATCTCAGGTTGGTTAAGGAGGTGCTGGCCCTTCAGCCATCTCACGCATTTGCCAGTCTTTGAAAGAGCCTTGGGAGGGAGAAAAGTGGCAATGACTTTTCTCATATAAGATGGGGGAACTGAGGCTTGGAAAGGTTCGGGGATTATATTGGGTCACCCAGTAATAGTGGGCAATACTAGCATGGGCACCATGGTTTGTGGACAGTAGTTTACTTCCAATATGCCAGGCTGATGACCTGGCCAAGATGGCGTGACTCTGCCTTCCAGAGACCTTGACTTGCCCCTCTTTCCTGCTGGTGGGTGGGAGAGTGTCAGGGTCAGGCTCAGTTCTTCACAACAGCCTCAGAGTCATCCTCATTCACAAGGAATCTTAGCATCTCGGAATGTCAGGGTTGGAAGGGACCCTGCTGCTTCAGTGCAGCTTCCATCCATGCTCTGGTTGGAGACTCCAAGGCCAGAGACAGGAAGCAGCCTATTGAGGAGAGGCAGATGTTTAATCATGGAGGAGCTGTGACTATTATCCAAATCCTCTGACCCCTGCGATCAATATTCTTGACTGCACCTGGCACAGACTCCCTGGGTGAGGCCGGACCCCCACTAGCTCACTCTATGGCCACAGTCAGGTCCCTGATCTGTCATTTTCCCACATGGATGAATGAGAGTACAAGTCCTGACCCCATCCAACTCAAGGGGCAGCTGGGAGGCTGGATGATCGCCAGGTATACACATAAGGGCAAAGACAGCTGACATCTCAGATCCTACTGTGTGCTGTACCCTGGGCTGGGCACTTGAAATATGGGGTCTTGATGACTCTGCCATCATACTCTCTGCCTGCCACACACCGTGGACTCCCTCTCCTCTTCTGACCCCTTCCTCCAATTACTTCATTTGGTTCACACCCAGTCATTGCTGAGGTCTCATCAGATGTCACCCCCCTCCAGGAAGCTCTCTCTGATGACTGATGTTCTGTCTTTGTGTTCCTGTGACAATGTGCATCCTGGCATAGCATTGATTGCAGAATATAATCATTGGGTTTTTAAATGTCTGTACCCCCCAGTAGACAGTGGGCTCTCAGAGGGTAGGAAGGATCTGGGTCTTCTGGGTTCACTGTGGTATCTCAATGCTCATCAAGGTGTCTGGTACATAATATGTATGCAATATATACCTGGCGAGTTTGACTAGTGAGGAATCTGGGAAAGTAGGTTTGAAAAAGCTGCAAATTGTAAGGAGTTCTTTACCTCAAAAGGAAGGATAGGGTGGCAGTGATGTTGCGATTCAGCAATCTACCTACAGAGGGCGACGCTGAACCCAAGGGGCTGCTCCAGTAAGGAGCAGAGTTGGGTGCTGTGGTATTTAAGGGAAACGGAGGTCTATGCTACACAGTGATGATGTAGAGCCGGCTCCAGTGATTCCTAAGACCCACATGGGTTAATTCCGGCAAAGGAACGATTCCCTGGGTTTCAGCTCCTGGCCTGGGAGTGGTGCCCAGCTTGTGGTCATGGGTGATCAATCATAGCTAGACCCTATTTGTTATGTTGACTGCATGCTCTTTCTCTCTCCTTTCCCGTTCTCCCAATTAGATTTAATTAGATATTGATAACAGAGGCGGGTAGAATGAGTCTCTGTGGTCTCAGGCTGGAGCTGCGGCAGAGAAAGGGGACAGCCAGCCCCTGATGACGGGACCTGTGGAGTCCAGGCCTTGGGAACTGAGTGCCACTCCCAGTTCCTTTGTCTTTATGACCCCCCTCCCTATGAAAAAGGAAATGCTTCCAAGCCTCCTCCTATCAGTTTCTGTCCTCACCCATTTCCTCTCCCTTTTCCTTTGGGATCCATAGCCCTGACCATGCCTGTTGGAGCTGGCCCCTCCTCTGCAGCGTACAGTTTTATTTTCCTAAGCCTCAGGTATTTGGATGCAGGTCCTGCCTGGAGGGAGCAGGGACACTGAGATTACCCATCAGCAGACATGCTTCCCTCTCCTCCCACCGTGGTGCCCATCACCCCTTTCCCCCGATGTGGAGCTTAGCCATGTGTCTTGTTCTGGACAATGGAAAGCCAGTGAACGTAACCCAAGCAGAGGCCTTAAATAGGCATGTGTCCGTTGGCTTGATTTCTTGTGCTCCTGTGACCTAACAGGGGAAGAAGATGCCCAGGGTGGCCATGGCCTCACAAGACCAGGCTCAAGAATTAACACACAGGGGGCCAGGTGCGGTGGCTCATGCCTGTAATCCCAGCACTTTGGGAGGCTGAGGCAGGCTGATCATAAGGTCAGGAGTTTGAGACCAGCCTGGCCAACATGGTGAAATGCTGTCTTTGATAAAAAATACAAAAATTAACCGCACATAGTGCTGCGTGCCTGTAGTCCCAGCTACTTGGGAGGCTGAGGCAGGAGAATTGCTTGAACCCAGGAGGCAGAGGTTGTGGTAAGCTGAGATGGTGCCACTGCACTCCAGCCTGGGCAACAGAGTGAGACTCTGTCTCCCCCACCAATAAAAAACATAATGAACACACAGAGATCAGACTTGAACCCAATCCACAGCTTACGGTGGAGCAGCCCAGCCAGGTCCAGCCTAGATCGGCCAAACCACAGCCAGCCTGCAGTCCCATGAGCATTAGAATAAACGCTCATGGTTGTAAGCCACTGAGATTTTGTGCTATTTGTTTGCATCATTATTTCTGTGAAGGTCTGGCTAGTACAGAGGGTTGGGTGGGAGCTCAGAGGACGATAAAACAGAACTGATTATTCCAGATTACAAGGCAGGAGACCTGGGCTGTAGTCCAGAAACTGCTGACTTCCTCTGTGCCTCTGGAGGAGAGGAAAGAAGCCACCATCTGTGGATCATCTGCTATCGTCCCAGCACTGGACTAAACACTGTCCACGTATCATGCTAGTGTATCACCACCATGTCTATCTTATTTGGATCCTACTCTGTGCCAGGCGTTGTGTTAAATGCTTATGATGATAATTAGGATTATGCTAAAATGATACTGAAATGAATAATAACTTAAAGAACAGCCATCGTTGAATACCTAGGATGGGTCAGGCCTGCATCTGGTTATTTAAATGTATTGTTTCAATTTACCCTCAGCACGACCAACCCAGTAGACTGTAAACTCCATGAAGCAGATATCACATCTGTTTAGTTCACTGCTGTGGCCCCAGGGCCTAGTACATGCCTGGCACGTCAGTACTTACTAAATTGCTGTTGAGATGGAAGTCCTGTGAGGTGGATGCTAGCGTTACCTCTGCCACTGTCCCCTGCCCTCTATCTGCGGCTGACGAAACAGAGGCAGATGGGCTGGTCTAAGCGACGGTCCTAACATCTCAATTGGGGGCGATTTTGTCTCCTCAGAGGACATTTGGCAACGTTCAGAGGCATTTTTAGTTGTTGTGACTCGGGGAGGGGGTGCTGCTGGCATCCAGTGGGTAGAGTTCAGGAAAGCAGCTGTACATCCTACAAGGAAATCCCTTGACAAAGAATGATCTGACCCAAAATGAAAACAGTGCTGCGGATGGAAAACTCTGGCCTGGCTATCTGGGGAGCCTGGCTCTTATGGCCTGGCAGGAAATTAAAGTCAGATTTGTTTTGTCCCAAAGCACCTGTATTGGTTTCCCGTGGCAGGCGTAACAAACTGTTACAAACTGGGTGGCAACAGCAGCAGAAGCGTGTTTGCTCTCCATTCTGGAGGCTGGAAACCTGAAGTCACGGTGTCGGCTGGGCTGGGCTCCATGGGAGGGTCCAGCGGACATCCTGTGCCTGAGGTCTTCTGCTTCCCGGTGGTTGCTGGTGTATTAGTCTGTTCTCATGCTGCTGATAAGACATACCTGAGACAGGGTAATTTATAAAGAAAAAGAGATTTACAGGACTCACAGTTCCACGTGTCTGGGGAGGCCTCACAATCATGGTGGAAGGTGAGAGGCACGTCTTACCTGGCACCAGGCAAGAGAGGGAATGAGAGCCAAGAGAAAGAGATTTCCCTTTATAAAACCATCTGATCTCGTGAGACTTACTCACTATGATGAGAACGGTATGGGGGAAACTGCCCCTGTGATTCACTTATCTCCCACTGGGTCCCTCCCATGACACATGGCAATTATGGGAGCTACAGTTCAAGATGAGATTTGGGTGGGAACATGGCAAACCATGTCAGGCTGTGTCACTCCAGTCTCTGCCTCTAGCTTCACGTCACCTTCTCCTCTTCTGTCCATCTCAAATCTCCCTCTGTCTTCTAAGACCCACTTGTCATTGGATTTAGGGTTCACCTGGAGACTCCAGAATTGTCTCCTCATCTCAAGATCCCTTAACTTGAATCTCATCTGCAAGACCCTTTTCCTAAACAAGGTCATATCCACAGATTTCTGGGATTTGACGTGGATATCTTTTGGGGGAGGGACATTTTTGAACCTACCCCAGCACCCCTTGTTGAATGTGGACCTATCCTGCTCTCCCAGAGAGACTATGTAAATCCTCAAAAGAACCCTCGGAAGAGTTCATCTTACCTTGTTTCACCCATGAGGCACTGAGGCTCAGTGAGGTTGTGTAATTCTCCTAGGAGAATCAGCGCTGGGGTTGAGATTTGCTCTCCAGCTCTGAAACTCTTGCTCTCACCCTTCAACTTTCTTCTCAAACGCTGCTGGGCTCAGAGATGCCCACACATTCTGCGAAGCTCCCGGAGATGCCCCTTGGACCAGCCTGCACCAGGCAGTCAGTGGGGCACCCCCTTACCCTCCAATGCAGGAGGAAGGATACAGGAGGAAGGATACAGGAGTCACCCACAGCCTTTCCAGGCAAGTGAGTCTTTCAAGTGATTCAGGAGAGTGACTCACCAAGCAGCGGGAGACCCCGGGACCAGCAGCTCCCCAATGGGGAGGGAGAGCAGGAGACCTTATCCTGGGGAGTTTGCTGCAAGAATCAGGCTTGGTTAAGCCCGGACTTTCAATTGCTGCTGCTCTTCTCCTTCCTGCCTTTCTGTGAACTTTTGCCAGCAAATTTCGGGGTCTTCTGGATGGGGCGGCTCTAGTCAGTGTTTGATGGTTTGGATGAAGTCAATCAAAGGCTGAAGACCCACTATCCCTTACCCTCCCTTTGTAAGGAAATCCCACAAACACCACGAAGGTGGAAGTGTCAGTCACTGTGTATCACATCATTTAATCACCTCATTAAACTTTCAGTTTTCTCCCTTTTTTTGTAATAGCATCCCTGAAGGATGATTTGCACATTGGAAACTGCACATCTTTAATAGATTTGATAGATTTTGATATAAATATATACATATACACACACAACCACACCTGTAAAACCATCACCACAATCAAGATAGAGAATATATACGTCACTCCCCAAAAGTTTTCTCCTGCCCTTCGGTAACCTTCCCTTTTTCCCTTCTCCACCGCCCCTCCCATTCCCAGGCAGCCACCGATCTGCTTGCTGTCGCTATAGATTAGTTTGCATTTTTCAGAGTTCTGTGGAAATGGAATCATTCAGTATTGACTGTTTTTGTACGGCTTGTTTCTCTCATCATAATTATTTTGAGATTCCACCATGGTGTGTTGTGTGTCAGTGGTTCCTTCTTTTTACTGACGGCTAGTATTCCAGCTTGTGGCTGTGCTGCAGTTTGTATATCTATTCATCCATTGATAGACTTTGGATCTTTTCCAGTTTTAGATGAGTATGAATAAAGCTGCTATGAACATTTGTGTAAAAGACTTTTTGTGGACACATGCTTCCTTTTGTTATGAGTAAATATCTAGGAATGGCTGGATCATATGGTAGCCACATGTTTGATGTAAGGAAATCCTGGGAGTGGCGGTGGCTCATGCCGGTAAGCCCAGTGCTTTGAGAAGCCAAGGCAGGAGGTCAAGACCAGCCTGGGCCACATAGCAAGACCCTATCTCTACAGAAAATTTTAAAAAGTAGCCAGCCGGGCATGGTGATGTGGTGGTGCACACCTGTAGTCCCGCCTACTCGGGAGGCTGAGGGAGGAGGATCACTTGAGCCCAGGAGCTCAAGGTTATAGTGAGCTATGATCGCTCCATGGCACTACAGCCTGGGTGACAGAACAAGATTCTGTCCCTTAAAAAAAAAAAGGAGAGAGAGAGAGAGAAAGGAAAGCACCAAACTGTTTTCTGAAGTCCTGGTACCATTTTGCATTTCCACCAGCAATGCGTGAGATTTCCAGCTGCTCTGCCTCTTCACCGCCAAGGCTTGGCGTGGTCAATCTTTTGCTTTTAGCAACATAGTAAGTATGTTAGGATCTCTTGTGCCTGTAATTGACACTTCCCTGATGCCTAATTGTGCTGAGTGTCTTTTTCTCTGTTGATTTGCCATCTGTATATCTTCCTTGGTGAAATGTCTGTCCAAGTCTTACTCATTTTAAATTCAGTTGTTTGTTTTCTTATGATTGAGTCTTGAGAGTCATGTCTATATCCCAGGTACTAGTCCTTTAGCAGATACTTCATTTGTGAATACTTTTTCTTAGTCTTTATCTTATCATTTCATTCTCTGAACAGGATTTCAAAGATCAGGAGATTTTCATTTTAATGAAGTCCAATTTATTAACTCATTATTTTATTATTATTATTTGAGATGGAGTTTCACTCTTGTTGCCCAGATTGGAATGCAATGGTGCGATCTCGGCTCCCCACAACTTCCACCTCCTGGTTTCAAGCAATTCTCCTGCCTCACCCTCCCGAGTAGCTGGGACTGCAGTTGTGCGCCACCACGCATTGGAACGTGATAGAGAAAAAGTATACTTTGGTCTTGACATTTTCCTTTTATTAACAGTCTATCTAATTTTTGTATATTTAGTAGAGATGGGCTTTCTCTGTATTGGTCAGACTGGCCTTGAACTCCCAATCTCAGGTGGTCTAGCTAATTTTTGTATTTTTAGTAGAGATGGGCTTTCTCTGTATTGGTCAGACTGGCCTCGAACTCCCGACCTCAGGTGATCCATCCTCCTCGGCCTCCCAAAGTGCTGGGATTACAGCCTTGAGCCACCGCGCCAGGCCAATCAACCCATTCTTGAATGGATCCTGTTATGGATGATATATGCAAGAAATTTTTGCCTAATCCAAAGTCTGGAAACTCTCTCAAGGTAGTAAGCTGGGGAAGCTGAGGGGTCTACTTCATGTATTTCTTGTTTCTTAGGGGTCAAGCTCCTTCACTCTCTGATGCCCAGTGTCTTAAAAACCGTTGTTTTTAATATTTTGTCTGTTTTTTTGTTGTTTCATCCAGGCAGTAAATCTGATTCCTGTTACTCCATCTCGGCCTGAAGTCCCAATAAACTTTTAAGGTAGACATTATTTTACTTATACTGCCTCCTATTTCTTCACAGAGGAACCAGAGCTCAGAGTGGTGAAGCGTCTTATCCAGTGTCACACAGCAAAAAATAGTAGCATCAGGACATAAACTCAGGCCTGCCAACTCTAAAGCTGGGTGCTACAGACCAGGCACCCTCAAAATTTTGAGATGGCGTCAAGTTCCACTTTCTGCTTGAAGTTTCAGAGTCTGGGATGCATCTAGGATCTGGGACTGGCTAGACGGGGACTCTCATTAGGTCTCGCTGGCTTGGCTCTCTGAGATCCTGGAGCAAGTTTCAGTTGTCTAATCTGCTACCAAAAATGTTAATTTGGACTCGGTTTTCTCTGTAAGAGATGCAATAAAATGCAATCACAAAGCCATAGGATTTCTGAGACCTTGTAGAATATAGGATCCAACCTTCTACTAAATGCCACTTTTACAGCAGGATTAAGAAATATAAGATGCACCTCACCTTCCACCCAATAGCCCTTCTGTGCCCATTGCAGGCATCACTAATCAATGTTGGAACTCTTGATCACCAAATCCAGCCTTTCTTTAATACTCAACATGCCCACCACCAATTGATTAGATTGGCACATGAGATGAAGACCGTTTCTATTCTTAATCTTTGGCGTTCTGGTCAGATGACCATCTGGTCTCACATGCACGCCTCACTTAACCAAACCTTCACCACCTCCTAAGGTCATCTGTTTCATTACCATCTGGCTGCAGTGCTTAGAACTTTCTGACATGTGACAAACAAACCCACTGTCCAGCCAGCATTGTCTATTACATTAAATTGTGCCCACTGGAGACTCAGAGATCAGATATCTTCATCCTTTAGAATGTTCTTCAACTATAATGTGATGGTAAAGGTCATGTCCCCTCTTCATCAGGGGAAATATCTTCAGTTCTTGACATGTGACACGGGGTCCTTTAGAGTCCTGTTTTCCCTTATGTTTCCCTTTGCCTTCATTATCTTCCTTAAAATGTAAAATCTGAGTTTGAAAAAATATCCAATGTATGATCCGATTAGAATGCAATAGAGAAGAAGTATTATACTTTGGTCTTGACATTTTCCTTTTATTAACATAGCCTAGGATTTTATAGCTTTTAAAATGATCGTCTTATACCATTAGCTCATGTGAGAAAATGTGAGATAATTTTTACATGAACTGAGTCAGGCCAGATGCTCCCTCCCTTACAGCTGTGCAGTAGAACCTGTGAGCCCAGTGTATTACCTGACAGTTTCTCCCTGGTTCCTCCCATCAGTCGAACCAATGAGCGTGTGAAAAGGAGCTGTACCTCCAGGTCAAGCCCAGTGCTGCTACACGCAGAATAGTAATAATAGTGACACCATTAGCTAACATGTACATAGCACTTACTGGATGCCCAACATCATTCTAAGCATATTACATATTTTTACTGATTTGATCCTTACAACCGCCTGGGGTAAGTATTATCTTGTTCCCATTTTACAGAGGAGGAAATAGAAGCAGAGAAGTTAAGCAAGCTTGTAAGTGGCTGAGCTGGGATTTGAAGCCGGCTCTGAAGTTTGCGTCCCTAGTCACATTATACTATTCTGAAGGGGCTGAACACATGCATGTTCTATGAATATTTATGCAGTCCTTGGGGGAAGCTTCCTGGGAGTGGCAGGAGACAGCTGAGATGTGAAGGATGCCTTTCCTGTGCAGGTCTCCTGACTTTGGTCCAGGCCTGTCTCTGCAGAAGTTCTGCTGATGCTGCAGACCGCAAGCAGGTGAGGGCAGATCAAAGCCCACACGTGAATTTCACACAACCTGGGTAGGTCGAGCCCATCTCACCCGGACACCTGCAGGGCAGAGCCATGGTCTTTGAGGCTCTGTAACTCAGAGCTCTACCCCAGAGGGTGCCCTGTGTGTTCCCTTTGAGAGCTGATGTCACAGGATGGAGGGTGTAAAAGGAGAACCCCAGGCTTGAGATGAAGACTCAGGTTCAGCATCAGAAAAGCCACTCTCTTCCCTCCCCAGGGTCCAGAGGAGCCATTTCTCCTCCCTCTCAGGTCCTCCCAGGCCCTTTGGTCTGTGTGGGGCTGACCCTGCCCCCGGTAGACATGTGATATAGACTGAACCAATCCATGTGCACTCTCTCCTGGTCTCTGATGCTGGTTCAGTTTCAGGCACACATGGACCCAGCCTGGGCCCGTGAGAGGCAGGCCTGGGATTTTGATAGAATCTGTTCTTTTCTATGGATCTGAAACCAGGAGGAGGCAAACCCTGAGCTTTCTTGGCAAGTGCCTGCCTATCTGTCGCCTGTGCAAAGGAAGGAAGGAGACCAGAGAGATGCTGTTTGAGCCCCGAGCCCAGCCATGCTGGACTGCCCCGTTATTTCAGCCTATGAACTTGGCCTGTGTTTCCTAAGCTGGTTGAGTTGGCTTTTCTGTGACAGACAACCTGACCAGCTCTGACAAGGACTGGCTATGACTCTGTCTCCAGCCGGGATTTCCTTGTTTGCTGTGTGTCAGCCCAGGACCAGGGACTTTGAGGGGATTCACCTCTGCCATGAAGCCTGAGTCCCAATGTGTCAGACCCTGGGGCACAGCGATGAATTGGACACATTCCTTGCCCTTGAGGAGTGCACAGCCTAGTTAGCCATTAACTACCATAGATGCCACTGATTTCTGTGTTGTGGGATACATTACAGAGGTGTACGTAAGGTGCCTGGGAACTCAGGGAAAGAAACAGGCCACCCCTCCCAGAGCATAGGAGGGGAAGATGAAGCAGGTGTCCGGGGCAGTGACATTTAAGGCAATGCCATGCAGGACCATCGTGATGAGTTGCTTGGGTCGTGCATTGTTGCATGCTTTAAATCCTGGTTTGACCTTTTGCTAGCTCTGTAACATTGGGCAAATGACTTACCATGTTGGAGCCTCCGTTTCCTCATCTGTAGAATGGGCATCTACCTCATAGGTTTGTTGAGAGAATTAAATGTGATGACATAAGAGTATCACATTTAATGTGGCTAGTTTATCATACTAGGCTAGTACAGTGACCAGCCTAGAGTTCAGTAAATTAACCCAGTCTTTTATTATTATTATTAATTTAATGGGGGCAGGAACACTGCAGGTGGAGGGAAGGAAAGGTGCTAACCATTACACATTCACAAAGAAGGTGAGTGTATAGGGTCTAGGTCTGTGGAAAAAATGAAGGAATTCCAGATGGTGGGGCCAATGTGGGCAATAATGCTGGGGTGGGGAATAGCAGGGGTGGCACTCAGCACTGCCACCTGGTAGCAGGATGCCTTCAAGGGAGGAGGCAGTAGAAGAGTGGAGTGTCTGGTTTGGCGTCAGATTGTAAAGCCCTAGCTCATTGCTATAAACAAAAATGCTCTGGCTCTTTTTCAGAAGAAGAATTTGCAGCTACCTAACCCAGATGTAACTTATCCTCAATTCAGTTTGCTCAATTCAGTTATGTTACTGGTGAATTTCAGCAGGGGAAAAAATAATCCGGTGGGGCCAACTGTTTTGCAAAAGCAGGCGTCCGTTGGGCACTAGAAGTGCAAGTTTGGATGTGCCATTATGTTGGCATCTAAGCATAATGAGCACGGAGGAACCCCAGGTGCCCAGCTTCCAGAAGAAAGGAGAGAAAATGGTATTAGACAATGTCACATTTACTTTTGCTTATTGTCATGTGGGAAAACCGGTGTTTACTTCTTTAAGCTCCTGCAACAGTGCGAATAAGCGGGCCTGGTGAGGCCAGCACCCCCTCCCACCCGGTGTCTCATACCCCCACCCAGCCTAGCTGTGAAGGAAATGGGCAATTATCTGGCAGATTGGCTATTAAGTCAGGCGTCCATTCAAATCCCCCAGCTCCCCAGCTTCCTGGATGGCCTGAGATGACATTGATCAATTCGGACAAGGCTGCCACTACCACTTCAGGCAAAGACCACCTCTTGACCCAACCACCACCCACTCCCCAATTCATTCACTACCTCAGTCACTCACTGGCTGACATCCTCACTCACTCATTTGTTCATGAATCCAGAATTTCGGTCACTCATTTGTGCACTCATACATCCTCATTGTACATTCACAAACGCTCTTGCGTCACCTGGGCACTGGGCCTGGTGACGGAGGTGCAGGTGGCAGGAGCAGCCATGGGGGCAAGGGCACTGTGAACTGCCTGGGCTGGATGCCCAGGGCTTTACAACCATGGCAATGGCATGAGCCAACTCGGGGGCTGCTCCAGCAGGAAGCTGGACAAGAGACCCAGGACTAGGGGCAGGTGGGCGTGCAGATTGGGGGAGGTGCATCAACTGAGTCAAGTTCAGGGAAACTTTAAGCAATGTTGGGAAGAATCTGGGCTTCTGACCCCTAAGCATCAGTGGTCTGGAGTTGTAGCTGCTCCAGACTGTACCATAGTCCTCTGTTCCACTATTTCTTGATATTTGAATACTTTTCTCCTTTCCCTAGGGAGTATGCAGGACCTTATGGGCACAGAGAACCAATAGGTGGTTCAGAGAGATGGGTGAAATCTGATCATGTGGTTTGGCTCTGTGTCCCCAGTCAAATCTCATCTTGAATTGTAAACCCCATGTGTTGACGGAGGGACCTGTAATCCCCAGGTGTCCAGGGAGGGAGGTGGTTGGATCATGGGGGCGGTTTCCCTCATGCTGTTCTTGTGAGGGAGTTCTCACCAGATCTAATGGTTTTATAAGTGTTTGACATTTGACAGTTCCTCCTTCACACACTCTCTCCTGCCTGCTATGTAAGACATGCCTGCTTCCCCTTCTGACATGACTGTAAGTTTCCTGAGGCCTCCCAAGCCATACAGAATTGTGAGTCAATTAAATCTCTTTCTTTTATGAATTACCCAGTCTTGAGCAGTGTTTGTTATTGTTGAGACAGGGTCTCACTCTGCTGCCCAGACTAGAGTGCAGTGACAAAATCTCAGCTCACTGCAACTTTGCCTCCCAGGTTCTCCCACCTCAGCCTTTTGAATAGCTGGGACAACAAGTGCACACCATCACAGCCAGCTAATTTGTGTATTTTTTTTTTTAGAGAGATGTGGTTTCACCATGTTGGCGAGGCTGGTCTCAAACTCCTGACCTCAAGTGACCTGCCTGCCTCTGCCTGCCAAATGCTGGGATTACAGGCATAAGGCACCACACCTGGCCTCAAAGAGTTCTTTATAGCATCTGAAAAAGAGGAGACTGGTAAAGATAAACTGAGAAGAAGGACGTCTTAGAAATCATGACCATCTTGATCAGAAACACCTGCCTTTGAGAGAAGTTTGGGCAGTCTCATTGCCTGTCTCTGTGCTTCATGGGTCTCACGAGAATACGGCAAACCAGATATATCTTTGATTTATTTTAAGTTACCCCCAGGATCTTAAAGGGCCACATCTATGGGAAAGGAAGGTCCTAGTCCCCATAAGATGAATTTTGGGGAATAAAACCAGCACCTTCTCCATCCCAAGCACCGAGCATAGTTTGGCAATGAAGACATCCATTCATTCATTTATTCAAAGAATGCAAATATTTACTACTTCCTTGGGCCTGCCATAACAAAGTGCCACAATCTGGGTGGCTTAAAACAACGGAAATTATTTTCTCACAGTTCTGGAGGCCAGAGTCCAAGATCAAAGTGTCCCAGGCTGTGTTAGATCTGAAACTCTGGGTAGAGTCTTTCCTTGCCTCTTCCTAGCTTCTGGTGGTGACCGTCAGTCACTGGAGTTCCTTTGTGTCCCTTGGCTCCAATCTCTGCCTCTGCCATCACACAGCCCTCTCCCTATGTGTCTCTGTCCAGAGATCCCTCTTCTTTTCTTTGAGATGGAGTCTTGCTCTGTCGCCAGGCTGGAGTGCAGTGGCGCAATCTCGGCTCACTACAACCTCCGCCTCCTGGGTTCAAGCGATTCTTCTACCTCAGCCTCCCGAGTAGCTGGGACTACAGATGCGTGCCACCACGCCTGGCTCGTTTTTGTATTTTTAGTAGAGATGGGATTTCATCATGGCCAGGATGGTCTTGATCTCTTGACCTCGTGATCCACCCTCCTTGGCCTCCCAAAGTGCTGGGATTGCAGGAGTGAGCCACCGCGCCCAGATGAGATCCCTTTTCTTATAAGGCTTCTAGTCATATTGGATTAGGGTCTACCCTAATGATGTCATTTTAAACCTGATCATGTTTGCAAAGACCCCATTTGGTACTAGGGATTAAGACTTCAACACACCTTTTGGTGGTGGGTGGGGGCACAATTCAATCCATAGCACCTTCTATGTGCCAGGTCAGCTGATAGGCACTGGAGGAAAATACCTGTTGAATAGACATCTTCACTCTTCCCTTCTACTACAGTCCTTCGAATGGAACACTTTACTCCTTCACCCCACTGTGATCCTATCAGGAAAATACTGGTGAGGGGCTGAGGACCCAGCTCAGCTGAAACATTCCTGGATCCCAGGCTCACTGGGAAGCCCCATCTCACCTCTCAGCCTCACCTACCTGGTTCACCCCCTAGCAGGGCTCTGCAGCACATCAGTAACCATAAGAGGAGCAGCGAGCAGAATAAATCTCACTCCGAAATTAATGTAGCTCGGGAAAAAAAGTACATTTACTCATTTCAACTTCTTGTTGCAAGACTCATAAGTGAATAAATCCAAAATAAATGTAACCGGGACGAAGGGAGAAGCCACGATAAATGCAATCCCATCGCCCTAAATGAAGACAAAGGCTTTGAGACAATATTAAATTCCATCCCCAAAGGCCCATTTCATTTCAGACCCAGATTTCCACAAAATCGAGTTTTCCAGCCAAGCTAAGCCCTGCTTCTGCTCCCGTCCTCCACTTCCCACACTCCCTCCCTGGATAAACAAGCCTTTGCTCCCCCTTCCCACCAGGCTGCTGGTGGTCTCAGCCATGCAGTTTGCCTGCTCTCATGCCACGGGCTCCCTGTATTAGTCTGTCCTCACGCTGCTAATAAAGACATCCCCGAGACTGGGTAATTTATAAAGGAAAGAGGTTTAATTGATTCATAGTTCAGCATGGTTTGGGAGGCCTCAGGAAACTTACAATCATGGCAGAAGGGGAAGCAAACACATCCTTCTTCACACGGCAGCAGGAAGAGAAGTGCCAAGCGAAAGGTTAAAAGCCCCTTATCAAACCATCGGATCTTGTGAAAGCTCACTCCCTATCACAGGAACATAATAAGGATAACCGCCCAGTGATTAAATTACCTCCGACCAGGTCCTTCCCATGACAAGCGATTATGAGAACTACAATTCAAGATGAGATTTGGGTGGGGACACAGCCAAACCATATCCAAACTCCAAAGGGGTGGTGACTGCCTCAGATCCCAGTTGGAAATCTTCAGCCACATTCTGAGAACCCACGACATCTGCTTGGGCTTCCAGGATTTGTTATTCTTCTCTGTATCCCCTGGACTGTGAGCAGGGTTGTACTCACCTGTGTGTCTCAACACATGCAGGTTGGGTGTTCAGTCCCACTGGTGGAAAGCTGGATGCTCAACTCTGACCAGTCTTCTGGCCAAAATGGTTAAACCTGGGATGCTGGAGCTGGAACCAGGGCCACGCTTTGCTTGATATTGTTTCATGGCAATTTAATGACTACAGAGCTCACCCTTGCCCTATGACAGAGCTAGCTTGTGGGTATCATTGGGGTAAGGGACCTAAGAGTGGGGAATACAGAGAGAGGAGAAGTTGGCGTCTCTCTTGTCAGGAGGGTTCCCAGCTGCTGTGGGAAGACTTGTTCCCTCTGCAAAGGAAGTTGATCCAGCCATTTTCCACAGAGGGTGAGCTCACCAGGGCAGGGGCTTCATCCGCCTGTTCCTATGTCTAGTGTGAAACCAGGCACATGCAAGGCATCAAACTATGCTTGTTGAATTGATTTAAATGGCTCTAACTCAACTGGGTGTGGTGGCTCATGCCTGTAATCCCAGATCTTTGGGAGGCTGAGGCAGGTGGGTCACTTGAGGCTACTAGTTTGAGACAAGCCTGGCCAACATGGCTAAACCCCATATCTACCAAAAAACACAAAAATTAGCCAGGTGTGGTGGAGGGTGCCTGTAAACCCAGCTACTCAGGAGGCTGAGGCAGAAGAATCGCTTGAACCCAGGAGGCGGAGTTTGCAGTGAGTCGAGATGGCGACACTGCACTCCAGCCAAGGTGGCAGAGAGAGACCCCGTCTCAAAACAAGACAAAAATAAAAACAAAAATAGATGGCTCTCACTGATCAGTTCTCCACCCTCAGTGCTGTCACCAGCCAGGTGATCTTGGGTAGATTGTCCATTGAACTTTACACACTGGGCTGAGTATCTCACCATCAGAATGACTAAACTGCATTGACCAAGCTCTGAGTAAGTGGTGAAAGGTTTTCAGGGTATCCAACGAGATTCCTGATGGAGCTGACAGATGTCTGTCACCTATGCCCACAGTTATGTCTTTGTGTCAGAATTATGCCAATGTCAAGAATTTTGTTGCGGGTACCTGCTCCTTCCTGCCCCCTCCCAAGTCTCAGCTGTGGATATTAAGCTTGCTCTTGCTGTTAGGGGTAGGTTTCCCCCCTTTTTTTTTTTTTTTGAGACAGGGTCTCACTGTTGCCCAGGCTGGAGTGCAGTGGCATGATTATGGCTTACTGCAGCCTCAATCCCCGGGCTCAAACGTTCCTCCCACCTCAGCCTCCCGAGCTAATTTTTTGTAGAGAAGAGATTTTGCCATGTTGCCTGGGCTGGCAGGTTTGCTTTTAACGACAGTAAACAATAACAGTAACAATAGCTGTTGGAAATAGATGCTCGGTGCTGCAAAGAAAAATTAGCACTGAGACAAAGGATCTTTCAGCAATGCAATTTTTACCTCCTTGACTGCAGGAAGGGTACTCCCGGTAGCCATGGTGCCGTGAGAGTGCCAAGAACAAAGGAATACACACAAATTTATTTCTTACGCATCTGGGGTCGTCCTTACTGCTGTGTCTGATCTCCGTTGGCTGAAGTCGGACCTCACAATCTAAACTAAAACCTGATTGGCTAACAACTTAAAACTTTTCTAAACAGGTAAAGCCATGGAGAGCTGGGACATGCCTGTGAGCACATCCAGCGCAGATACCTTGGTTAAAATACAAGGACAGAGAATATACTACGTGCCTGTAAGCACGGCATGTCTAACAGCTACACAGGATAAGGCTTACCAAAGTTATCAGCACACTTATTCTTTAACAAGAAAGGAAGCTTTAAAAAGGAACTTTTCTACTTCCCACAATTCCTCATTAACAAGAAAGAAAACTTGAAAAAGGAACTTTTTCAGTGCTGATATTTTTCTTTGCAGCACCAAGCATCTATTTCCAACAATGGCAATGCTGGCCATGTCTTAGCACCTGCCTGTGCCCTCTCTTTTCTGCAGACTTATGCAGTGATACGTTCCATAAATCTTGTTCAGATGCCTCCGATTTGCCAGGTCCTGCTTTAGCGGTGCTGGGCTGGCTCTGGTGTCATGAAACTTGCATGCTGGCATGGGTAGTATATTCTGTTTTATTCTATTATGCTGTAGTGGAGGGAATTATATTATTTAAATCATGTTATAAAAAATTTATATCATATTATATGAAATTTATCTTTTTTTATCATGTTATGCTATATCACTGTGTGTCATTCCCATTTAACCTTCATAATGGCCCTGCTGGGAAGGCATCATCATCTGCATTTTAAAGCCGAGAAGACAAGATCAGACAGATCAGTGACTTGCTAAGGGCCCCCTGCCCGTGAGCGAGCAGGTGATGCTGTGGGTGAGCACAGTGTGGGGAGGATGGGTTTGGAAGTGGGATGGGCCAGGATTTGAAGCTGTGAGTGTGATCTCCCCCACTCCGAACCTCGGGATTTTCATCCGTAATGCGGAGATGATAGAGTTTCCTGCCTCAGATGCCTATACGACTCCCGTGGGATGACGCGTGTTCCTAGCTCAGCTTCTGTGTCATGATTGGCCCCTGGTAAGAGCCGTCTGCTGTGGCAATAGTCATGGTCATTCCAAGACTGCCCATGGAGCTGCTCCATTGAAGGACCCAGGGCTCTGCTGTCCTGCCCTGGAGCTGCTGCTGTTACCCCATGGTTCAAAGACTAAGGAAGAATCCATAACCCCCCACTTCTTACTTGCACCCCAACCCTGGGGTGGTGACCTGGAGGAGGGTCTGCCCCTCCAGCTCATCGGCTGTCATTTGTTCCCAGGCTGAGAGGGGCTTCAGGGTGTCAGGTTATGAGCTCAGCCGTGGGTCCAGACTGAGGATTCCAATTCCGGCTCTGCCACTTCCTCACCACGTGAACTGGGGCAAATCACATTTGCTCTGCCTCATCTGTAAAATGAGGTTTTATGTCCCATGGTGATTGGGAGGATGAAGTACCCGCCAAGTACCCAGGACAGAGCTTGTCCCATGGAGAGTGCTGTGTAGGGGACAGTGGTCATCAGCGTGTGGATGCTGCAGGCCTGGCGGTGCTGAAACAGGCCTTTCCCTGCTGCTGAGAAGCTGGGTCGGAAGCCACTTGCCCAAGACAAGAGGCAGATTCTCCACCAAAGGGAACTGCAAATTAGCCTTGAAAATGAAGCACCAGGGAGAGATGGTGGCTTTGTCAAGAAAGTCAGGAGTCACGCGGATACTTCTGCCTGGTCCTGCGCCAAACTCTGGGAGCAGCGTGTCCAGGAGCCTCACCCTTGACCCTGACTTTCCTCTTGCCTCCAAGGGACCTGAAGGGGCTCACATAGATGGCGTCAGTGGCTTCCTGTGGTGTAGTTTCCAGGATCACAGCTCTAACCACCCATTTTCAGTTCCTTAAATCATACTTAGTTTTTAATTGATTTTTTTATTTTTAATTTTTTTATAACTCAATGGTTTTTAGTATATCCACAAAGTTGTGAAGCCATTACCACAATCAATTTTAGAACATTTTATCACTCCAAAAGGAATGCCATTTAGCTATCACTCCCTCCCCACGATCCCTCCATCCTCCAGGCGCTGGCAACCACTAATCTCCTTTCTGTCTCCATAGAATCGCCTATTCTAGACATTTCACATAAACGAAATCATATGTGATGTGGTCTTTTGTGACTGGCTTCTTTGGATTTATTGCATAGACCCCTACATGGACAGAGTTCATGGGGGGCTCCTCTAGATCATTGAACCAAATCCTTCATATTTCAGACGTGAAAGTGAGGCCCAAAGAGGGGTGGTCACTTGAGCACCCTCAGGCTTAGGATTAGAACTTGAGTCTCCAGATGTCCAGTCTGACCTGCTCTTCCTCCCTTCCCCCAGGCAGCCCGGGTAAGGAGCTATTTAAAGATCTGATCCTGAGAAGAGAATGAGTTCCCTTGGTGAGGCAGTAGTTAAGCAGTTTCATTCATTCATTCATTCATTCATTCATTCACCTGCCAGCAGTAACACGGCAGGCTCTGTTTGAGGCAATGGAAAGACAGAGGAGAAGAAGACAGAGAGCCCCGACCCGTGAAGCTTACGTGGAAACAGACACACACACAAAAGGAACTGTCAGGTTGCAACCAGTGCTGAGCACAGAGCAAAAGAGGGAAGTTGGGGAGAGTGACTGGCCTGGGGAAACTGCTACTTCAGCTTGAGGGGGGTCAGAGAAGGCTCTTGGAAGAGAAGGTATTTGGTGTGAAGGAGGCAGCTGTGTCAAGGTCTTGGGGAAAAGCATTAAGAAGTAGGAACTGTTTGGAGGCTGAATTTGGAGTGGCACGAGGTGGCTGCAGAACAGGCCAGTGTGGCTGGAGCGTCAGTCTGGGCACAGCGGCAGGAGGTAAGGTTTTCTGTCTCCTCCACCTTCCCAAGTCCATTTATCCAGGTCATGCAGTTTTTTGCTAATGGTGTTATCTCCTCTGCCAGCCTGGAAGGCAGAGCCAAAATCATAGGGACCTCTTAGTGCCCGCTGCCCAGCATGGTCAGGGGTCTGGTCTGTGTTTAAATTGATGCCTTCCCAAGGATAACCACTGTTGGGCCAGGCGTGGTGGCTCACATCTGTAATCCCGGCACTTTGGGAGGCTGAGGCGAGCGGATCACCTGAGGTCAGGAGTTCAAGACCAGCCTGGCTAACATGGTGAAACGCTGTCTCTGCTAAAAATATAAAAATTAGTTGGGCATGATGGTGGTCGCCTGTAATCTCAGCTACTCAGGAGACTGAGACAGAGGAATCTCTTGAACCTGGGAGGTGGAGGTGGCAGTGAGCTGAGATCGCGCCACTGCACTCCAACCTGGACAACAAGAGCAAGAATCCATCTCAAAAAAAAAAAAAATAAAGATCCCTATTGTTGGTCTTCCTGACAGTGGGTTTACATCCCTGAAGGTTGGTGGGAGGCAGCCGCAGACCCCAGAGAGATGTCAGGTGAGGGGTCCTGGGGAAAAGGAGTTGAACTGGGCTGCCCAAGACACGAGCTACCCGGCGCATCGCCTCGGTTCTTTCCCCTGCCCTTGTCTCTTCTATCATTTCTCCTTGAGAATCAAGTTGTTTGGAAAAGAGAAAACCAGTTGCATAACTGTGTCCGTTGGCAGGCATGTTCTAATTTTAAAAAATGTGTCACTCTCCAAGCTGTGCGTCCCTTAATCAGGCAATTACTTTATGATGTAGTAGAGTTAAGTGGAGGGGGAACCACCAACCCTTGAAATCTCAAACAATTTCTTAGGAGAATTAATTTGGTAAATGTTTGACTTGAGCTCAAGAATATCTTTTGTTTCCATTTCTAAATGACAAAAGGGACAAAAAAGAAAAGTAATAATTTTGTATTAATCAGTCCTCTTCATTAAAATTAGCTCCCCAAAACATGGATGTCATGGAAACAGCAAGCATCCCAAGCCCTTCTTGGGACCTCAAACGGGTGTAGGGAATAGGGTTATTAAGGTGGCATGGCTCGGGGACACAGGACAGGGCAGAATGGGCGTTGATGGCACTGAAAATAGTAACCTCCAAGGACTGAATGCTTCCCATGTTCTAGCCCTCAGGCTGAGCCTTCAAATGCCTGATGGTTTTGTATCCAAAGCAACCCCACGATGTAAGTACTGCAGTGCCCGTTTCACAGTTGAACAAATCGAGCCCAGGGGAGGTTACTGGAATCTGCCCAACCCTCACAGCTGGAAGCGGCAGAATCAGGACTTGAACCCAGGTGTCGTGACTCCAAGTGTCCTGCTCTGTCATTGCTCTATCTTACCTTCCCCAAGCATTCTTTGCCTCTGCTCAGGGCCAGGGCCAGGGCGATTCCACACCTCAGGAGGGGCTGCCGAGAGGCCCTCAAAGGTATATAAGGAACTTTATTCAGCCAGGCACGGCGGCCCACACCTGTAATCCCAGCACGTTGGGAGGTCAAGGCAGGTGGATCTCTTGAGGCCAGGAGTTTGAAGCCAGCCTGGCCAACACAGTGAACCCTGTCTCTACTAAAAATACAAAAATTAGTCGGATATGGTGGCTTATGCCTGTAGTCCCAGCTACTCAGGAGGCTGAGGCAGGAGAATCGCTTGAACCCAGTAGGCGGAGGTTGCAGTGAACTGAGATTCTACCACTGTGCTGTAGTCTGGGTCACAGAGTGAGACTCCATCTCAAAAAAAAAAAAAAAAAAAAAAACCCAGAAAAAAAACGACTTTCTCCTTTCTGCCAAGGATGTGGGGAGGAGTGGGGCTCGCTGCTGGCAGACTCAAGACCCCTAAGAAGCTTATCTCCAGCAGGGTAAGGCTTCCCTGGGGAGTTGGGGGGGCATACTTCACCCAGAACTTCCTGTTCTTCTGTGAGGCCTGCATTTCAAACCTTCCCTGAGCTTCTCTCTTCATCAAAATACCTGCCCAAATCTTTCTGTCCTTCCCCTCAGCCTCCTGGGTCCTGATGAGTTAATACACCCTTGTCTACCGTGACTTTGGTGTTGTTAAACCCAAGAAACCACAGAAGTTCTCAAGTCCAGCATCTGCCTGGGTTGGTGGAGGAAACATTCTGAGCTGGAAAGGTGGGGGCGGGGGGTAGGGACTGCCAGTTTTCCACCTCCTCTGACTCTATCCCCCATGGCTAACGCTCTCTCTCTAAACCCAAGCATGGAAACTCTTTCTCCTTCCTCCGCTCCGCCCCAGCTCTTTCTTACTCAGAACAAGGTTTAAGCCATCCCAGCCCCGTCTTTCCCCATTTGCACCTTGTCTCTTTATCCAGTCTCCTACGTGGGCTGCACACACGGGGCTGGCAGTCACGGAGGTGGAGGGGTGGGAGAGTCTCCCAGCTGGCAAACACAGCACTTCCATTAGGGGAAGTTGAGGGTGGTAGGGAATCCTCACTTGTGAACATAACTTGTCCCTGTTGCAAGATCACATATGTTACAATGACTCTGCCATCTACATTTTGAACAGCCCTTGCTATCTGCTAAGTTACAGGTGTGTCTCCAGATACCATGAAGTCCAAGGGGACCACAAGGGTATTCCCACTAAGGGATGGTTGGTTGCTGGTGCCATGAAAGGCTCATGCCTGGGGGCAGTGAGGTGCCTTAGCCCCAAGGCCTCTGACGAGTCAAAATGGGAAAGCTTAGAGAAGCTATTGCTCCATGTCAGGCTTCAGGCTTTGGAAAGAAAAGCAACCGATTATTAAGCCCCCACTGTATACAAAGTACTCAATTCCCTGCAAGATAGATTCTATTTTTCCCATTGTGTGGGTGAAAAAACTGCATCTCAGAGAGGTTAATTCACTTGCTCAAAGCTGCACAGCTTGTAAGTGCCAGAATGAGGACTCAAATCTAAGTCTTCCTGATGTTACAACCTGTTCCCTGACTGTTACACCCCTTTGCTTCCCAATGACAGGGTCTGTTTTCCTATCTACTGAAAGAGACACAGCCCCGTGTCATCTTCACAGATGACAGCATTGGGAGACAAAGTTTGTGATGTCTTTCTTTTGGGCATTCTGGGGACTTGGAACAGGCTGGGGCTTCTTCTTGGGTTACCATTTCAATCTGTCTATTGGCATCATGGTGAGAATTTGCAGGAGGCCATACGTGGACTCATGCATTCGATCATTCAAAGTCATGTTTACAGTGCCCTGACTGTGTGCTGGCAGCGGTGACGGATGCCGCAGCGGTGAACCCACGCGTTTGGTCCCTGCCGTCAGATGTTTGCAGTCTTGTCAGGAATATGGCATTTGAACAAGTAATTAAAACATGGTATCTGTGGGGGTGCAGTGCTATATTTTCAGGAGGAAGGGGATTATGTTTGTAAAACCACCAGAAGGTCTGAAAAGGCAGGGTTCAAGGTTAAGCTTCTAGGAATGGATGTCAGAACAAGTCAGGCTTGGATCATGAAGCAGCTGGGACCGCTGGGATTATGCCGATGCCCTGCTGTCTGGATTTGAGCCCCTATCCTGATCCACAGCCCCCACATCGGAGGAAGAGAGGAAGGGACCCTAACGCTGGGATTCGGCGATTACGGCAGCAGCCCAAAAGCTGTCCCCACCATCACTCCTTTAGGACACCCAGGATGCTGGTGAATAAACCTAGAAATTGGCTGCAGGAAAATCACAGCTCTCTAACCCACAGAGAGGGTCAGAAATCTACCTCATGTTTGCCTCCCCAGTGCCGTGCAAGTATACCCGGTTGGTGGAAACGTCATTTTATCCTGAATCCTAGCTGCAGAGAAACCCAGGAGATGGGGATTTCAGCCTTCCAGACCATGAGATACAGGAGGCAAGAGAGAAGGGGCTGGGAATGGAAGCTTGCCCTGATAGACACGGGTGCAGGGCAGTCTCGAGGGCTTCGGGAATGAAGGCCCACAAAATGCTGCAGGAGGATGAGGAGGAGGTGAATCCAGACTGTCGGGGCAGAGGCAGCTTCCCTGGGAAAGGTGCTGTCCAAGCTGTGATCGGAATGTTGCAGATGGAATTCTCCAGGCTGGGGGAACAGCGTGTGCAAAGGCCCTGAGACCGGGGTGGAGGGCAGCATAGACGCCTGTGCCCTGTGACAGTGTGGATGATTGTTCAGCCAGTGTTCACTTCCCCCTCCCTTCCATGTGGCTGGTATGTACTTCCCTGCCCCACTGACCTTGGGCTTAGCCACATGACTTGCTTTGGTCAGATAGGAAATTAGCAAGGCTTGGTTTGGCTCGGTTTGTTGCATTCTGGTCATCTGCCGTGAGAAGAACCTCCTGAGACTCCAGGTGGGAAAAAGTGAAGCAGATTGAGCCCGTTCTGTAGTTTAGGTCAGCCAAGCCTCAGCCCGCCTCCAGACCCATGAGCATGAGGATAAATGCTTGTTCTTGTCAGCCACCGAGCTTTGAGAAGGCTTGGGGGGGCTGTAGCTGACTGATGCAAGAGCTGAGCTACTGGAAGAAAAGTCTGTCCTGATTGGATGGAGAGAAGAGCAGGCAGAGGGTGCAAGGCGAGGCTGAAAAACTGGCAGGTGCCAGATTTTTGCAGGGCAGTGTAGACCCTCTTAAAAATACTGAAAATGTTCTCACTCTCCATTGGGGAAAGCCAAGGCCAAGAGAGGTGGAGCGCGGGTGGCACACGATAGGTTAGAGGCAGAACCGGAGGGCTGGGCCCAGACCTTTGAGGTCCTGTTACACACCTGTCCTTCCTCCCTTCTGGCGATGACAGCAGCAACCATTCCACAACAATGTCCAGTATGACGCAGTCATGGCCAATGTGTCCGGTACTACCTGATTCAATCTCGCTAAAATCTCTACGTGCAGATGAAGAGATTGGGGATCAGAGAGGCTCCTTGTTCTGTTCAAGGCCATGCACTAGTTTGCTGAATCCAGTGCTCATGACGCTCACCACTGGGCACCACTGCCCCTCTCCAGCCTGGTCTCTGTGGGCTCCACTGAGCATGTGCTTCAATGGTGCTAGGCTGAGCTGAACTGTAGGCAGAGGGTGACATTGACCATGGGCTCCAGCTTCCGACTCTGAGCCTTTCTGCAACTCTTCTCTGACTGGGGTGGGCTACATTGACACCTCAGGCAGGAGTGTGTGAGGACTCTTTGTTGTGGGCCAGTAAGAGGTTCGGATCCCATTGTGTGTTCCTGGTAATGACAGTCTCCTTGGTTGTCAGGCAATCACTGAGACGCCTGTGGTGAGACTCCTTCTCAGAAGGGGGCTCATGAGTGTGCTTAGCCCAGGTCTAATGGGAAGTGACAAGGGCGAGGGAGACTGAGGGGGGAACAAAGGAAGGAAGGATGCAGGCAGCTTCTACTCCTGGGATGTCGGTAGAAGGAGCAGGGGAAAGAACTCCAGAAATCCAAGGGGTATCCCACTGCCGTGACCTAGAGCCTCCTTCCCCAGTTGGGCTCTACAGAGTCACAGGGCCTGCGGAATGTCAGTGCCTGTTCTGCCGACCAACAAGCCCCTGGGTATGGCACTCTCCCACATTTCCTAGCTGTGTGCTTCCAGGGCGCATGGTAGCAGTGCACTGGCTGGCCCCTTTGTTCCTGAGCGAAGCCACATGACCAGCTCTGGCCAACGTCTGCAAGGTGACAGTCCCATGCATCACTACCTGACCAGAGCATCTCGTGGGAGACTTTCAAGAACCCCTTTCCCCCTGCTGGGAAGCACCTGCTGGGAAGGGGTTGTGAGTGGCTGTGAGGAGCAGACTCCCCTGTCACCCTGTAAGGGGCACGGAGTGTGAGCAAGAAACACACCTTGGTTGTGATAAGCCAGGAACATTTTGGAGATTACTTACTGCAGCATAGCCGAGTCCCCCCTCGGAGATGAAAATGACTCGCTGAGAATGGGAAACGCTGCAACCCCTATCTGTTTCTTGGGGATTAGTGAAGGATCTAGAGGAAAGAAAGAAAGGAAAGAAAGAGAAGGAAGGAAAGAAGAAAGGAAAGAAGGAAGGAAAGAGGAAGATAGAAAGAAAAACATGTTTACTTTGTTTTAATTCAAGCTTTCCTGAACTTAGAGACTAGCAAGCCATCCTTCCCGTCATGGCACCCCATGAATATTCAATGGAACATCTCTGGGAAAGGCGGGTTGGAAGTGCCGGGGACAGCAGGGTGGCCACACAAACCTTCCACAGTGCTATGCCAGACTCACAGGATGCCGCTGGAAGACGCCTCGGGTGAGACATGCTCATGGGCCGTGCCGAGGAGGGATTTGAGCCCTCAGAGGGGAGGCGGGAAAGCTGCTTCTAAACCTGTCTCTGCCACGGGCTTCCTGTCCTCCGCGGAGAGTCCTCTCCCCTCTCTAAAGCACAGTGTCCTTCCTCAGCACCCAGGTTCATAGAAAGGATGGAGTAACTGCACAGTGGAGGCACCAGCCTTGGCCTGTTGCAGCTGTCCCAGATGTGCCAGCAGCTGTCTGCTGGGTGGACCGCAGCCATGCAGTGAGCACAGAGCCAGGACAGATTGAACCTGCCAGAGAGTGTTGGCAGGATCTGGCGGGCAGGACCTGGCCGTCTGTAGGTGCATCAGTAACACAACAGTCCCACTAACTACCCCCGGGAGGCCCCCCAGCCCCCTGTTGAGGGTTGAGTTCCACCGGAGGTTCCCGACTGAGATTCCTGAGCCAGCACGCTTTCCTGCAACCCCCAACCCCAGGGATGTGGGGTTCTGCTCTAGGGCTCTCTGCCTGGGATGTGCCTTTGGCCAGAACTCATGGAAATGGATCTGCTATTCCCACTTTCATTTGGATCCCTTGGGGGCCCTCAGGACTCAGCTGTCTCCCTGTTGGTCCCCAGGGCCTCCCATTTCCACATTCCCATGGACTCCAGCTTCACCCCACAAAGCCTTTTCCCGGCCTCAAGCCCTGCAAGATGCCAAGCTGTGACAGATGCTCCTATGTCCTGTTGGGAACTGAAAATATACTGGCTCAAAAATGTTGCTCTTTTCTCTGAGCCTCAGTTAAATATCTGCAGCAGAGAAGCATGGACCATGTCAGGCGTTTTCAAACCATTCTTTAAAAACAGTGGACTCTCCTTTGGATAAAATCTTAGATGGGTCTCTGATATCACCTCAGGTAAGAGCGGGTAAGAGTGCTCCCCATTCACCTCCTCCCTCACCTCCACTGTCACCCACAGAGGTCCCCGGGCTTCTCAGTGCACAGTTTGAGTCATTGGTTGGCCAGGCATGGGGGCTCAGGCCTGTAATCCCAGCACTGTTGGAGGCTGAGGCGGGAAGATCGCTTGAGCCCAGGAGTTCGAGGCCAGCCTGGGCAACATGGTGAAACCCCGTCTCTTCAAAAAATACAAAAATTAGCTGAGCGTGGTGGTGCACCTGTAATACTCACAAGGCTATAGGCATGCACTACCACGCCCAGCTCAGGAGGCTGAAGTGGGAGAATTGCCTGAGCCTGAGAAGGTCAAGGGTGGAGCGAGCCATGATTGTACACCTGCACTCCGGCCTGGGCAACAAAGTGAGACCCTGTTTCGAAAGAGAGAGAGAGAGTGAAAAGAAAGAGAATGAGGGAAAGAAGGTAAGAAGAAAGAAAAAGAGAGAAAGAAAGAAGGAAAGGAAGAAAGAGAAAAAAGGAAGGAAGGAGAAAGAAAGAAAAGAAGACAAAAAAAGAGTCACTGGTTAAACCCACTTGGAGATCCCCCAGCTCACAGGCATTGAGATGGAGACACAGCCCAATGAGATGGAACCCCTACTGCTTCATCCTCCTTCCCTCCTGAGGAGACCCCCACCCCACACTCCCTGGTGCCACACGGGCAAGTCCTCTGCCCCTCCCTCCTATGAATCAGCCCCGGCCTCCCCTGCCTCTGATGGCCAGGTAGCTTCCCAGAGGCTGCCACTCTTGTCCAGGGGTGCTAGGGAGCTCAAAGGATGGCTGAGTAGGCTGGGCTTGGCCCCATCCCATTGCAGGCAAGATGTCCCCCACCCACCGCTGCCACCACCTTCAGCCAACAGGGTCTGCCGTGTTTAGGTGCCAGACGTAGGATCAGGACAGTTTCTGTCCAGGCTGGGGCTCCCTGATTTTGTCACCACCTCACCTAGCCACGCCAGAGCTTGAGCTCTGCAGCATCTGGGGCAGGGCTTGGCCACCCTCTCAGCTCTGGGAACCAGCATGGCAGCCTTCGAGCCTCCAGGATCCCCCCTGGCACCAACCCTCTTCTCACCTGCCCATGGAAGAGGGAAGCTCATTAGTTACAAATTAGCATTATTATTCAACTCCACTGCCCTGTCAGGGGCTTACACAAGGGAACCATCAGGCGCCTGAGCTGTGGGCCCACGTGTCCTTGCTTGAAAGTTTAATAATCTCCAAAGGTGTCTTTTTAACATAGTAATAATAATGATAATGATAATCAGAGGACTCAGCCCAGGGCCTCTGTGACGGGACTCATGGTGCCCAGTGGGAAAGCCTGAGGCTGTGGGTGGGGTGCAAAAATCACTCCCTAAAATCACCACAAACCGGGGTGATCACACTCATGCTGATCTGCCTCCTTCTTCTAGAATCCTGTCAGTGTGACTGGGGAATTCCTTGTTCAGTTTCAAACGTCTTAAGGAGTAAGAGTATCTGCACGGGTTTCACACAATCCTCTTTGGGGGAGCTCCTTGAGATGCGAATGGATCCCCTCTTGTTCCTTTTAAAATGGTTTCCTTCCACCAGATCACCTGAGACTTGAGATTTCACGGGAAAGGGAACAATCTTACACTTAACAGAGCCCCCTCTCCATCACAGAGAACCCCTTTGGGAGCAAGTGACAGGAAAAAAATTAATTCAAACAACTGCCTCAAATCACCACCACAACAGGTGATTTGTCAGACACAGAATGCATAAGTTTGGGTGGTGCTTCAGGTCTGGTTGGATCCAGGTCACTCTAAAAATATTGTCAAGATACACATGTATTTTATTTATATAAAATATAATCAGTTCTCAACATAAAAATAATGATCTTTCTCTCTCCATTGCTTGGCTGTGCATTCCTCTGTGTTCTCTATTCCCAGGCTCTTCCTTCAGGGTGGCAAGGACAGCTGCCAGCACCTCCAGGCTGCCATCCCACCCTCTAAGTGAAAGAGTCTTCCTGTTGTCCAGCAATCCCCACTGAAGACCAGCACTGACCCTTGTGGGCTCCTGTTGGTCCAGCTAGAGTCACATGCTCAGCTCTGAACCAGTCGACGTCGCCAGAAGAAGGAGTTGTTCTGATTGGATGGGGCTGGGTCACATGCCCAATCCTGGAGCCATAAAAGATCCCACTAAAGACACCTGGACTGAGAGGGAGGGGACTTAGCCATCCCAGGAAGCCAGGGTGATCCTATGGGAAGTGAAGGAGATGCATTCTGGGCAGGCGATACCTAGATGGATATTTACATATCTTTATGCTTTGGATGACACCGCTACATCCACACCCTTCACCACCACCACATTCACAGCTCCCAGATTCAGAGCTGGCCAATGTTTCCGTCAATCCCAGACTGAGGCAAAGCTTTTATCAGCCAGACAGTCGACTCCAGCACCAGATCTTGGCAACAGTCAGCTGAAATTCGGGGAATCACGGACGTTGAGACACTCAGATCAACCTTGCCCCTGCAGCCTGCTCAGAAGGCTGGCAGTACGATAGGGGACTTGCCCCTCCAGGGCAGCTGTGTCCACTAGAAGCTGGGTTCCTTGAGGGCAAGGACTTTGTTCCTTCACTTTTTTATTATTCATGTGTTGTTGCATGAATAACTTTTCACAATTAGCTCTGACTTTTTAAAATATTCTCCTCATATGTATATTTAATCAAAATTAAACTTCCTGGGGTGTTTCCACCTTCTCAAAAACATTTTATGTTTTCCAGGGGACCCATGTCAGGCATATGAAGACTACCAGAAATCTCTCACCTCCACCCATCCAGTCCCTCCCCAGGCTACACAGGACTAGTTTATTTCACTGCTCTCCATATGGTATGGTTTGGAGTCCCTCTCCCCTTTCTGGATGCCCACTGTAGATCCAGTTCTTTTGGTCAATATATTGCCCAAGATGTGGTGCCAGTTTTCCAGGGGTGGGAATTCTGTAGTACAGCAAAATGATTACCTCCCACATGCTACCTACTCTGCCTCTATTAATATGACCAACAGCATCCCATTTTTGTTCAGATCTCCAGATCTCATTGAAGACGCACAATATACTGCTGTTTTCTAAAACCCTTGTGTTTTTCACATATCCTAACTATGGCTTTCCCATTCCTTACTTATATGGTTGACTTTTTATGTAGCTCCTGATACCAAGAAGAATAGGATCGTGGTGTAGAAGTTGAGGATGAAGGAAATTAATTTTGGGGGGGTGCTTCCTATGTGCCAGGCACATCACATTTACTTCTTACAACTATTTGCTTCTTGCAACCCTATAAGGTAGGTATAATTGTCCCCAGTTTATGGATGTGGAAACTGAGGCTCAGAGAGTTCTTCACTCGTAAATATCACAAAACTGAAAGGGGGCACATTCAGGGTTCAAATCCAGACTTGCCTGGTCCCCAAGCCCACAATTCTATGTCAACACCACGAGTTCCTCCCAGGGGCCAGGGTGTGAATCGAAAGTGAGGCAGCCAGTCCACTCCAGAGAGGATTTCATTGTGCATGTAAGTTCTCCTTGCCACCCCAGCCCTGCCCAAACTCATCCCATTGTACTCCCTCTGACCCTCCTTCTGGATCCTGCTTCCAGCATATGGCAGGAACCCATCATACCCAGAAAGTTCTCTGCGCCCATCTGCCTGCTTGGCACAACTGCATCTGTAGGGCACCATGGACAGCAGATGGGGCGGGGGGGTCAGCGAGTCTGGGGCCTGTGAGCCATCTTGGAAAAGGTACGCAGAAGACAAAAAGGCCAGCGTGGCCGGCTGCATTCCTGCCTCCACTCACCAGCTGTCAAGGGGACTCACCAATTAAGTGGCTGCTTAGGGCTTTCAAAACCACTAATCAAACCTGCCAATATTTTTAAAAAGGGCTTTTAAAAAATTTTCTCTTCATTTATTTTTTTAAACATGTTAAAAGGTTCATTAAAGATCTGCAGAAGATGAAGAAGCCTTTTCCAGCTTTCCTCCTCCCCCACTCAGTAATGAAGAACGTGGCTCCCACAAACATTACCTTTCATGCCTCCCCCACTGGCATCAGAAAATGCAGATGGGAGTTCAGAAGTGTCTTGTTAGCGTGTCTGCGTTGCAAGGAATTGCTCCTTAACGGGAGATGCTGGGAGTTGGTAATTTGGTAGAAATGCGTTGGTATTGTCAACAGATAGCTTCTCCAGCCCTCGCCTGGGCCCTGCCTGCTCTCTTTCTTTTATTTGGAACTCAGCTGATAATCAAAGAAAAGATGACCCCTGAGAATCCAGACAGAGTAGAGTCAGTATAAGTGGCATTTGGGAAGCTACAGAAAGGGTCCCCCCAGAGAGAACCACAGGGCCCCACTGTGGTGGAGCCAGGGCTGCATGGGAAGGGTCATGCTAGACCCAGAGTCAGAAAACCTAGACCAGCGATCCCATCTCGGTTTCTGAGTTACAGGTGGCTTTATCTTGCAGCCTCTGTTACCACATCTGTGAAGTGGAGATCACAATATCTTCCTTACAATATTGCCAGGAGCGTTACATGGGAACAGGAGCAAGTTCACGGCTGCTGTGAACAGGGCATTTGACAAAGCAAGATACTCTGCAGAGGCCCTCAAAACAGCCGTTTCACAGGAAATAAAGCAGGCTCAGAGAGGTGGCGTGGCTTGACAGTCATCGCACAGCTGGGAAGTGGACTGGGATTTGAAGGCAGGCATTCCTGCTTCCAGAGCCCTGTATGTGCTGCCCATTCTCATTTCAATCAGTTTTTATGTGCAATGGTGAACATAGCCACAGTTTGTATGGAGGAGCTTCCTTGCCTGCCTGATTTTGCAGATGTGAGCTGTCAGCCTCCAGGACGGGGAACAGTAGAAGGGACCACTATCGATTTTCAGGGATGGAGAAACAGAGGACAAGAGGAGAGAGACTGGCCAAGGGCCCCATGGTGCACAGAGCAATGCATACTCCGGGTACTTAGAGGGCCCCAATTTCACGGGGGCACCAGTGAAGGGACAGGTGTGGCACCTAGCTAAGCATCAAAATCCACATGCTAATGGAATAGGAAATCCAACATGGAGTAAAGGGGAAGGTAGAAATAACCATGAGAGCCTCACCTCATTTATTCTGCACATATTCTCTGAGTATACCAAGTGTGCATTCTGGGGCTAAGGTGGCGTTGTTTTAGGTCTCTGCCTAAGGCACTTCCAAGTCATCCATTGTATAGAAGCAAAACCCACAGTCCTTCCTGAGCACCATCAGACCCTGCCACCCCATGCAACCTCACCCCCCAGGGCCCCTCCTCCTCCTCACACTCCACCACGAGCCTCAGGCATTGCCTCGGATTATCCCCTACCCCCAGTGTTTCCATGACGGGCTTCTCTTCATCCTTCGGGTTTCAGATCCAATGGCACTGCCTTAAAGACGTCCTCCCTGACCCATCCCTGGAAAGGAGGTTCCTTCCCTCCCCTCACAGTCTCTGCCCTCTTGTCCTTTTTCATTTTCTTTATAACAATGAGCATCCTTTGCTGTTCTTTATTCTTGGTGTACTTTTTTCACCCCTTTCTCTCCAGTCAGACAGAAGTTACTTGAGGGCAGTGACTGTGTTCGTCTGTTCTCACGCTGCTAATAAAGGCATACCCAAGACTGAGTCATTTATAAAGGAAAGAGGTTTAATGGACTCACAGTTCCACATGGCTGGGGAGACCTCACAATCATGATGGAAGGTGGATGAGGAACAAAGGCACATCTCACATGGCAACAGGCAAGAGAGCATGTGCAGGGGAACTGGCCTTTACAAAGCTGTCAGATCTCACGAGACTTCCTCATTATCATGAGAACAGCACAGGAAACACCCACCCTCATGATTCCATTACTCTCATCAGACCCCTCCCATGACATGCAGGAATTTTGGGAGCTACAGTTCAAGATGAGATTTGAGTGAGGACACAGCCAAACCATATCAGTGACAAAACAAGTCTGTCTTGTTTTCTGTCACATCTCTAGGCTCTGACACTTAGTAGGTTCTCAGGAAGTACTGATTGAAAGATCCACACACAAGACGTATCAATGGGTTGTATTGGTTGGTGGTAGAAAAAAAAAGCTAATCCTGGGGGCTTTCCTGGTGGGATGCTGCCTCCGGGCTCGGAATGGCCTCGGCACAGCCTTGGCAGATGGAGAGGAGGGCTGAGAGCAGGGGAATCTCAGAGTTTAGGGGAATCGCTGTGTACAGCAGCTGAGCTCCCTGGGTTCTCAGAGGAGAGGATCTGGTGCTGCTCTGATGGCCTCCGGTGACAGGACAGTGGCTGTAACACTTGGCCATATCATCGGCTGAGCTGAGTGAGCCCAGGGAGCAGGGAGCTCAGCACCTTAGCTGCCTGCAAACCCTGATCTCAGTCTCCAGCCTGCTGCTGCAGCAGCTGCAACTCTACCCCTAAGTCAGACAGAAAGAGAGGAGGAAAATAAAAGGAGAAACACACCAGTTCCCTGGCAAGCATTTGAATACAACATCTCATTGAACAAGGAATGGGTGCAAGGTTCATGCAGTGGCAGGCAGGCTGGTAAGCGATCTCATTTTTGTCACTGACATGGGCCCACCTGCTGCCAGGCATGGCGGAGCAAGCCACTGCACCAGCCTTGCAAAGCGGGAGCTTCTGCCAGCAAGATGTTTCTCCTGGAAGGAAGCACTGATGCCCAGCTGGACCTGCAAGGGTCTGAAGAGCAATGTCCCCTTCTGTTTTAACATCCCAGGTCAACAGGCATCCCCCAATGGCTGCTAAGTCCCAGGCTCCGAGCTTCCAGCTGAGAAAGCAGTGAACAAAACCACAGACCTGCCTTGACAGGCTGGTGGTCTGGAAGGGGTGAGGAACATGGAAAACAGACAATGGAATCAGTGCAGGAGTGAGGGGAGACAAAGGAAGGGCCTGAGGCTGACAAGCTCTAGATCCCCACCCCTCCATCTACTGAGATGCGCCTAAAGGTTGCACGTGGCATCCTGGGTGGAGAAGCACTGGTTCCTTGGAAGTACCGATGCTCTGTGGTCGTCCCCACCTTGCCAAGCCCAGTTCCTCCGAGGGCCATGGTTGGATCTGCATGTCCCAGGTAAAACAGAGGATGTGCACAGATGTCACCCAAGGTTCCCTGGCCCCAGAGGCCAGGCAGACAGCAACAACCAAAAGGCCTAAAGGTTGGCGTAGATTGTTAATTTAGGGGTAAAGCTGGTTATGAGTTGTGGTGCAGAAAGTTTGGTGATGGTGATGACAGGATTGGAAATAAGGAAGGTGCCAGCACTGTTGCAGAATCATGCTAACAGTGGGGATTGTGGCAGTGGAATAAAGGTGATGGCGATGCAGGCGGTGGCAGCCGTGACGCAGCAGGTGGTGGTGAGAGCAGAGAGTTTGTGATGACAACGGTGACAGTGGTGCTGTTGATGGTGCTGAAGATTGGGATGATGTCCAGACCCGTCTCGCACAGGCCCGTCCTTCAGAGCTGAAAGTGCAGACAGCCGCAGACATCACTTGTCTCCATCCTCAGGCAAGACTTGCTAAAATCTCTTTGTAGCAGGCCAGCTCACAACAGAGCTTTTTTCTGGGAAACGTGTTTTCTGATCCATAGTCCACATCCAGTTGTCTCCACTGGTCTTCAGCCGCAGCGCCCGACACCTACGCAGAGAATTTCCAATGCCCCTAAGACTTCATGGTAGCCTTCTAGAGACATAGACGTGACCTGGCCATCTGGGGAGGGTACCAAGAAGGGGGATTATTCTAGAAGGATTATTCCCAGAGAAGACAATGTACATCCGTGGAAGACGGGGTGGTTTTGCACATTGGGAGACACCCCATTAGGGGATAGTGGTTAATCTTAAAGATCAGGATAGGCTTTCCAAGCAACTCAACCATTAAGTTCCAGCTACAAAGCCACCTCCTCGAAGAAGACCTCCCTGATTGACCCTGGCCTGAGGAGGGCCCTGTTGGCCTCCTGAGTACTCCCCTAGCACCTTCTTAGTTCATAATTATGTGCACAAAGTTTTATAATAATTGACCATGTGTCTGTTTTCTGCATAGATGGCGCCTTCTTTAAAGGCAGGAACCAGGTGTGCTTGTTGTTAGAACCCGCGGTCCGGCACGCACCAGGCAGCTGATAAATGATGACAGGCCCTGACACGGGTGGGATATCCCTTGTCCATCTCCCCCTGGTCGTGGTCAGCTCAGCGGCTATAACCAAAGACCGTAGATTGGGTGGCTCACACAATAGACATTTATTCCTCACAGCTCTGGAGGCTGGAAGTCCAAGACAAAGGCGCCAGCTGATTCAGTTCCTGGTGAGGGCCCCTTTTGTGGCCTGCATAAGGCCGCCTTCTCACTGCATCAACACGAGGCAGAAAGAAGGGCAGAGGAGAGCACATTCTCTGGTCTCTTCTTATAAGGGCACTAGTCTCATTCTGAGGATTCGACCCTCATGACCTCATCTCACCCTAATTACCTCCGAAAAGGCCCCACCTTCAAATGCCATGATATGTGGGTTAGGGCTTCAACATACGAATTCAGAAGGAGGGACACACACATTCCGTCCACAAAACCAGTCATATCCCTGGGGAACCATAAAGCAGCTCTTCAGAAAGGGCAAGATTAGACAAACCCGGGCCTGGTGTCCAGGTGGAGAAACTGAGGCTAGCGCAGGATGATGCACAGAAGCTAGGTGAGGACGTCCCCTGGGACTCTCTGCCTTGTCCTGGGCTGCCTATCAGCTGACCTCCTGGCTGGCATGAACTTCCTGGGCCCTTAAGAAGTTCCAAACTGTCTTGATTAATGACCAGGGACAGTTCAGACCCTGGGGAGGGAGCTTCGGTTTCCAGGCAGGCAGAGAGAAGGTGATCACAGGGACAGCTCTCAGCAAGAGCCATCATCCGGGATGCCTCAGGGGAGAATTGGCTCCCTAGAGGAATTTAGGGAAGATAAGTTGGGTTATTGCCTGCTGCCTTATTGCTGGGATCGACCTTGGGCTTCTTGAGCGGGGGATCTTTCTCCTCCCTCACTTCCTTCCACACACAGTTACTGCGGGCTTCCTATATGCCAGGCCCCTGGGGGGACACAATGCACTCACCCACCCACCCACCCATATTTACTGAGCACTTACTGTATGCCAGGCACTGTTCTCAGTGAGGGAGATGCAGCGGTGGCTGACAGCCACTGACCCCACCCTGCAAAAGGCAGTCTAGTAGACATGCAGAGAAAATCAGGCCCAGAATCTTCCAAAATGAGAGGGAGACAGGACGTGCTCACAAGTAGCTGAAGCATGAGGAGGAGAGGGTGTAGGGCCATGCAGCACAGTGGAAAGAACACAGGCTTTGGAGGGAGACCGGTGTGGTCCAGATCAGCTGCGCGTCTCACCTCTCCGAGTCTCAGCTTCCTCATGTGGAAAATGGAGAGGATACCTGCTTACCAGAGCTATTATGAGCATTTCTAAAGGGCAACTCCAAGGCCAGGCGTGGTAGCTCATGCCTATAATCCCAGCACTTTGAGAGGCCGAAGTGGGCAGATGACTTGAGATCAGGAGTTCGAGACCAGCCTGGCCAACATGGTGAAACCCCATCTCTACTAAAAATACAATAAATTAGCTAGGTGTGGTGGCAGGCGCCTGTAATTCCAGCTACTTGGGAGGCTGAGGGAGGAGAATTGCTTGAACCCGGGAGGCGGAGGTTGCAGTGAGCTGAGATCGCACCATTGCACTCCAGCCTTGGTGACAGAGTGTGCCCTGTCTCAA
>NW_016107330.1:8274566-8306175 GCF_001604975.1 Cebus imitator
AAAATCTGGAAGATAAAGGTGAAATTCAAGGCAGGTGGGACGCTTTCTAGCAGGCGGGATCAGAGGGGCCTTTCTTGGGGAGGCGAGTTTCTGGTGAAACCCTGATGACGGCCAGTGTTTCAGAGTGGCCTTAACCAGAGCGCCTGGTAATGAGCACACGGTGGGACGGGTCAGTGAAGCAGGCAGCCGTGCACCGCCACAGCCGCCTGTCGCTGTTCATTACCCACATTGGCACTTGGAATTGTTGTGAATATTTGCACTCTTGCTGATTGTCCGTCTCCCCTAACTAGGCCATGAGCTCCAGGAGGGCAGCCGCGTCCCCAGTGTTCTCTGCACTGGTGCAGAGAGAGTGGGCATGCCACTCGCTGGCCGAATGAGTGGGAATGCAGACAGTGCCATTCTGTGGGTCCCGGGGCATCCTGTAGAGGAGGTCATCCATCTGCTTGCTGGTGACCTTCCACAGATTGAGTTGCTGGGTTTTTAGTGATAGCTGGACCCCATTGAGACAAAAGCATGTTGAACTAGTGAAGTTGCAAAGAGGTAGCCGACCTCCTGCTTCCCTTGAGGTTTTCACGGTTACTCTTGATATTAGCTTTCCTGTCTCATTGATCCTGGCAGGCAGGAATAGCGAGCCCCATTCCCCAGCTCACCCAGCAAAGGAAGCAGAGGCTCGAGAAGGCAAAGTCCCCCTCAGGTTCACACGAATGGAGCTGGGCAGTGTCCGTCCCCAGACACAAGGCCTGTCTCCAAGCCCAGGACTCGTTCCAGGAGCCCCACCCGGCACCCAGGTCCTGGACACAGATCGGCTATTCCCACAGAGGGGCCGCTTTGTTTCTGAGCTTTCACTTCTATTCATGCACTGTGGGTTATTTTGCAAGTCACTCTCCTCTCTAAGCCTCAGTTTCCTCATCTATGCTGTGGGCATGAAAGTTTCCACTTGCCTGCTTCACGGGAGGATGATCACACGGGTACATAAGCCGACACAGGGCCATGCCCGCAGCAGGTGCTGACGCCGGAGTTGCCGCTCCCTCTTTCCTGTCTGGGCTGCTGATGTGCAGAGTGTTACAGAGAGAGAGGTGGCCGGGGAGCTGCCCTGACGCTGGGGGCAGAGGGCAGGCGGGGAGACCTGGCCGGAGGGAGTGACGGAGGTGTGGGCAGCAGGAAGGAGGCCTGAGGGCAGGAGGCAAGAATGAAAGGAGTCAGTGAGGCCACCTAGAGCTGAGCAGGGCCACCCTGGAGCAGGGACCTGCCGTGTCATGCAAATGATAAACAATAATAATAACGTGTTTGCGTGTAATGAGAAGGACTACAGAGACCAATTACCTTGGTAATCGCTTGCGGATGTCAGGGGCTCATTTGTTTCTTGAGGAAAGAGTTGAGAATTGCATTCTCTCTCTCTCTCTTTCTGCCTTTCTCTCTTCCTCTCCCATCTTCTTCCCCTCTCTCTTTTTCCCCTCCGTCTCTCTCTCCTCTCTCCCTCCCCCTCTCCCTCTCTCTCCCTCTTTCCCCTCGTTTTTCTCCCTCCTTATCCCCCTTTCCCACTCTCTCCCTCTCCCTCCTTCTCTCTCTCCCTCTTTCTCTCTCCCTCCCTCTTTTTCTCTCCCTCCACGTCTCTCACTCTCTCCCTCCCTTTCTCTCTCCCTGTCCCTCCCTCTCTTTGCCCTTTTCCCTTTCTCCCCTCTCTTTCTCTCTGTCTTTTTCTCTCCCTCCATCTCTCTTCCTCTCTCTCTCCCTCTCCATCTTCCCCCCCCCCCACACACACACACGATGTTGTTCAAGGTAGGGAGAGGGAGGATGGAGCTGGTAGAGAGCGAAGCCCAAGCCTGCGCTGGTGAGTGTCAAAGGTGCAGCCCTGTGGGGCTCAGAAGGGGAGTATGGTGGTCATCACTGCAGCTCGTCAAACATTCCTGTTCTCACCTTAGGGACACCAGGTGGCTTTGCATTTCCTGGCCCCCTTGTAGTTGCTGGGCCATGGAGTTGCTGGGGGAAGTGATGCATGTCGCCTTTGGGCTGCAGCTTTTCATGGCTGATGCAAGACCCTGTAGAATTCCCCGCCCTCTGCTGCAGGGACTGTGGAAGTACATGTAGGCTCCATGGGTCCATCAGCCTGGGTCCTGCAAGACAACGAGGCAGCCAAGAGCCCCTGTTGTGATGGACGCACAGCTGGAGAAAGAAAGTTTTGCTGATGTAAGCCACTGAAGTTGGGGGTCATTGTCACTGCAACATGACTCATCCCACCCAGATTGACACAGGTCCCTGCTTTGGGGTCAGGTCTAAGAAAGTGAGCTCCAGGCCAAGGACTTGTACAGCTGTTCAGAACCATAGCTCCTGGCCAGGTGTGGTGGCTCATGCCTGTAATCACAGCACTTTGGGAGGCTGAAGCGGGCAGATCAAGACCAGCCTGACCAACATGGAGAAATCCTGTCTCTACCAAAAATACAAAATTAGTCAGGCATGGTGGCACATGCCTATAGTCCAAGCTAACTCGGGAGGCTGAGGCAGGAGAAGCGCTTGACCCAGGAGGTGGAGGGTGCAGTGAGCCGAGATCGCATCATTGCACTCTAGCCTCGGCAACAAGATCAAAATTCCATCTCAAAAAAAAAAGGAAGGAAGGAAGGAAGGAAGCACAGCTCCTAAACACAGATTTCCTGGTAGGATGGAAACTCCCCAAACTTCTAAGATGGGAGAGGGATCTCTCAACCTTGAATCATCTGCTGGTCTGGTCTTGGCATTGCTTTGTTTTGCATTGCTCCAGGAGTTACCAGTCACTGCTCAGCTCAGGAAATAAACATCAGACCCAGTGTCCAGGATCATGGAGACAGAGGGTGATCTGTCAGCTGAACTGGCTTTTGCAATTATTTTTTAGGGCATCAGATGTCAGAGCACTGTGGCTTTGGGGTCAGAGGCTGGAGCATCATCCAGGTTGGTCCAATAGTGGCGATTGTCATTAACAACGGTCTCATCTCAGCTCCTTAAGACGAGGTGGGAAACTGATGTTTTCAAGGTCATGCAAGACACACTATGGTGTTTTCAATTTCCCTGGAATCTCCCTAAGGGCTCTCTCCATTTTCCCCAGCTCTGAGGTCTCCGAGAACCTAAGTATTGCCTTCGTATCTTAGTTAGGGTGGCACAAGGGGTGAAGTGAACCTCATGAGACAAAAACTCATACCTGGGGCTTGAGTCTCAGAGCCTGGATCATGCTGCAGACCCTCTTGCCCAGCAGGTAAGGATCCGACTGGCTCTCTGCCTCCTTCTTCATCATCCAGAAGCTCAGCTGGAATCTCACTCCCAAAGTTTCTTGCTGTTCGGGGTGAGCCAGCATCTGGGAATTCTTTTCTGTAAACTCCCCACCTCTGCTCTCGTAAATAATCCACTCTCGGCCTTTCTTGCTGGGAGGTGCCACGCTCCAGGCCTTGACTCACGCCCGCAGCTCACCTCTGGACCCCTTCCAGGTGCTGCATCGCTCGGGAGCTCTGCATACATTGTGCATTCACTGCTTCCCCCGGTCCATATACTATACACTCATGTAGTCACCCTGATAGCCCCCACTGCCTAAAAACGTAAGTCACGCTGAAAAAAGGAGCGAAATGCTTGAGCATCCGAAGCTGAATTAATAATTACGGTAGCGAACGCCGAGGCAGCGTTTGCTCTGTGCCAGGGACTGGCAGATACGTTCACTTATTTCCTCCTCTTGACAACCCCAAGGGCTGGTGTGATGATTTTTCTGTGGAGGAAAGTGAGGCACAGAGCAGTTAAGCCACTGGCCCAGGGTCACACAGGGATCAGCGTCAGAGACAGTACCTGAAGCCCGCGTGCTATGCCTTGAGTCTCCCTCCTTCCCAGCTACACTACCTGCCTTTCTGGAAGGAACCAGTGGGGTCCTCAAATTCAATTCTATTTGGAGATAAAGCACAGAAGGTGAAATGACTTTCTCTCGCTACAGGGAAAGTGAGTGGCAGACCCAGTAACAAATCCACTCCCCGTCAGTTCTCCTACAAGGGTCCTGCATCCCTCCCATGGGACATCCTTTGATCTGTGCAAGGCTGCGTAGTTCTGTCTTCTCTCTTCCCTCCCCTACCTCCAGGGCTTCCTCCTTATCCCCAAAGACCCAGTCCCCAGTGGAAGAAATGAGCCCACTCCTCCTTCCAGAGACCAATACTGAGCAATCTGCTTCTCTCACAGGCACATCTGGAGGTGATTCAGAAATGACACAGAACAGCAAGAGAGATGCCCCAACCACCGTCCTCTGTGCCAACCATAGAAGACATGCTAATGAGAGGGAGGGGGTTCCCACCAGGCCAGGGCCTGGTACAGCCACTAAAAATGCTTCGGAAGGGACTAGGGCTGGACTCTGCTTGGTCGCACCTGATTTCTTCACCACTTAAGCCCAGACTTCTGCAGTCTTTCCCCTAAACACCTCTGCTTGCCAAATAGGCAACCCTGGTCCTGAGACAGAAATTCCTATTTACCAAGGAATCCTAGAGTGGAAAAGGAAAATAAAATAAAATTGGGAGATAAGCTATTTGGACACAAAGGCATAAGAATGATACAATGGGCCCGGCGCGCTGGCTCACACCTGTAATCCTAGCAGTTTGGGAGGCCGAGGTGGGCGGACCACAAGGTCAGGAGTTTGAGATCAGCCTGGTCAACACGGTGAAATCCTGCCTCTATTAAAAATACAAAAATTAGCCAGGTGTGGTGGCACATGCCTATAATCCCAGCTACTCAGGAGGCTGAGGCTTGAACCCAGGAGGCAGAGGTTGATGTGAGCTGAGATGGCGCCGCTGCACTCCAGCCTGAGTGACAGAGAAAAAAACAGCAACAACAAAGAATAATACGATGGACTTTGGAGACTTGAGGGGAAAGGTGGGAGGAAGGTGAGGGGTGAAAAAAAGAGACTACACATTGGGTACCATGCTTACTGCTTGAGAAATGGGGGCACCAAAATCTCCGAAGTCATCACTAACGGACATATTCATGTAACGAAACACCACCTGCTACCCCAAAGCCTACTGAAATAAAAAAATAAAATGAAATCAGTACAATGGGGTGGGAGTTGGGGGGCACAAACAGGTTCCAACTAGGGAACAGGCGAGTCTCGGGGGCCTTTTGGACAACAGGTAAGAAGCAGAATTAGGAAGAAAGCCCAGAGCTCTGAGTTTACTTCCTCAATGACATACCATGGCACATTAAAACTAATCAGCTATGCCATGATTTTTATTATATAAGCCAATAAAATGGGAAAATTACATTTTCACTGTTAACTGTTAGGCTGAGTTTTTTGAACCTTATATTTTATAGCCTCATGGTTCCTCAAGGTTTTTTAAAAATGTGTTCTTTGAGATTGGAAAAAGTCCTTATTAAACATTCCACATACAGCATGCAATAGGTAGTATTCTTGCTCCTCATTTTCCCCTGACCTGCTCTCCCCTTTGCCGTATAATGTACAGTAGAGCAGGCACTATGCAGGCTCCTGCACCATTGACTCTGGGAGTGTGGATCAGACTGTTCTTACACTGCTATAACGAAATACCTGAGACCGGGTGGTTTCTAAGAGAAGAGACTTCACTGGCTCACAGTTCTGCAGGCTGCACAGGAAGCACAGCAGCATGCTTCTGGGGAGACCTCAGGAAGCTTCCAATCATGGCAGAAGGTGAAGAGGCAACAGACATGTCCCATGGCAAAAGCAGGAGCAAGGGAGAGAGAGTTGGTGTGGAGGTGCCATATGATTTCAAATGACCAGAACTCACCAGCCCAAATGCCCATCAGTGAAAGACTGGATAAAGAAAATATGGCACATATACACCATGGAATACTGTGCAGCCATAAAAAAGGATGAGTTCGTGTCCTTTGCAGGGACATAGATGAAACTGGAAACCATCATTCTCAGCAAACCGATACAAGAACAGAAAACCAAACACCACATGTTCTCACTCATAAGTCCGTGTTGAACAATGAGAACACATGGACTTAGGGAGGGGCACATCATGCACCGGGGCCTGTCAGGGGTTGGGGGGCTAGAGGAGGGATAGCAGGGGGATTGGGGATGAATAATATTAGGAGAAGTACCTAATGTAGATGATGGGGTGATGGATGCAGCAAACCGCCATGGCATGTGTATACCTACGTAACGATCCCACACGATCTGCATATGTACCCCAGAACTTAAAGTATAATAATAATAATAAAAGAAAACAGCACCAAGCCATGCAGGATCCACCCCATGACCTAAACACCTCCCTCCAGGCCCTATCTCCAGCACTGACGATTGCAATTCAGCATGACATTTGGGCAGGGACAGATATCCAAACTGTGTATCAGTGTGGCCCTGTGACTTGCAGTATGCAGTATGTGTTTCTACTTGTCCTTTGCAAAATTTCTGTCTTCTGTCATGAACAGGGCATGCCCCAAGTTGCCTGGGATGAGAGAGATGTAAATAGACCTAAACCTAACTCATAGTTGGAGCCTGGATCCTGGAGCCCCATCATGCCAAGTTGCCACTGAGCACATGAGCACAGAGTAGATGCTTGCTTGTTAGCCGTTGTGATTTGGGGTTGGCATGCAGCTTTATTGCAACAAAACCTGACTGGCTTGACACATACACTTATGGATGCAGAGAATCTTAGAATCTCAAGTTTAGAGGAAGCAATTTTTTATTAATAATAGTGACCATAGGCCAGGCACGGTGGCTCACTCCTATAATCCCAGCACCTTGGGAGGAGAAGGTGGGTGGATCATGAGGTCAGAAGTTCAAGACCAGCCTGACCAAGATGGTGAAACCCCGTCTCTGCTAAAAATACAAAAAAGAAAAAAAAAATTAGCTGGGCATAGTGGCGGGCACCTGTAATTCCAGTTACTCAGGGGGCTGAGGCAGAGAATTGTTGAACCAGAGAATTGGAGGTTGCAGTGAGCTGAGATCATGCCACTGCACTACAGCCTAGGTGACAGAGCAAGACTCCTTTAAACAAAAAAAAAAATTGACCATCACTGATCAAGGGCTTATTAAGTGCCGGGCTCTGTTCTAGATCCTTTATATGCAGCATCATTTTCTATTGGGTAAATGGAAACTCAGAGGGGTCAGGTAGTTTGCCCAAGGTCACTTAGCTAATTAGTGGTAGAATCAGAATGTCAAACTCAGGTCTGGCTGGCTCCAAAAGCCGCACTCATCCATGCTGACCTCACTTCTTAAGGTTCTCAACGTTTCCTGCTCCAGGCCTCTCTGACATTGACTCATCCTCCAAGATCTTTGCCAAGGTTTCCATCAGTGTGTGCTTTTGAGTCCTTTCATTAAATAAAAAGGAGCTTATCTCCTCCCCCACAGAGGGCACTTCATCTTTGAACATTTCTGGTTATTGGAAATTCTTCCTTGTATTGAACCAAAACCTTTCCCTCTGAAACATCTGTTCTTTGGTTCTGATTTTTTCCCCTGCTTGGGACTGTGTAGAAAAATGGTGATGCCTTTTCCATGTCCCAGCCTTTCAAACATTGCAAGAAAGGTTTTACAGTCACCCCATGTTTTCCCTTCTCTGGACTAAACACCCCTGCTTCCTCTAGCTGTCCTCAAGAAAACACATTTTTATTGTGAAATATTGCATGCAGAAAAACGCATAAAATACAAAAGCATGGTTTCATAAATAACCCTAAAGTGAGTCCCATGTAAGTCCTTCCAGGCCAGAAGATGGAATTTTGTCACCTTCCAAATACCCCGTGTGTCCTTTTTTACTATTCGTGCCCCTTACCCTGCTGTGACCACTATGTTGACATGTATGAGAATAATTTCCCAGCTTTTCTTTACAGATTTTTTACTTGTTTATCCACACCTAAATATTATAGTTTAGTCCTGCCTGTCTCTGAGCCTTGTGTAAATGGAATCATACTGAAGTACTCTTCTGTGCCTTGCTTCTTTTAATTTATATGGTAAGGCTCATAGTGTAGTTTGTAGCTATATTTCATTTATTTTCCTTGTTGTATGGTATTCCACTGTATGACTATATTACAATTTACACGTCCATCCTATTAGGGTTGGTGGACATCTAGGATATGTCAAAGTTTGTGTTTTGATACACAATGCTGCTATGAATATTCCGACACAGGTACTTAGGTCATTTGTCTAACAGTTTCTTTTGAATCATGGGATATGGATATCTTTATTAGATCATTTCAAGCTGCCTTCTAAAGTGGTGGAAACTAGTTCATACACCCACCAGCAGTTTTTGTGAATTTCCATTCCTCTTCTAGCATATCATGGCTTAGTTCCAAGGGGTCTTCATTTTTTTTCTTTTTGAGGCAGAGTTTTGCCCTTGTCACCCAGACTGGAGTGCAGTGGCACGATCTCAGTTCACTGCAACCTCCTTCTCCCAGGTTCAAACAATTCTCCTGCCTCAACCTCCCGAGCAGCTGGGATTACAGGCACCTGCCACCACGCCCAGTTAATTTTTTTTTCTTTTGCATTTTTAGTAGAGATGGGGTTTCACCATCTTGGCCAGACTGGTTGCAAACTCCTGGCCTCAGGTGATCCACCCACCTCGGCCTCCCAAAGTGCTGGGATTACAGGCATGAACCACCACACCCGCCCACAAGCAGTCTTCTTATCCTGGCTATGTGATCTTCAGATAGCCTCCACACATGCATACACAATGCATTCATATTCACAAAGTGTGCACAGATGCCCACACATACATACTTGCCTAACAATATGTGAGTCATATGGACAGGTGAGAAATCCCACTTGACTGGGTTTTAGAAGACACACAGTCTACTAGGAGAATTCACTGTGACAAAGAAGATAGGAAGCTGGTTCCACTTCATCACCATCCTAATTCTGCACTTCCATGAGTAGGTAAAACATAAAAGTGAGTCCACCTGAGTTGCTCATTGTGGAAGATTGGATTACGGGTCTGCCTCTTGACTTCCTGGCATGCATGATAGGACCATACCTCCACACTCTTGGGCATGTTTCTTACCAATGCCCTCCCACTGTGGCATGGCTGTACTTCTCCATCTCTGGAGCTGGAGCTCAGTCATGTGTCTTGCTTTGGTAAACTGGAAGCTAGCAGATGTGGCTCAAGCAGTCTTGAGATGCACTTGTACCATTCAGCCTGTGCTCTTTCCCTTCTGTTGAGCCTGGGAAGAGGATGGGGACCCACATGGAACAGCACAGCCTCGGCAGAGCCCAGCCTAGATCAGCAATCCACAGCCTCGGCAGAGCCCAGCCTAGATCAGCAACCCACAGCCTCGGCAGAGCCCGGCCTAGATCAGCAATCCACAGCCTCGGCAAAGCCTAGCCGAGATCAGCAATCCACGCCACCATGAGAGAATGAAATGTTGTTGTAGGCCAGGAAGATTCTGCCGTTGTCTGACATGAAGCCACAGTTAACCAAAACCTTCATCATCGTCATCATCACCCACACTCTGTGAACAACAGCTACCGTGTATGGAGTATTTCACCACCCCTCTGTAGTAGACAGCATTATGATCTCCATTTTGCAGTGAGATTCTGAGACTCAGAGAGGTGAAGAGACTTTCCCAAGGCCACACAATTAGTAAGAGGAGTGATCATAGTTTATACTTGGGTCTCTCTGACTCAGAGGTTCATACTCAGCTGGGGGAGTGACGGGAGGAGCCTTTAAAGCACATTTTAAGATCACTGTGTTCGATGGATATTTGTTTTTTGTTTTTTGATTTTTTTTTTTGAGACAGAGTCTCACTCCATCACCAGGTGCTAGGCTGGAGTGCAATGGCGCAACCTCGGCTCACTGCAACCTCCGCCTCCTTGGTTCAAGCAATTCTCCTGCCTCAGCCTCCCAAGTAGCTGGGACTACAGGTGCGCGCCACCACGCCCAACTAATTTTTGATGGGTATTTGTTAAAGCTGTGATGAAAAGCATCAGAGGGCACAGATGTCACACTCACAAAACTGTTCAGTGGCCAGACAGAGATATGCAGGGGAACAGCCAAAGGGGCTGTGTGCTCACTCCTATGTGTTCAGCTCAGACTGGCCAGTGGATTTTCTCCCTGATGTTAGAATCAGACAATGAAACTGCTGCTGTGTTCGTGGGGATAGAAACCATCAGAGATTTGGAAGAGGTCAGAGCTAGGTTGGAGCCATGGCTGGACCTCTTACCAGGGGCGTGCCCTCGGCCAAGTCATTTAATCACCGAGGCTGCATTCCCTCATCTGTAAAATGGAAGGGAGAAAATCCCTCCATGCCGGTCCCCAGTTTGTCATTAGCAATGAAGGGAATGAGGGATGCAAAGAGTTTGTAAATATCCACAGGGTTGGTGGTTGTCACTTTTCTTGTTATGATGACAGCCTGGGTCCCTCTTGCCATCAAGCAAAGATGCAAATGGCTCTAAACCACCAGCACAGATCTCCTGGATGAACCTGTACCAAGAGGATGGGCAGGAAGGAGGCAGAGCGTGAGAGCCTGGAATGTGAACAGCAGTGAGAAGGACCAAGGTCTCTCGGGCCTCGGGACCACCCTTTGGGTTGGCTGAGCCCATGATGGGTCCTCGCAGGAGCTGGTGCTGTTTCCTTGCCTTCCTGCCCCAGCCTGGGAAGGCTTGCTTTTGGGTGATGAGTGTTCCCATCTAACTGCTCAGAGAGAGAATCCTGAATTGCAGAGGCCATGAGGATGGTCGAGTAGACTCTGAGGCTCCAGGAGAGACCGGTTAAATTCCTCTTCCCAGGGCCAGTGCATCTCGCAGCCCCAGGAGCGGGAACATAGGGTGGGGAGTCCATTCCGAACATCCCATGAGCTGCAGAACAGCCAGAAGGAGGCCTCTGCCTTGACCTTCAGCTTTTATGTGCTTTAGCTTCCGCGAAAGCTCTTTCATTTCTCCCCAGAACAGCATCTGACAGCTCTCCTCACTCCTCTGTGTGTGAGGGGTTCTTTGTTTGGTTGAATAAAGCAGCTTGTTACCGGAGAAAATGCCTTGGCAAGTGTCAGTGAAGATATCTGTTTCCTTGAAGAAACTCCCATAAAACCTTTCAAGCTGCTGCTTTTCAGTCCCAGAGCCCCTTGGATCCAAAGACCTCTCTGTTTTCCACACTTTCTTTAGCGGTTGCTTGGTGATTTTCCTTTTCTCTCCTGCCACAGGAAAGGTGAGCCCTGCTTCTAGAATCCCTGGGGACACCTGGCAAGTACCTGGTCTTCATCATTTTGCTTTCCTAATGGTTGACCCGAAGCCCAGGCCCCAGTGCTGGGAAGGGCAGGAGAGTGAGTTTGTATCAGGCAGGGTCAGCAGAAGGCATTCACCTGTGATCAGCACAGGGGTTCAGGTTTCTTAAGATCCAACTGGGTGTTCATGAAGTTTCTAGCACCCAGGCTTCATTTGGCTCAAGAGAAGGCAACACCAGGGTGTCTGCCTGTGGGCTGAGGTGCTTGCTTCTCAGCAAAGATGTTTTCATCCACCCTCATCTTCCCCTCTGGTTTCTGTGCCCCCTCAATCCCCACCTTCTTTGCAGTCCTGGGACCCACCTCTCTCTCTCACCTCTCAGTGCCTTTACATACAAGACTCCTCTCCTGGGATGCTCCCTTTCTCTCATGGACCCAGCTCCAACATCAACTTGCTGTGGAAGCTTCCTTGACTGCCCAAGGAACCCCAAGCCCCTGTCTCTCTCCTCTGTGCCTGCTTTTATTTTAGCACCTGCCACACGATACTGCATGACCTGCCCTCATGTCCATCTCCTGCTAAGAAGGGGTTTCTTGGCGCTCAGGAGCTGGCCTCATCCTCAGCGGTGGGTCCTCTGCAGGGCTGTATCAGTCTGGCTTCTAAGCCTTCAAGGATGAATCTGTCCACGTTGCCTTTGGTGACAGGGAAGGAGAGTCACTGTGAGGACAGAAAGGACAGGGAGCTGGGACCGCCATACAAACATGCTATGTTCCAGAATGTGCTAGATTAATGAAAAACAGAAACAAATGCTCAGCGATAGTCTAGAAAAACTGAGGATGACCTGACCCACCTTCTGTGGGACCCCCAGCATCTAGATCTCCTGAGAGAGAGAATCCGATGGTCCTGTTTTCCTCCGTCTGGAACAAAGCACCATGACCCAGCAGGGTGCCCCCAGGTCACCTCAGGGGTCTCTGGCTTCCCTCACGGTCACTGCCTGCCTAGTGTGCTGGGGACAGCAGCATCTTCACGCTCATGACACAGGCCAAAGCCAGCCTGTAGAATGATGTGACGAGGATGTCTTTCCTCAAAGGGGACAGTGGCAGGCAGACCCCCAGTGACTCCTGGTCCCCTCTCCAGAATCACACGCCTTTCAGAGTGGAAGGAAGCCTCTTGGAAGGGGGTCTCACTTTGAGATGGGAAAGCATCTGGCCTCACCAAGGGAGCCGAGAAAGACAGCAGGAAGGAAGTTGAGTGGCAGAAATGTGTAGTCCCCGTGGCGCTCTAGAACCTGCAAGGGACCGACAGAATCCTTCTCTTGGTGTCCCAGTTCAGGGCTTCCGTAGATAAAGTCTTAGTGTCCAGATTGCCCGGATCTCCAAGCAAGAGAAATGACTACGATGTGCTAAGCTCTTCACATGTAGGGCATGCGGGACCCCGTTTCATCCTCCTTGCAACCTGATGAGCTTAGCCCTCAGCCTTGTCCTACTTCACAGGGGTGCAAAGGGGACTTGGGTTGGTGAAGTGGCCTGCTTCAGGACATAGAAGGACCAGGCCTCTAGCCCAAGTAGACTCCAAAGCACGTGCTGTTGACGTCTGTCCTATGCTGCTCATGTGGAATGTCCCAGCAGCCCTGGTTCCCAGACTCACCACTCCCTAGTCCCTGCCTCTGCCTGCCCCAGCTCCCTGAAAGCTGCCTCTTGTCTCTGAGCCATCTGTGGGGACTGTCCCACTTCATCTGCCTGGTGGTGTCCAGAGATGAGCCCCACAGTCAGCAGCGGGAGTGCCCTGATGTGTTAAGCACGTCGTGTGTATGGCCATGCATGGCTCCATTCATTCCTCCCTGCAACCTGAAGAACTGAGCCCTTAGCTGGAACTGTCAGCCACTCCGTAGTTCTTTGCTTCCCAGCAGACCTAGGACCACCCTGGTCAAGTCTCAACACAAACTACCCAAGGTTCACTGGTCCCAGGGTGGGACCTTAGCTGTCCTTTCAAGGTGGTTTTGTTCCTTCTCTGAGTCTTGAACTATCCCCACCCTATCTCCCAATGGGCTGGGGTCTGATACGCCACCTCCCTCCTCAGTGACTCTTGTCCACAACCCAGACAGCCCCCTTGACTCCCAGACACTGACTACCACAAACTGCTGGGCTCTGTCCTCCACCAAGTACTTCTGAGAGCAGAGACGCTATCATAACACAAGTTGCTTTTCACTGAGGCAGGAATATGTGCCAGGCATAGGCTCGGCGCCTTCATGACCTTATCTCTTCTAATCTTCATTGGGTTTCACTGTACAGATGGGAAAACTGAGGCTTAGAGTGAAGGAATGACAATCCCAAGGTGGCAAGGCTGACATCCCAGGCTCTCTGATCTCAAAGCCCAGGCTTCCCTTTTCCCATGGACACTGTGAATGGATGGATGACCCCCTCAAAGGTCATCAGCTGCCCCAGGCTTGGTGCTCCAGAGTGGGACCAAATTGCTCTCCAATCTGGCATTTCCCCTTAGTATGTGTCTTGCATTGACAAGGACTCAGAGTGAAACCACCAAGAACTCCAGCAACAGAGGCAGGATCGCACCCGTCAAGTGCTGTGCTTTGGTATGGCTCCATCCTCCTCGTTCTCGTCCATGGGTAAATCAGCTGATAGCCATGTGAAGCACAGCAATAGTAACGATCGCAATGCAGACCAACATCTAATGAGCATTTCCTGGGTGCCCCGCACTGTGCCAAGCCCTTTTCATGCTGGAGGGTTCCAGAGAGAGGGTGCATCCTCTGATGATGTGGACTCATTGCCTGGCATTGAGGACCCAGGGGACAGAGGGTCTCTCTGCTTTTCTCAGAAGCCTGGACATCAGATCTGACCCCAGGTCCACCCAGCCCAACCCAGCCCTGTCTCCCCTTTGCCTTCTCCAGATGACATAATGAGATTTTTGCTTTGCTGCGAAATCGGGGAGGGGGAAAAAACACCCTCAACAACCAACAAGAAATAATTAGCGCACATTGTGTCATTAAACACTAGACTTTAATTAAATCGCATGGAGATAAATACCTCTAACGACTGGAAATCTGGGGACCGTAGACAGCAAAGCACTCAGCATAATGGAGTAATAGACTCCACAAATAGCGTCAAGTCAGGGATTCTGACTTGATTAAGAATCTGCCTAAATTGGGTTGTCACCTCGTATGCTGCACCTACTACCTGAAAATTGCTCATTATCTTCCCCATTTGATCTTCCTGGAGCTAACAAGCCTTCGCGGAAATCGGTCCAATGATCAAAGGACCCATTTATTTGGAGCTCTTTCCCTTGTCGGGGTCCTCACTGCTGGCGTCTCCTTCCTCCCATTTTTTTATTTGTGATGAATCATCACCTGGCAGCAGCCTGTGTTGAGGTCGGCCTGGAGGTGACCTCTGTGATTTCTGAGACAATCGTCCCTTCTGTAACCTTTACTACGGGGATGGAGGTGCCTGGCTCCAGAGGGCAACAAGGAGGTCTCTCTCTTGCCTTTTCCACCCCATCAGTAGTCAGCCGCCAAATCCAATTCCTGACGCCTCCCTCGCATCTGACCTCTCTGCCTTATCTTTCTGCCACTGCCCAGGGTCAGCACGCCCTGTGTCTGCAGCGCGTAAGAATATCCAACTGCTCTTCTCATCTCTCTCCTGCTCTGGCCAGAGTGGCACTTCTCAAGCACTACTCTGATTAAACAGCAAGGCTTCCTCATTTCCTACAAGAAAACAAGCAAGTTACTTTGTCGGTTTTCGGAATCTTCTTCATTCTGATCCCCATCTACTTCTTCGGTCCCCTGGTGGGTACGTCTACGATGTACGCCTCCAGAAAGCCTCTGTGTTCTGTCACACTGAGCTACTCACATTCCCTAACCCACCTTTTCATACTCTTAGCCTTCGCTCATTCTGTTCCTTCCACTTGCTATGCTTTTCCCCATTGGCTCAGCCTGCCAATGTTATATGCACTCCTCAGGGCCTGCCTGGAATATTCCTCAGCCATGAAGCCTTCTGTAAAAGCTGAGCTCATAGGTGTTTGCTTCAGGGCCAGCTAAGGTCTGAAGTCCAGCATAGTGTCATAAGTCGAGAGCCCTAGGGTATGAGCCCGTTCATTTACCAGCACCTTGGAAAGTGCCCACCATGTACCAGGCACTGAAGCAGGCTCTGGGGACGGAACAAAGCCAGAGAGCAGCCTCTCTGCCCGCATGGTGCCTAAGGGATGCTGGGGACAAGAGGCCGTTGAGCCAACATGGTAAAGTGTGTGGGTGCAGGGGACAGAGAGCTGGGGTGTTAAGGAGCCTGGGGCAGGGCCAAAAAGGGAACGTTACCCATGGACCTGGAGGGCTCGGAGGACATCTTAGAGAAGAAGGGTGGGGGGAATTAGCCAGGCATCTGGGCAGAGGGAAGTGCAAGGTGAGCCTGCCCCTCTCAGAGACCTGAAGATCATCTGTGGGGCTGGAGCTTAAGAGTCAGGGGTGTGGGATTGGGGGCAGGAAAAGAAGTAAGTAAGTGGGCGGGGCCTGAGCAGCAAAGCCAGGAAGGTCAAGGGGTTTAGACCAAATCCTTTAGACTGGACAGCCACTGAAAAGCCTCTGAGCCTCAACATGTCCATCCATGAAATGGAGAATTCTGGCTGGGCGCAGTGGCTCACGCCTGTAATCCCAGCAATTTGGGACTCCAAGGAGAACGGATCACCTGAGGTTGGAAGTTCAAGACCAGCCTGAGCAACATGGTGAAACCCCGTCTCTAATAAAAATACAGAATTAGCCAGGCGTGGTGGCACAAGCCTGTAATCCCAGCAACTTGAGAGGCTGAGGCAAGAGAATAGCTTGAACTCGGGAGGCGGAGGTTGCATTGAGCCGAGATCATGCCATTGTACTCCAGCCTGAGCAACAAGACAAAAACTCCATCTAACAAAAAAAAAAAAAAAAAAATCATGGTCAGGTGGTCGAGCAGGGCTGGGGTTCGAATAGAACCCTGCCATGCTGCCATGGTGGGTCTGCCATACCGGTGGCCCTTAGGAAACCTGGTTCCCAAGCTGTCCCCTGTCGGGGCGTCCCTCCCAAGAGTGAACAGAGTCCTGCTGTTTATCCCCATGGTCACAAGCTGCTTGAGGACACGGACTGACTGCATCTCCCTGAGCCTTGAGATGGAGGTAATGACAGGGCCTGCCTTACGGGCATGAGGAGGGGGTTTGGGGTTAATACCGGTGGCTAACAGGTAATCAGTGACTGCTGAACTATTGAGGGCATATTCTTTTTCTTTCATACATTCATTAAATAAACGTCAAATGAGCATCTACTGTAGGACAGGCACTGTCCTAGGTACTTGGGATATATCTATGAATAAAAGGCAGATGTCTGGCCTCATGGAGCTTATATGCCAGCAGGGGAAAGACGGATTCTTTCTGTGTATCTATCTATCTATCTATCTATCTATCTATCTATCTATCTATCCATCCTGCTCTCAGTTTATCTAAAAAGCATGAGTAAAGTTTATAGTTTGTGAAATAGCAATGAGTGCCACAAGAAAAGAAACCAAAAGCAGGGCAGGGTCAGGAAGATGAAAGGCCAGGACTGCGATTCTTAAAAGGGTGACGAGGATAATCTTTTTATACTCACTCATTGTATCCTTTACAACAATCTTAAAAAGGAGTGCTGGCATTTTACCCAATTTACATATGAGAACAGTCAGTCAGGCATCGAGAGGATTAGTCAAGGAGTCAACCAAGTGGAAGTTCTGGTGTTTAATTCATGTACACAGCAAGTCCTCGATAAGTGGTAGTTTCTGATAATGGAGCCTAAGGGTGAGGGGTATGGGGCCCATCTGATAATGATGCTGATGGTGATGATGATGTGGGTGGGTGGTTGCGTGCAGTAAGTGATCACTAAATGTTTCTGTTGAAATTAACTGAGTTAATTCCCTCAAGGAAGACAGACAAATCTCAAAACTCCCAAAGTCCTCCCAGCTCTGAGTGAAGGAGAGCCTTGACTACTCAAATGCAATCATGAGTGGGGAGCTCGGCCCCCAAGTGCCCTCATCTCTTTCCCAGAAGTCCCCCTTTGAAGGCCCCAGACTCTCCAAAGGGAAGATGAGGGAGGAAGTTGCCTGGACTCGGGGAGAATGGGAAGCTAGAGCCGGATGATAACAGTGAGACCAGGGAGTGACCAAAGAGAAGACCCCACTGCAGAACAGTCAATAATTCACACGGCTCCTTTAAATATTTAGGTCTCCAGCTACTTAAAATGTAGAACTGTACTTTTGAAGATATGTATGTATATTTTGTAGTTTGATCACAGAGATGCCAACACCATAGACGGGATGACGGGGTGGAAGGGCGTGGTGGGGCGCTGGAATCCTTGGGGACATGCAAAATAGTTTTTGCAGGTAGGAGGAAGAAGTGTGATATTGAAATATTAATCATCACCATCATATACCAAACACTTATGATGTGCTGGGCATTGTGTGAAGTGATTCATCTCTCACTCACGCATTCATTCACTCATACATTCGCTTTTTTAGCCTTGCTGGCTCTGGAGCCAAAGAGCCTACGTTTGAATCCTGGCTTCACCTGTGTGACCGGCTGTGTGACCCTGGACCCACAACTTCACTCTCCTTTGCCCCAGTGTCCTCTGTAAGACAGGTGAGAAGAGAAATAAAATTTCATGTATGTAAAGTGCCTAGAACGGTGTCTGCCATAAGAGCTCAGTAAATACTGGAGAGATGGGTTTTCTCCATGTTTTTTTTTTTTTTTGCTATTGTCAATATCATTATTCATTCACTTATGCTTTCAAGAAATATTTACTCTGTCCTAATTATGTAATGGGCACCATGGGAGTACAGTGGTGAACTTAAAAGGACAGTTTCTGCCTTCAAGGGTCCTCCACTGGGGACACAGATAATAAGGTAATAAAAAATTAATCGACAAGACAACTTCAGATTGCTATAAGGGCTGGGAAGAAAGTGAGCAGGCTGCTGTGATTCAGGGTAACTAGAGAGGGGAGACTCTTTTAGCCAGGTGGCTGAGGGCTAGCTGAGGAGGTGTCCTTGCAGCTGTCATTTGAAATATGAAAGGGGACCCAGGAAAGGGTGTTCCAGGCGAGGGAACTGTGAGTGCAAAGGCCCTGAGGTAGGAAGTAGCTTGATATGGTTGGAGAAAGGAAGAAGGTCGCCATGGCTGGAGAGTAGCATTGCCTTCTCCAAAACTCTCCAGGGGAGCTGGAACATCTCAAGGATATGGAAAAGGAAGCCCAGAGAGGTATGTAGATTTGCCTAGGGCTTCACCACTGATATTGGTAACAAGAAGATATGAAAATAGGTCTGCCCAGCTCAGCAGCCTGGGCCCTAACAAAGGCAAGGACGACACCTAAGTAGGAGGACAGGCCCCCACAAATGCAGCCCAGCTTCAGTAAGTCCATTGCTAACAGGTGGTGACTCTGAATGAGAGACTGTCCCAAGAAAGAAGCAGCCGGGCTACCTAGGAGATCTGACAGTGGCTCAAACCAGCCACCTACAAAATGCTGCCAAGGAGAGGCCCTGTTGAACCTCCTTCACGAATACACCAAAGACCCTCCGATTATCATCTCCCTGGGCATCCAACCAGCCACCCAAAGCAATGTGGGATTGTAGTATGGACTCACACAGGCAGTGGGAAAGGAAGCCGGGTCCTGGGGTTGGCAGGATGGGGCGTTCATGGAGCCCCTTTGTGTGCCAAGTTCTGAGCTGGTGTCTCTGCATCACTGATTCCTCATAGTTGCTCAGACCTGTAGGTATAGTCCTTGTATTAGGAACATGGGGCTCAGAAATAGCAAGTAATTTGATGGCAGTTACAGAGCCAGAAAGCAGGGTGGAGGTGGAGGAGGACACGGGACTCCTCCATTGGCACCTATTGCTGGTACCAGCTGCCCGAGGCCTAGGCTAAGGAGCTTGATGCAGCCTCCATTGACCCATCTTTTGCCACAGTCACTAATTGGCCAGATTCTTTCATGCCAGAACCTTGTGAGATGTGGTCACATTTATCCATAACCAAGGTGGCCATTGCATCTGGGAATTAAGAGCAGGCTTTTCCAAATTCTTAATGAAATTCTAAGGGAGTCCAGGAGAAGCTGGGGTAACAGCTCTGAGACAAAACCAGTTAGCTTTGGGGGCACTGAATTGTCTCAATGGCAAGTGGCCAAGTGTGATTGGGATAAGGGAGGATTGTGTCTCACCAGGGAGGGAACAGGAGTGTCTGTGGTCGTGCCTGGCATCCGTGTACTGGCTCAGTTAGGCACCATTTGATTGGGGTTGTAAATTCTAGAAGGGCAGAACCCATGTTCATCTTCTTTTTTTTTTTTTTTTTTTGAGACGTAGTTTCCCTCTTGTTACCCAGGCTGGAGTGCAATGGCACGATCTCAGCTCACCACAACCTCCGCCTCCTGGGTTCAAGCAATTCTCCTGCCTCAGCCTCCTGAGTAGCTGAGATTACAGGCTTGCGTCACCACACCTGGCTAATTTTGTGTTTTTAATAGAGACAGGTTTTCTCCATGTTGGTCAGGTTGGTCTTGAACTTCTGACCTCAGGTGATGCACCTGCCTCGGACTCCCAAAGTGCTGGGATTACAGATGTGAGCCACCACACCCGGCATGTTTATCCTTTGTACTGCAACATCTCCCAGGTCTAGGACCTAGTACCTAGTAGGGGTTCCAATAAATAGGTACTCAATGATAACAGTAACTCATGGTTATTAAGTGCTTACTAGATATTAGACACTCTGCTAAGAACTTCATGTCGGTGGTCCGCAACCTCAGCTGCAAATTCGGCTATGTCAGGAGATTGAAAAGATCCTGAGACCTGAGTCCTGTTTCCCAAATATTTTGTTTTAATTGGTTTAGGGTGAAAACTGAACCCTGTCAATTTTGTTTCATGCTCTCCAGGTAACTCTAATATATAGCCAAGGAGACGAGTTTCGCTTCATACATCTCACCTCATTTAATTCTTCCATTAACCCTAGGAGGTGGTTGCTGTGCTTGTGCCCATTTTGTAGACAAGAAGGCGGATGCTCAGGAAGGTTAAATAGTCTGTCCAAGAAAGTGGTAGAGTCAGAATTTGAACCAAGGCAGCTGAACTCTTGGCACCTGGAGCTGAGCCATGAAACCACACAGAATGAAAATAGGGAAGATAGGGAATCATTCGAGCTGCAGATACAGGAAAAAGGTTGTGGCAGGTGCACCTGCCTTGACTACAACAAGTTCCTCCTAAGGGAAGTGACTCCACCCACAGATGGGTCCCATCCTGGGCTGTTTCTGAAATAAGAGTGACACCTTTCTGTGCCTGATAACCTGTACCTTGTGTCAGATATCTTCCTGATATGCAAAATATTTCCCTTGGGGCACAATCCCAGTTTACACAAGTTAAATAAGCACTTGTGAAAGTAACTACTTAATATTGCATTTTACAAATCGATGAATAAATCGGAGCACTGTCCACATCTCCCTCTTTCATCCCAAATATCCACTTTCCTTATTGGACCCCCTAAGCAGCTTATGCTCTGTCCTCTGGCTGTAATGATCAGAGCCTCAGAGCAAACCATTCATTCATTCACCCACTCATTCGTTCGTTCATTCGGTATCTTCTCGGCACCAGGCTGTCTCCTGAATGCTGGAGCATTTTCTCTTGGGTAACCATGTATCAAACAGCAATGAGAGAAGGACCTGAATTCATGTTGATTTTCACTTGCCTTAATGTAAAACAGGATTGCCTGCATTTCAGATTTTGCTAGTTTATCTTGCACGGCCAAAGCTCCAGTTATCTCTGCTTCACTAAGTCTTGAGATTGGTTTGGAACTTGAACATATATTCTTCGAAACCATTAAAAGTGGTTTAATTGGCTGTTCAGGGATGTCTTCCACTCTTCTCTTCAAATGGATCATCCCTCTCTGTCTCTCCCAAGAACCGGGCACTGGAAGCCCCTCGCCTGGATGATCCACTTCCCTGGATTTATTTATCTTGCTCTGGGCCCGAGAAGCATCAGGCTTCGCATAGCAGATCCAGCCTCTGTTTGCAGCTGCACATCCAAATCCTCCTTCAGACACCCACCGTAGCAAAACCACAGCCCTGGATGAGGGAGCAGTGCCAGCCAGCATCATCCAGGGAGGAGTCCTACTCTTTTTAAAAATTCAAACCATATCTTGATAAAACACAGTGATGGAGATGGTCAAGGGAGGACATCAAGGAAGAAAGCCAGAGATAGCCACCTGGGGTTATGCAACACAGGAGAAAAACAATGACCTTGGGAGGCTGTGAGCCCTGACACCCTGGTCAGCTACCAGGTGTATGCTGGGTGGCCATTACGTCCCAGACCCAGGACCTGGTTCATACTCAGGCTCTTCCATCTCCTAGCAGTGTGGCCTTGGGCCAGTCACATATCCCCTTTGAGTCTGTCTCATCGTTTAGTTCACAGCATCTCTGAAAATTAAGTGAGACCATAGATGTGAACGTATGTGATGATTCACAGGTAATAGAGAATACCAGCGCCCAGCCATTTGCAACTGGGCACCGCTGCTGCCCACCCTAACGATCTCTATGATGTGTAAGGTACATGTTTGTATACCTACACAAGTATACATGCGCATATAATAAATGCATAAGTGCATATTTTGCAAAGGTAAACAGAGAGAGAGGGACTGCACTACAGAAATAGAGACAAAGACAAGGCTATTTCCAGATATTCTCTTGAATGCATTTCTAGATTATTTCTAGTTCTTAGCAAAGTGCTTGGCACATAATAGATATCTGACACCTATTTGTTGAATGACTAGATATAAGATATATGAGAGAGAGAAAGATGGAGACAGAAAGAGAGAGAAACGGAGAGAGAGAGAGAGCATATGTGTGTTCCTCAGCCTGACCACACCCCTTGCTGCCTTTGGAGGTTTGGACAACCCGAGGCTGGAATACACTTGAAGGAGAAGCAGGACTTGGAGAAGGCAGAGAAGGGGACTAGGAAAGATGGAGGGACAGGGTGACCGGACATAGTTAACAATCACTTGAGAGGTAATATCATGTTTAACGCAAATTCCAGAAAATAAAATTAAATTAGTAAAATACTGAATAAGACACCAAAAAACAAATATATACTCATTTCTGAGACAGAGTCTTGCTCTGTCTGTTTTTTGAGACAGGGTCTTGCTCCTAGGCTGGAGTGCAGTGGCACCATCTTGGCTCACTGCAACCTCTGAGTCCTGGGTTCAAATGATTCTCATGCCTTAGCCACCCACATAGCTGGGATTATAGGTGTGCTCCACCACGCCCAGAATTTTTGTATTTTTAGTAGAGTCGAGGTTTCACCATGTTGGCCAGGCTGGTCTTGATCTCCTGGTCTCAAGAGATCCACCTGCCTTGGCCTCCCAAGCTGCTGGGATTATAGGTGTGAGCCACCTCACCCAGCCAAAAAAACATAAACTTTCTAATTTCCCTTTGTCTCTCTTCTTTTTCCTTTCTAGTTAGAATTGTCAGATAAACAAACAGGATGCCCAATTAGATTTGAGTTTCGGATCAAATGGTAAATAATTTTATAAGTATCCTCCAAATATGACATGCACAAACATTACACTCTACATAACATGTGCTAAAAAATTATTCATCCTGTACTTTTATTTGCTCAATCTGGCAAATTTATCAATCATTCTAGAAAAAGTCCCTACATTCCACTTTTTTAAAATGCCACTTAAGTGCTCAAAGACCTCTTTAATGATTGTTCATCATCTATGGGATTAAGTAATGTTCCTTTAACCTGGCCTCTGTCCCCTGGGCCACAGGTCCCTTCTCTCCAGCTCCAGTCCATGTAGAAGCCTCGCCACTGACCACGGCAGTGCCCCTCCACTCATACCCAGCCTGGTCCTGTAAGTACCTGTAAGCAGCTGTGGGCAGGGGCTGGTAGGTTTGGTCCATGTTTAGCTTATATTTCACATTACCTTTATCTCCTACGAAAAGGTAAATATCAGCTGGCCATGGAGCACCTGCTGTTTTTTGCACAGAATCAAACTCACACCTAAAAGAGAGAGGCCAAGCAGATTGTTCTGTACCTTTTCGGGACACCAAAAAGGTAATTCCCTGTCCCTAGTCATGGAGGAGCTTAGAAAGAGCCTTGTCATTTCTCAGTTGGGTGTTTGAGAGGTTTGTTCCCCACGATCCTTTATCCTACAGTCAGAGATAAAGCCTCTGCACTGGGTATCAGCCCTCATTCACAGGCACTGCAGGCCCCAGCCTCAGGTGAGGGTGGAGCCCTGCCTGGTTTTTGTTGGGCTTTTTCAGCATTCCCACATTCCTCAGCCTGAACATAGCCCCTGCTGCCTTTGGAGGTTTGGACAACAGGAGGCTGGAATACACCTGAAGGAGGGCAGGACCTGGAGAAGGCGGACAGGGGACGGGTAGGAAAGATGGAGGGCCGGGTGGCTGGAGCTCCCATTAGATCCTGTCTCTTGAGCCTAGGTCACCTCATCTAGAAAAACAGGAACCACGAGGCCTGCCTGCCTCTCAGGGTAGCGGTGAAGGTGCAGTGAGACTGTACGTGGTAAGCTTCCCCTGCGAAGTCTGTCCTCAGTGAAGTTTCACTTCCTTTTCCTGATGCCGGGCCTGCAGTTGGGCATCCAGCCTCCTAGGATTGGCCCTAATCAAGTTGGTATTGAGTTGAACGGTCTTCTGGAGCTGAGCTGAGCCAAAGACCCCAAACCCAGTGTCTGAAGCCCCTCACTAAGAGCCTGTCGTGGAGATAAGTCAGGGCCTGATGCCTCCGATTAGACTGACCCTCCCTGCCCTGGGGAATCAAGGTGACATCAGGAAACGCTCTCTCAGCTTGCATTCTCCAAAAACAGCCCATCGCTCACCAAATTCTTCCCAGCTGTCATCCCAGTAAATTCCCCCAACAGCCCTGAGGTTGGGCACCGTTGCCAGTCACGTTTTAAACAGCTAGTCACCAGGGTTCTAGGCTGTTGGATTTCACAGCCTGTGATCTCAATCCAGCACCCTTAAGAAAGTAGAGGTGAATTTTGGCTCTAAGGGCAATCCCTGCTGCAAGCTTGAAATTTCCATCCTTCCCTGCCCTTTCATCTGGGAATACAGAGGGGTTAGGGTTGTGCCCAGGCTTGCTTCAACACCAGCCCCCTGGCTCCCACTCTCAGCAGTGAGTCCCCCTCCCTCAAAACTGCAATCTTTTTCCTTGGTGTTTTTTTTTTCTTATTTTTTTTTCTTTCTGTGGTTCTGGCCCTCCCTCCTTGAAAATACAGTTTGCTGATATTAAACACACACACACACACACACGCACACACACAATAACTAAACACATTTTATATAGTCTTTGAAGTCTAATGGCCTCAGGCTCCTGGACTGATAAGTATGCAGATAGATTGCAGACCAGAGCTGGGAAGACAGCACCCTGTGCAGGCGAGGCAGGCGCCACGGGGATGGGAGGGGATGGAGACTTCTATAGGACCCAGAGGCAGGGGGTACCACCCTGTTCATCTAAGCCTGAAGGAGAAAACCAGGTCAGGTCCGGGAAGGAAGGGGGTGAAGCCCCTCAGGGCTGCTGCTCCTGGGCTCTCCAAAAGGAGACCTGTTCTCTCAGAGTCTGGGCCATCAGGGGTCCCTTCTCAAAACAGGGAGGGAAGAAGGATGCTCCATGCACCCCAAGACCTCAGAGGGCATCTTCGTCCCCAGGAAAAAATTAACATGGGGAATTGTTGAGGTTCTGTGCTCAGTGTAGTTCTAGAAAACAGGCATGTTTATAAGCGGGGGAGGGCAGGGTAGAGAGGAGAGTGCAGAACAGTGGGCTCTGTCGGCCCCTTCAAAGCTGCCTGGATAAGGACCCCACCCACCAGATACTCAGCCAAAGCACTGGGGCCGTGATGCCCTCCTGGCACAGCAGCAGACACCCAGCTGTTTGCGAACCCAGGGGAGGGAGACCACACCTAAAGGGAACTCCCAGGTTGATGGGCACAGGGCTGCAGGGAGAACTGAGACATTAGGACCTCCTGGCCTGATGAGGTGGTAGAGGACAAAGCCCCTGACCTCCTAGATACTGAGAGCACCCAGGCTGAGGAGGGATAGGGGAAGGAGGACCCCCGTGAGCACAGGGAGCACGGACCCAAAAGTCCTCTTCACTCTCAACTCTGCGGCCACCAACCCTGGCACCTATGACCTACCCCCAGGCTTGTGCCAAGAGGTCTCACAGAGGAGACTTCTTTACTATCAATGTTTACTGTGTTGCTTTTGAAGCTTGCTCCCTGCATGTAGTCTGAATTTTCTGGCTACCTTGGGTCCCTCAGAAAGAGGCATCTGACCCCACTTCACTTCCACTTAACCTGCACTGTCCCATCTATCCCCATCACCTCTCTCCCCAATTCCACCCCACCCCCTGTATCATCCACCTCCGCAGCGTCCCAGCTCCCTAGCGGTCCTCACCTTGGCACTTGGCTTCCAGCAATGGAACCCCTGTTTGTGAGCTCATCTCTTGCCGAGGGCTGGGCTCCTGATCTCATCAGCTTCATCTCTCAGCTCCTAACACAGTGCCCAGCCACTGTGTTTATCTCACATTTGTTAAATACATGGCCCATGTGTTATCTCATCAATACACAGGAGACCAAGGCTCTCAGAAGCCTGACCACTTGCTCCCCTGTCGCCTGGGTATTTCTTGTCATCCGTTAGGGCCCAGCCTAAATGTTCCTTCCTTGGGGAAATTCTCTCTGACATCCCCCACCACACCCCATCCTCCCCACTCCCAGCATCTGATGCATCGCTGTAGCACCGATCACAGCGGCATTTAATGAATTGTGCCTGCGATGTTTTACTCTCTCCCCACTCATGCATAAGCTCCTCGAGGATGGCAACATATCTCTACTGTTTGCCACCCTGTCCTGAATGCACAGGCCCTGGCTCAGAGAAGACTGGGTAAATATTTACCTTTTGAAGAATGAAAGACTTCCTAAGTTTGTGCACCTAGAGCTCTCTGGCCTTCAGCTGCTTCATTTGTAAGTAGGTGGGGCCTTGGGTCCCCGGGACTAGCTCACCTTTAAAATGACTTCTCATTCTTAGGTCCTAAAAAATGCTTTTTAAAATTCCATCTTTCTTTCCCAAATTGAAAAAAACAATGTCATACCAGTCAGGTTAGAAAAAATGAGAAATTCAGATAATGTCAGGTGCTGAGTACCAGAGCTCTGGAAGAAACCTGTCAGTATTCAGGGAAATGAGGTGCTGCATACCTTCTGACCCCACCAGCCCAGTCTACAGACTCCAGGGAAACCCTCACGTGGTCCTAGCAGGTCATCCACATGGTGGGGGCATCGGAGGCAATCTAGTGTCCACCCCGGAACAGCGGACATCTCTTGAGAAACTCTGCAGCAGTCAGAAGCATCGCATAAGATTTATGCACGGCAACACAGGTAGATCTTAAAAACATGGTGTTAAGTGAAAAAATTAAGCAGCAGAATGAGATCTATAGCCCAATACAATTTATGTAAATTAAAACACATTCGCACGATAAACAACACCATATATTTTATAGGAACCATCCATATCTGAGGACATATATTAGAGATTTTAGAGTCGAGCTGTGGAGGGGCAGTGGGGAGGGGCCAGGCAACAGCATCAGGGAGAAGGGGAAAAATCGAACAAAGCAAAACAAGAGTGAGGCCGTGTGAGATCAGGATGCTAACGGATGGTGAGCTGAACGTTGTGTCGGACTTCGACTAATCCAACTCTCTCTCCAAGCTGAAGGTAACGACTGGTAATGAATGACGATTCCACCTCCCCTTCCTCTCGTGGATCCCAGCAAGCTCCCAGGGCATGGGTTAGCATAGGTTTGAAGAAGGTTTCTCAGCCTCTGTACCATCTACATTTGGGCCCGATAAGTCTTTGTGGTGGGGGCTGGCCTGTGTGTTGTAGGATGTTTAGCAGTTTCTCTGGTCTCTACCTACCAGATGCCAGTTGCTCCCACCAAGTTCTGACACCCAAAATATCTTTAGATGTTGCCCAGCGTCCCCTGGGGGACAAAATCTCTCCGGGTTGAGAACCACTGGGTTGGAATAAAAGCCTGAAAAACCGCTCCAAGTCTGCCAGGTAAGTGACCCACACTTGCTTTACAAAACCCCACGCAAGGAGCAATGGAACCTTAGGAGCTCGGACTAGGCTTACAGCTCCGTGATGAAAGCCTGCAGCGTCGCTTGCATGCTTAAATCAAGGCTCGGTGGAGATTCCAGTTACAGCCTGCAACTGCGTCTGCCTTGGGCTTCCTTCTAATTTTAACCAGCAGCTGGATTTGCATAGGACATTTACATCTGAAATTACCCATGATTCTTTGGGAGACACAGTCTACAGCAGATGATGGCAAAAAATATATGTAATTCCATTTCAGCTTGCAAAGTAGGGGGAAGGAAGGAGATGAAGACTTCAGGGAGGGAGGATACTTTAAGAAAAGTTCAGTGCTGTGTATAATTGGTGAGAGAGGTTGGAAGTAGATATGCTGCTGGTCACTGGCAGAGAGAACTGTTCTGGCAATTCGTATGTGAATTAATGACTCAAAGGGTGAATGAATGAGGTGCCCTGAGACTCCACCAGGATCGGGCTACTGGCCCAAGTGGAGGCAGGCAGAGGAGAGGGAAGGATGGTGCAGAGCTGTGTATAGAACAGCACACAGCCCAGCCCCACGCCTCCAGGAGCCCAGCCACCCACTGGCACTGCCCTGCCCAGGAACCTGCCGATGCCCGATAGCACTCACTTAGTGCTTTCCCTGAGTAGGCCATTTCATGACACAGCCCCACCCCTCTTGATGAAGGCATCATTCCCCACATTTAAAAGAGGAGGACATGGAGATTCCCAAGTCTCACTCTTAGTAAAGAGCAGAGCCTGAATTGGAAGGAAAGTCTGCCAGACTCTAAAACCACTGCTCCTGCCACTAAGACCCTCAATGGGCCATTTGCTGACTTGTAAAAATTACACACAGTCAAATGCATGGCAGGTCATGCCGAGAGCGGCAGACAACCCCTCCTCTACAGTTTAGCAGTTTCTGCTCAGCCCAAGATTTAGCCAGGCCTGGGTTCCAGAATATAAAGGCAGACATCTATAAGCCACGCCCTAAATGCCAGGTGAGGCATGTCTGTGCCACATGGGCTAAGGCTCAACTGGCACCTTCCTGCTCGCCATCTGTAGACACCAAGGTTGACCACACCCTCCAGCTGCTGCCCCAGGGCCTTGCAGTCCTCTGTGATTGCATCACTTTTTCTTTCTACATCTCTCTCCCGCACTAGACCGTAACATCTTAAGGGCAGAGATCATGACTGGCTCATCTATCTCTCTACCCTGGGGCTTCAGAAATACATGTGCTGTAAACTGAGCTAATTTTGAACTGGAGGCAGCAGACTAACCAATCTGTATCATTTCAGTTAAAATGATACCTTGCCCAGGAGTAGTTTCTTGATTTTCCCAGGAGGAAGAACATCTTAGATGAGGCCTTTCCCCTAAACCATGGGTAGCAGGAGCACTTTCCATTTTGTGCACTTGATCTCCTTGAATATGCTGAAGGCTCCTCAAGGGAAAGGGTCTTGCCCAATTGTTTTTGCATTCTCAGTGCCTAGAACAGGGTTTTGCATAGAGGAAATGGAACATGAATCAACGGATGGTTGGATGCAGGGATGCATGGATGGATGGTTAGATGGATGGATGGATGGATGGTTAGATGGATGGATGGATGGATGGTTAGATGGATGGATGGATGGATGGATGGATGGATGGTTGGATGGATGGATGGATGGATGGTTGGATGGATGGATGGATGGATGGATGGATGGTTGGATGGATGGATGGATGGATGGGTGGATGGATGGATGGATGGATGGATGGATGGTTGGATGGATGGATGGATGGATGGTTGGATGGATGGATGGATGGATGGTTAGATGGATGGATGGATGGATGGATGGTTAGATGGATGGATGGATGGACGGATGGATGCATGGATGGATGGATGGATGGTTGATGAAAAAGTAAGAAGGCAGGCAGGTGATTGGACAGTCATTTGGTTGAGTGATAATTTAGTAGTTAAGTGGAGAGACAGACGGATGGATTTATAGATGAGTTGGAAGATAGATGGATGGATGAAACAAGGGTTGATGGTCGGGCGTTTGGATGTGAGAGAGTGAGCAGGCCAAAGATGAGCGGATGGGTGGGTGCAAGCTTGGGTGGGTAGGCTGATGGTTTGGATGATGAGTTAAGTGTATATGGGTGGGTGGTGAAGATCTGGATGGGTAGATCCACGTGGTATGATAGAGTGGCTGGCTGGCTGCTGGGGTAATGGTTGCATAAAGACACAGAGTGTCTTTTCATCTTCCAATATCATGCTCAGACTCTTAAGTAAAATAGCTCCTTTGTACTCCTTTTTTCCAGATCCGACTTTTAAGTCCTCCTTCTTCTCCCACTCTCTTCCATCCTCCCAAGCAGGAGCTCTAGGATGCCAGATGGAAGCTTCCCAGGAAGTTCAGCTCCAGTCCCTGCCTGTGTGCTGAGCACTCCACATTGTGCAGAGATTTAATACTTAACTCCAGCCTCTCCCTGCTCCTTACCTGCCTGAGGAGGTAGAGGCAGCGATTTGCATATTTATTAAATATCTCTTAGCAGGATCCACAAGCCGCATTGCTACAGCCCACTCTCCAGAGCCGTCCTGCTGGCAGACAAGACTGTGTGTGATCAGCACTGCATCGCAGCCCGTTAAATAGCTGTTCCGTGGCCCAGGAGGCTAGGAGGGAGCCAGGGGCCACGGGGAGGGTGGCGAAGGCAGAGACCAGGCAGCAGAGGAGGCCCTAGAGGCCTGGCAGTGAGCGGCTGTCTCACACCTGCTTCACAGTGGGGGCTTCTGTCCATGGCCCAGTCAGAAAGGGTTCTGGGGGCATCTGTTTCAGACCCCTGCCTCCACGTGGGCACCCTGGAAATCAGCCCTTCCCTTAGAAAATTCCCAGAGGGGGACATTTTGAAGCATCTTTATTTTGTGTGTGTGTTTGTTTTCTGCGGCTCGGCTATTCGGAGGTTCTTCCTGGTGTCTGAACAGAGATGTGCCTGCCTTTGCTGCATTCTGCTATGTTGTCTTTGGTCAGAATAGAGGATGAACATTCATAAGCATGGCTGGGGTGTCCTCCCCAATGCAGAGTCATCCTATAAGGTCTGACCCTAGGTCCAGATTTCCAGGGCCTCAGGCATCAGTCCCTCTTCTGTCTGGAAAGGTTTTCTTGAGAGTAGAAACTGGGTGTCTTTCTGGGGACCAGGAGCTCCCTGCTCTAAACTCGGATGAACCTGCTCTCTTCAACTGGGTGCCCTGACTCTTCTCCCTGTCTCCAATCACAGTTCTAGATCAGGGTTCAAATCCAAGAATGTAGTTTCTGGAGTCAAACTATCCCAGATGCTGATCTCTGCCCCACCTCTTACTGGCTGGTGGCCTTAGATAAGCGATAGAACCACTCATCCTCAGTTTTCACATCTGTAAAATGGAGATGATGACAACATCTATCTCCTGAGGTTATTATACAGAATAAGCACAATGAAGGGCTTTCAGGCTTAGCATAGTACCCGGTTCTGATGTAGACATTGAGAAGATGTCAATTGTTATTGCTACAGAATCCCAGAAAGTTATGAATGCAAAGTGAAGCTGGTGGCCATCTGCCTTTCCTAGGGCGAGAGAAAGAGTGGAGGGACTCCTACCTGTTCTGTATTCTGTCTGCTGACTGTGCTGAGCCTGACTCCTCACAACAACCCTGCACGGTAATGACTTCAAACACTCCTATTTTACACATGCAAAAACTGGGTCCTGGGGGAGCATGAGACCACATGTTTTGGGGACTCACATCTCTCTTGATCTCTTCCCAGACAAGTTACAAGGGATCCCCTGCCCCAGGAACAGCCTAAGACCTGAGAAGAGGAAGAGGAAACCCACAAACAACTTTCCCAGCTCCATCTGCCCCTACGTCCCCCAGCCCTGGACTGGTGGGATCCAGAAGGAAGGGCCCAAACTGCAGCCTCATAAACCCTCCTGAAAGCCCTCATAAACACCAGGCCCGGCTGGCGCCATGTCTGGTGCTGCAGAATGCAAAATACCTGGTTGTAAAGTAATTCTCATTTAAAAAAGGCGAGAAAAGAAAAAAAACCTGTGTGATAAACACAGTAATGGCCTGTAGGAAACAAGGAAAATAAGCCCAAGTTCCTATGACTGTAAAGGGAAGTGGGGGCTTCAGCCCCAACAGGCACCATGAGAAAGAAGCCCAGTGGCTCAAGCCAGGAGAGTGGGTGGGGGTGGCTGAGAGTGGGAAATGGAAATGAAGAATAGAGCTGCTGTTGCTGCTGGTGATGGAGATGGTGATGGAGATGGTGATGGTAATGGTGGTGCTGATGGTGTTAATAATGGTAATGGTGATGATGCTGCTGATATTGATAATGATGTGATAATGGTGATGGTGATGCTGGTGATGGTAATGGTGGTGATAGTGATG
>NW_016107330.1:8306584-8333037 GCF_001604975.1 Cebus imitator
GGTGAGGATACTGCTGATATTGATAATGATGTGATAATGGCGATGGTGATGCTGGTGATGGTAATGGTGGTGATGGTGATGGTGATGGTAATGGTGATCCTGGTGCTGCTGATAATGGTGGTGATGGTGATGTTGCTGCGCTGGTGGTGACAGTGATGATGCTGATGATGGTGATGCTGGTGATGGTACTGGTGATGGTGATGATGATGATGATGGAGCTGCTGCTGGTGCTGGTGGTGCTGACGGTGGTGATGATGCTGGTGATGGTGCTGGTGGAGATGCTGGTACTGGCGCTGGTGGTGATGGTGATGGTGGTGATGATGCTGGTGATGGCCACAGTGCTGGTGGTGATGCTGGTGATGGTGCTGGTGGTGATGGTGATGGTGGTGATGATGCTGGTGATGGTCACGGTGCTGGTGGTGATGCTGGTCATGGTGCTGGTGGTTATGCTAGTGCTGGTGGTGGTGAAGGTGATGGTGCTGGTGGTGATGCTGGTGATAGTAATGGTGTTGGTGTTGTGGTGGTGATGCTGGTGATGGTGCTGGTGCTAATGGTGGTGATGCTGGTGACAATGATGGTGATGGTGATGGTGCTGGTGGTGATGGTGATGGTGTTGATGTTTATGATGCTGGTGATGGTGACGGTGCTGGTGGTGGTGATGCTGGTGGTGATGGAGATGGTACTGATGGTGGTGATAGTGATGGTGATGCTGATGATGGTGCTGGTGGTGGTAGTGGTGCTGGTGGTGGTACTGGTGCTGATGGTGATGGCAGTGGTGTTGATGGTAATACTGCTTGTGCATGTGCTGGTGATGCTGGTGATAGTGATTTTGTTGGTGATGATGGTGCTGCTGCTGGTACTAGTGGTGATGGTGATGGTGCTGGTGGTGGTGATGCTGGTGATAGTGATGATGATGGTGATGATAAGGGTCATGGTGGTGGTGGTGATGGTGATAGCACTGAAGTAGCTTCTCTGAGACCTGCATTCACACCCACCCCCTCTATGGCAGCTCCTAACAGTCTCCAGGTTTCCAGGCTAGGACTCCTATTGTACAGATGTAGAAACTGAGGTCAAGGAGTATAGGAATTCTCATCCAGAGCTTAGGCCTGCTGCCCCCTCTGTGACCTCGCATTGCTGCTTTTGTGAGCCTGAGAAGAGATAGGGGCAGCCAGGCCCCCACGCTAAGGAATTGCCAAGGCTTGGAAGGTAGTCATCATTATGGGATCTTAGGTAGGGGCCTGCACATCCTGGAGTCTCTGTTTGTCATCTGTACATTGAGGATATTCACTCTTACCTCACCTGGGGAAGAAGAAATGAGCTAAGAGATGGACAGGACCTGAGCTAGGAGGTCTGTGAATGGGACCTATGGGAAACTCAGGGAGGGACACTTAGAATCAAGATGCAGTGAGATTCCCAGGCCCAGCGGACAGGATGATGTTTGTGGGTGGGGACGGATGTCACCAACTAAGTGCTGGCACAAACCACTTTTGCCATCTTCAGCCCCTGGACAAGGCAGCCCTGCTCAGCAGCAAGTCTCCCACCCTGACAACTCACCCCTTTCCTTCTCCTCTTCAGCCTTTCCACTGCCAGGCTTATGTCTTCCCTGAGCGCCTCTCCTTCTCCCTCTGCCGTCCCCTCAGCATTTGTCTGCCAGGCTCTGGCTTCTCCATCTTTCCGCAGTACTGACAGTCTTTTTTGCTCTCTCTCCACAGGTGTGGGAGACAATTGTCCCTTTTGCTCTCAGAGACTGGCTCTGCCTTTCCCCATTTAACACAACACTGCCCCTGCCTCTCTTTGCTCCCTCTGGGGCCCTGTAAGGGACTTGGACTCTGCCTACATCCTGTCCCAGGCTTAGTGGCTTGGGGAAGCTTCCCTTTGGTCTCCAGCCCAAAGCTCTAGGAAGCTCCCATTAAGTGAAGAGGGACTCCTGCCACCCCACACCCCTTCACAGATCCCTACCCCATCTCCAGGGAGGGCTCGGTATAGAGGCGCCACTGAGGGAGTGGGTGTGAATGTAGGTCTCACAGAAGCTACTTTAGCATCCCTTCTGCAGCACACCCACCCACCTTTTAACACATCTGTCCTCCTCCCCTGTCTCCCAGCAGGACAGGGCCAAGGGAGCACACCTTGCTATCTTCTTCTCTGCCCAGTGCCAGTTACTTAGCAAGGCAGGTTTGAGTGCATGAGCCTCCCCAGGAAATGAGCTCTTGACACAGGGGCCTCCAAGGTGGAGAACATCCAGCCCTGCCCCTACGTCCAAACGCACTTCCGCTACTCTTCACTTCCTGCCCAGATTCACAAATGCAACAAAACACAAAGCACTGTCCTCTCAAACCCTGTCCCCCCAAATCCCTGCTCAGGGGTGCTGTGGAAGGGAGAGGGTCCCAGCCTGGGTGAGACGGGGTGGGAGGAGAGCTTCCAGAAGCTTTTGTCTTATCACCTGTAACATGGGATCATAGAACTTACTCACAGGGCTCCTGGGAGGCCCAAATGAGTTCATGGATGTAAAGCATTTGCAGCAGTGCCTGGCATATGGTACGTAAGCATAAGAGTGTAATGTAAGTGTTTGCTACTGCCTTTTCTGGTAGTGGTGGTGGCGTTACTGGTGGTGGTGGCAGTTGTTACTGGTGGTGCTGATGGTGTCCTTGGTAGTGGTGGTGGTGTTACTGGTGGTGGTGTTATTGGTGGCAGTGTTAGTGGTGTTAGTGGTGGTGGTGTTATTTGTACTGGTGTTGTTATTGGTGATGATGGTGGTGGTGGTATTGGTGGTGATGGTGTGATTTTATTGGTGGTGCTGGTGTTGATGGTGTATTGGGGGTGGTAGTGGCCGTGTTATTGGTGATGGTGGTGGTGTATAGGTGGTGATGGTGGTGGTGTTACTGGTGGTGATGGTGGTGTTATTGGTGGTGATGGTGGTGGTATATTGGTGGTGATGGTGGTGGTGTTACTGGTGGTGATGGTGGTGTTATTGGTGGTGATGGTGCTGGTGGTGTATTGGTGATGATAGTGGCTGTGTTATCGGTGGTGGCGTTGTTATTGGTGGTATTATTCCAACCTTCTTTCTGTCCCAAGCCTCACCTCTAATCTTAGCTTCCTCTTTCCAACCCTGAAAATGACTTCCACAAATGCAGAATCTTTACAGTGGGCTGATTTCTTTAAGGAACTGGGAGAGAAATAACAATGTGAATAACCATAGTATGAGCAGGTGCTGTTTATTGAGTGTTTGCTGTGTGCGTGATGATGCACCAGTGCCCCCTCAAATGGTCTCATGTCATCCAACCAGGAACCACCACCATCTCCTCCCTTTTCCAGGTAAAGCCAGACCCAGAGAGGCAGAGTGGCTCTCCTGAGCCCACAAAGGAGCAGGGCTCTGGCTGAGCAGCATCTTCTGTTTCTGACTGCCTCAAGTCATTGGGTAGTGTTGGGCAAGTCCCTTTCCCTTCCTGGACCTCAGTTTCCACATCTGTAAGATGGGGTGCCAGTGGCTGCAGGGCCTGGGGTGTGACAAAGGCCATGCTCCAGTTAAGCTTTGCTGACCAGGCTGAGGGCTCAAGTGTGACCCGCCTGGAGAGGGTCAGGTGCAGAAGCCCTGAGGGCAGCATGGACTGGCTCAGGGGGCTGAGTCCGCTCCTCACAGGGCCCATCCCAACACTTGGGGGTGCAGAGCTAATCAGCTCCAGTGTTGCTCCATTGTGGAGAGAGCAAGGGGTTAGCGAGGCTGATCAGAAAGCCCCTGAGACCTGGGTGGTATTGCCACCAGCTGGGTCCCTGGGATCCTCAGGGGGTCTGAGGAGGGCAGAGGCAGACTGATGACAGAACCAGAACCAAGGGCTCAGAGTCCAGCAAATGTGGCCCCAGGCTCTGCAGATGGAGCAACTGAGGTCAAGAGTGGGGAGGGGGCTCTGACTTCCAGCCCAGTCCTGCCAGTGCCTCCACCCCCCAGCGGCTGTAGTAATAGAAGTAATAAGAATCATACTACCCCCTAATCATTATGGTAATAATAGCTACCCTGATTGAGCCCCTTCTCTGTGCCAGACACCTGCTTGATGTCTTACAAACATGATCTCATTCACCCCCATGGCAGCTCCCTGGGGAGGGAATCGTTTCGCCGGCCTCCCTATGTAGGCAGGAAACACAGGCTCTGAGATTTGCCCCAACTCACCCCGCTGTGGGTGGCAGGGCTGGTTTCATACCGGTCTGATTCCAGTCCATACTCTTTTTTAAGACACTGGACCAACTCATGCAGCACCCGTTATGACTGATTCCCTGATGACTCTGTGTCCCTCTCAAGCTTGGCACAGACCTGGACACATTTCAGTGGGGGTCACTATGTGAGCTGGAGTTGGACAGGCCTGGGCTTGAATCCTGATGCCCTGAAAGTGACAGGGTGCCTGTATACATGAGAGGACCTAAGTGATATGCAGGGATGCTCATGTGGGTGCACAAATGTGATAGGTAGCTATTTGGTTGATTAAGAGGCTGGTGCAGTGCCCCACCCAATCCCCACAACGGTAAATATTGACTAATTTCTCCAGGCCTGGGGATCCCTCACATTTAGCTATAAACCCATTTGTATTTCAGAACCTTCCTGCATGCATGCCTAGAATCTCCATTCCTCTGCCTGGAATCTCTGCTATTTTCCTACCTCGTTGTTTTCTGCTCATTCTTTCAAGGCGGTTCTCCAGGAAGCCTCGCCTGACTCCCTAAGCTGAGTTAGACATGTCCCCCTCCCTTTGCTGGCCCCATAGCACCTTTCACATCTCTCTCTTCCTGGTAATTGCCAATTACATGTCTGTCTAGAGTACTGTGAGGTCCCTGAGGGCAGGGAGAGTGTCATATTTGTCTCGTGTCTCCAGTACTGTGCTGCACTTAGGAGGTGCTCTGAAATGGCTGCAGAGTGAATGAGGAAATAAGCAGATGAATGAATCAAAAAATGAATGAGTGATGGGAGAACCAGCGCAAGCTGCCCTCCTATCCTGCCTTATTCTGGGTCAGAGACATGGATGACAGACTCCGTCTCCCGTCCCTACTCCTTCCCCTAACAAGCCTCCATCACCACTGTAACCTGTCTCTTATCAGCATTTAAATTTGTCTGTTGTCTGCAGAAGATGCTGCCAAATCTGCCTTCTCCCCACCCCTGCTCTCTTTCCTCTTCTTTGTTCTGGTTCTGCATCTAGAAGGTCAAGACCACAGTGACCTCTGGACTCCAGCCCCTGGCTAAAGATGCAATCTACCTGTCCAGGGGCCAGTGTGAGGCAAGATGTCAAGGGATGGTGAACACTAAGAGACCAAAGACTTCCTCTGAATTTGCCTGGATTTTCACACCACTTGTCTGTTCACTGTAAAAAGGAAGAAGAGGTGTACCTATAGCAACCTGCTGTAGAAATCTACATTCTCCTTATTCTGAGAATTCCCCCAAAATATTACCACCAAAGTAAAACCGAATTTATCCTGAATTGACATGTACCCCCTAACCCCAGCTCAACTCCACTCCTCACCATCAAAGAAGCAAAGTCTATTTCCTTTGCTTTAGATATCAGCATGTAGGCTTATGGACTTCCAAAGGCTGTCTTCCAAGAACTTGGAGTTTAAACACGATCCCTTGGGTGATATGTCCAAAGAAGTTCTCACTGAAATTCCCCGCATCGTAAAATGTCAGGATGTCTGCAGTCTTTATTTATAGACAGATTGCTTTTCAACTTTTCTCACTCCAACATTTCAATGTGTTATTCCTGAAGATAAATGCACATTATGATTTCATAATAGAAATTGCATTTCTCCCTCGTGTCACCTCTAAGCATGTATATACATAAATACGGCACATTGCCTCCGACAGTAATTTAAAAGGCACTTTGGAGAACATATTGATCATGACCAGAGAACGGAGCTGGCATGGTCTAGATTTCGTTGAATCTGCCTAATCCCCATCCCCGCCCTCTTTCCTCTTCTTTGTTTGGACTCTGAAGCTTGGGAACTTACGATTTCCATTTATCTTTGTATATCAGGAATGTTTGTTTATAGGCACCATGGGGTTCAGGAGAGGGGGAAAAAGTGAAATGTTTAAACTCCAAAGTGTAAACAAGGAATGAAAAATACAACCTTCCCACCAGAGTGGGTTCCCTGGAGACAGGAACTCTCCATGTCACTCCCAAGTAACCTTGAGATCTTGTGTGCTGGACGCTGTGCACAGCTGCCCAAGCCACGTGGGGATGTGGCTGTCTGTCAGCTTAACATCACATGCTCCAAGCATCCTCCCAGACTGGCCCAGTGTTCTCCTCTCGACACCTTCATCTGCCTCCTGGAGACTTCAGGCTCACCTAGGAACGTTCACCTCCTCCCAACCCTTTGAGCCACTCGCCATCATTTGTGGAATCTGCTAGAAACTCATCTCTTCTAGGAAGTTTCCATGACTACTCAGAGCTGCATCCCAGCATCCCACTCTCTTCCTGGTACCCTCTACACTCTGCTCATTTTAAAGACGATTTACCTCTGGGCTGCTTTTAAAGATGAGATTATTCTGGGTCAGGTACCTTGGTGTGTTGGAAGAAACCAAACTGAAATTGATGGAGCATCTGCAATACACCAGGCAAGTTCCTTCAATCCATCTCATTTAGTCCCAGCAACAGTCTTGAAGGGCTGTGTTTTATTCCCCCATTTTATGGAAGACCAAGTGAGGCACAAAAATGTTGATCTACCCATCCCCTTCGAAGATCTTGAGCCACTAAGTGGAAGAGTCTTGATTCGAACCTCCAAAAGTCACTCCCTCTGACATTTCCTAGAGCTGGTAGGGCTAGGGTTTAGGATTGGAGGTCAGGTTTTCAAGGCAACAATTTCTTTTCCAATCAAGATGGTTCGTCCCATGGCTGTGCACTGATGGTAGCCATGACCTGCCCAAGTGTCCTGCAGTGTGCACCTCTGGTCATAAGGGACCAAAGTAGAAGTGAGCTTAGTTCTTTTTTTTGAGACAGGGTCTCGCTCTATTGCCCAGGCTGGAGTGCTCACTGCAATCTCTGCCTCCCGGGTTCAAGAGATTCCCATGCCTCAGCCTCCCAAGTAGCTGGAATTACAGGTGCCTGACTCCACGCCTGAATAATGTTTGTATTTTTAGTCGAGTCGGGGCTTCATCATGTTGGCCAGGCTGGTCTCACACTCTTGGCCTCCAGTGATCTGCCCACCTCAGCCTCCCAAAGTGCTGGGATTACAGGCGGGCGCCACCACACCCGGTTCTCGGAGACAGCTTAGCTCTGTCAGCACTCACACTCTGTCTTTTCTACTCTCTCTATTCCTCCCCCTCAGCCTTTTCTCTGCCCGCTCCTTAAACATCACTATTCTCTACACTTCGGTCTTGGGCTCCCTTCCTTGTCCTCTTTTCACTCTTCCTCAGCTCTCCCCCGTCTGCTACCAGTTGCAAGGACCATTTTTCTCTTGGCAACTTTCCAACCTTCACTGCAGCTTAGATCTCTCTCCGGCCTAACTGTCTACTGGACGTGTCTGTTGGGATGTCTTACAGGCCTCTGAAATGTACTATGGCAACTATTGAATCAAATGTTCCAGCCTCTCAGTGAGAGCACTGTCACCCACCCAGGTTGCTAAAGCCAGAGACCCCAGCCATCACACTCCTCCTCTGTGTTTTCCCATTCATGGATTCATCCCCAGGTCCTGCATCCTCTGCATCCTTAACGCCTCCCTTCTCTCTCTGTGTCCTGTTTTTCTGTGTTAGTTCAGACCTGAGTCTCATGGCAGTAGCTGCCTGACTCATCTCCTAGGCCCCACTCTTGCCCCTTCCAGCCCATTTTGCATATGACAGCCAGAGGGGGCTTTGCCAAGCAGAAAGCAGATCACGTCACACCCTTGTTTAGAATCCATCCATCATGGTGCCCATTCATGGCCAGTGGGGGCACCTCCACTGTGTTTCCCCACTCATGTCAGGCCCACGTAGTAGGTGTTCAGTAAATCGTTGCTGAGTGAATTTTCTCCCTGTTCTCCTTGGGTCTATTCTCAGGGCTTAATGCCTGCTAACTTTCCAGAACTTTCATGACCCATTCCGCATCAGTGTCTCAGCCGTGCCTTGCAGCCAAGACCTGGGGGCTGAGCTGGCCTTTGCCTCTGCCATTAGCTGCCTTCCCCTTTCAATTACATGGTAATCCCTGTTAAAATTACAAATTTATTTATAGTTTTTTCTTCCTTTCTTTTTTTTCCCCACCCGGCAATTTTTATGGCTCATCGGCCGTAACAAATTCTACTTCATAAAGCAAAGGCGCGTCTTATTATTACCTTATGGAAATAGACGACGGCAGCTGGCTCCTATTCCCGGCCGGCGTGTTGTCTCCGCGAATCCGTAATGGTTTCAATCAATACCCCTGTGGGATTTGTTCCGCTCTTTGAGGACGAGAACATTTAGACCTGAGAGTGGCGTTTCTGCCTCTGAGCCAGTTGGCAGCGATGCCCCACCCAGAGGCCTGGAGTTTTGGGGGTTGCCTGGTGAGGAGATTCCTGCAGGGAAGTCCTGGTGCTTCTATTTTGTCCACCAATAAAGAGATCACTTGTATGCCCAATATGTATGGAAGGCACTCAGTAAATACTATTATGGTAGCTATATGAGGTAGGTGCTGACTGTGATCCCATTTTCCGGGTGGGGAAAGTGGGGCTCAGAGAGAACTTGGGCATTTCTAAGGGGCTTGCTCCTCCAGGCCCAGGCAAGAGGTTCTGAGAGTGCCCTGGGCTCTCTTTCCCACTGCAAACCTTTCCGAGATGCTACTGTGAGGACCATTTAGTCATTACCTCATTCATTAGTTCATTCATTCATTCAATACAAATGGACTAGCATTTACTCAGTACTGGATGCTGTAGCAGATGTTCAGATCCTGTGATAATTCAGCCATGGATAAAAGGGGGTGGACGTTATCTTTTTCCCCATCAGATTAAACAGCATCTTTATTAATGATAATAATACTAATAATAAGGAAGGAAGGAATTACGAGAAGTCAAAGATGAAGGCAAACAGGAAAGGGAGGGTCGCTAAGGCTAAGATCTTTTAGGCTGACTGACGGTGCCATGGATGCCGTGCTAACCTCTGTGACCTGCACGGACACTCCAGATGAGTTTCTGGAAAATCTAAAGTAACTGGGAGACTGAAGAAATGATCAACCCCTGCAGCACCTACTTAACTTTGAGACATTCTCTATTTTTCCTTATTCCCACCCTAATTGATAAGGTCATCGGACTTTGTAACCGACCTTGGTCAACCTCGCAACTCCATACCCTACAACTGCCTCCCAGCTTGCAAACCTACAATCCCCTCCCAGCTTGCAAAAAACCACCCTAAAGTAACTTCTGTAACTTTCCACTGCCCACCCCAAACCTATAAAACCAACTCCTATCCCACCGCCCTCTGCTTACGCCCTTTTTGGCCTCAGCCCACCTGCACCCAGGTGAATAAACAGCCATGTGGCTCACACAAAGCCTGTTTGTGGGGGCGGGGGGGGTCTCTTCATTCAGAGCGCATGTTTTAACAAAGACCAGGCACTCTGGCAGTTGATCCCAGTGTGTGATCTCGTGTTATCTTCATAATCCCACAGACGTCAGGGATCAGAGGGCTTAGGGACACAGACTTCAAGTACCTGAATGTGAACCCCAGCTCCTCCCACCCAGCTCTGGGACCTTGCACACCTTGTTACTTTAAGGACAAAATGGGGGTGATACTCATACCCATCTTTATCTTAGCATGAGGAATAAAAGAAAATCACAGAATTTGTTCACAGTATTTGTTAGAATCTCTCAGTAAATAGTATGTATTATCCCATTTTATAGGTGACGTATGGCTCAGAGCATTCTTAACTTGCCTAAGAGAACAGAGCCAGTGGGGGCAGAGGTGAGATTCTGGAATCAGACCCAAGGCGTACCTTCTCACCCATCACCTCCTAAGCTTCTGCATTACCACTGTCCCAAGCATCTGTTTAGTAATTAAGCTTTGCCAGGGCAAGGCTGGCCTCACAGTCAGGAATTCGAAAAGCATAGAGGTATCTGCCCTAGGGGAGTTGCAGTCTCCTAGAGCACAGGGCTATTAACAAGAGTTAATTCACTTTCAGCACAGCCAGGTGAACCTGTGAGCAAACAACAGCAGGCACAAAAGAGGGGGGAGCATCCCCTAGGGCCAGGATTAGGAGGGAGGGGCAGCAGGGGAGGAAAATCCTTGCATTTGAGACTTGGGAAGGGAGGATCTGAGAAACTCTGGTCCAGCTGAACCTTATCATCCTCAGCATCTCTATGCTGCTGACCACAGAGGATACCCTACACACCGGTCAGGACTCCACCCTGCGATCAACTCCCCTAGAAATTTCCTGACCAGCTCAGACCCTGCTGGGCACCTCACCCGGGTAAGTGCCTCCTCTGACACTCACCACTATCCTCAGGTCTCCATCACGAGCATCACCCTCAACGTGACCTTCCAGTTTGGGTCATAAAATTGCTCATATTCACTTTGAGAAGCCCTTAGGTGGGTGTGTGTGGTCTTCCTGTGTTTGAATAGAAGTGCTATTAGAACAAAAGCAATTCAAGTGTGAATTATTGGATTGCTTTCATAACAAAAGATGAGATTTCTTTTTTTGGCAAAGGTCTTTGCTCCAAGTTGGCCCCATTGACAGGCCCATTATCTGCTTTTCTAGGGCTTGCAACTGCAGGTCAACACAAGGTGATCAGGGGCTTCTGCGAGTGGGAGCACACGCCGCCTCCTTCCATCAGACTGGGTACAGGAAGCACAAGGGGTTAGGGTCGGAACTGCAAATCACCACTGGTGGGAACTTCACTGCTGTTTCTCCCTGCCTCTGACTCCAGACCTGATTATATTTCGAAAGAAAAATCATAATAGTCAGAGAATGACAAGGCATCCTATTGGTTGGGCACAGCGTTGGAAAGGACTAGTGGAGCACACCTCCTTCAGCCTCACTGTGATGCCTCTGAAGACAAGGAACTCACTACCTGCAGAGCAAGTCCATCCCTGAGCAGCGCCAACTCTCACGTACTTTTCCTTTGATGGAGTCTTAAGACGGCAACTCTGTATCTTCAGCCCAGATGCCCCAGTTCAGCTGTTGGAGGCTTCAGAGCCGGTGGAATCCTTTCTATCCACGTCACTTGCTTGGCTATTGCAGGCAGAAAACGAGAGCTGGAAAGGACCTCAGAACCCACCGCTCTGCGTGTTGTGCGATGGGGCTGTGGTCATTGCACCCCTGGGCAAGTTGTCTGTGCTTTGCTTTCCTCGTCTGTGCAGCAGGATCTGGCCTATGCGGTGTTTGTTCGTGGCTTGACCCCAGAGCTGGGGCTAGATCCCAGCTCCAGCCTCCTCCTTGGCTGCTTTGATCACCACCATCAGCAGAAAGGAGAGTCGGCCAGGATCGGTTTGACGCCAGCTCTGTCTGTTCCCCATAGCCTTCCGGTTTCCCTGGGCACATACGGTACAGCCCTGGCTTGGCCCATGCGGAATGTCTAGTGCTCTGTTTCCGCTTTTATCCTTTTCCATCTGACTGATATAGGGTGGCAGCCTTGGGAGGCAAGGAGGCTCTACCGTCCAGTAAACTTTTGGGTTTACTCCAAAATGTGGAAAGGGCTTGCCGACTCCCGGGTCCCTGTCACCCGAAGCGAGGTTGGAAACTCAAATAAATATCCCTTCCCCTGCCTCAAAGTACAGCCTTGCTAAGTCCCAGAGGGAGCCTGGTGGGTGGAAAGAAAGAACAGGGGCTCTGGAGACAGAGAGCTCAGGTTCAAATCCTGGCTCCTTCTTGTAACAGCTGTCTGACCTGAACCAAAGTTTTCCCCTTCCCTTGGTCTCAGTTTCGTCATCTGCAGAAGAGAGATAAAAAGAAATCCCATCCCAAAGGGTTACTGTGGGTTTTTAAACAGGCGAATTTAAGGATGGTGCTTGCCTTCATGTTTCCAGCACATGCTCAACTCTCAGTAAATGCTGGCCTTCCCCATCCCAGTCCCCGGGCACATGCACCCTTGTCCTCACCAAATCCCCTCAGACCTCAGCCTCCTCTGGCTCACCCTAGGAAGATCACGGTTACCATGGCAACCCACAGGCAGCGGGGGCTTCCAGTCCCTGCTCACCCAGCCCCATCCTCTCTGCCTCTGCGCCTAGCTTAGACCAGCCCAGCCCAGGCATCTGCCACGGCGGCTGGCTCATTGTGTCAAGCACAGCCGGTTCTTCCTCCCAGATCTGATCCCTAACCACCTGGAGGTAGAGAGGTTCAGGACTCAGTGGGTGTGATGGGCTTTTCTCAGCCAGCTCGAGCCCTCCTACATGAGTGGAAGTTCGGCCTTGCTGCACCCCGGACCTCGGCCCATGCCTGGATCTGCTTTGCTCTCTAATTAGAAAGGCTGGCGGAGGTCATGGCGGTATTTGGCCTCCCATCCTCCATGCCCTCTAAGCATTTGCTGAGCAAATCCTCACTCCACCTCCCCTTGGCTGGGCCTGAGTGAAAGGACATCTCAGCACACTGAGCTGAAATCAGAGCATCCAGCTCCGCGTAATCCTGGCTCTGCACTTAGCGACTGTATTACCAGCCAGGGCTACTGTAATGGGGTCCTGCAAATGGGAAGTTTAAGCAGGCAGAAATGTATTGTGTCAGTGCTGAAGGCTTGAAGTCTGAGATGACGGTGTCTGCAGGGTTGGGTCTTTCTGAATGCTGTAGGAAGAATCCGTTCCAGGTCCCTCGCTTGGTGGTTTGCTGCACTCTTTGACATGGCCTTACTCACAAAGGTACCATCCCGAGCTCTGCCTTCACCTTCATGTGGTGTTTGCGCTGAGTGTGTGTCTTCTCCATGTCTCCATTTCCCCATTTTATGAGGACACCGGTCATGTCTAATTAGGCTTTACCCTGATGACCTCCTTTTAACTTATCTCCATAACAACCCCATTGAACAAGTGAATTTTGAGGGGATGAGATCCAACCTATAGCTTGAGCTGTGTGGCCTTGGGCAAGTCACATCATATGTTGGATCCTAAGAAAGGTTCATCTTGAAAGGTGGGGGTTGGGTAAAAATTGCCACTTCCTCACGGGATTATTGTAAGGACTGAATGAGACAAGGAGCATAGGTTGGTTAGCCCAAGGCGAGCTATAGTGGGGTTGGTAATCACAGCTGCCGTGAATTCCCGTGTGGGGGAGGGGACCATGCCCATGGATGCATTTAGTCTCAATGGACGAAGGAAAAGGAAGGGTGGGAAGTAAACGCTAAAGCCTCTTGGGGTTCCTCGCTGCTATAACCTGCCTCCTAGCAACCCCAATAGGGCTACCCTTTTGCCATTCATTCACCAACTTCATCAATCTATTTGACAAGTGCTGTGCGCGTTGTATTTCATTTAATCATTACAAAAGTATTAGGTTGGTAAGAAAGCAATCACAGTTTGCCATAAAAGTCAAGCTGAAACTGCAATTACATTTGCACCAATCTAATATTAACATTATTTTTGCCAATTAACAAATGAAGAAACTGGGGATTTGGGAGGTGGCGTGGCCTGCTCAAAGTTCCAGGGCACAAGGAATGATGAGGGCCGGGCTCACTGGTTTGGCAGCGTGGATGTATGTGACTGTAGGGAAACGTGCCTGGGGCAGCCTGGCTTTTTCTCTCTTGCATAGTATCCACAGATCCTTTGAGCCAGAGCTCCCTGACCCCCTTTGCAGCCCATCCCAGGAGGAGACCTCACACTCCCATGCTGTTGGCACTGGGCGCTGGGAGCTATTGGATTGCACCCCACCACCCAGCCCTGGGTTATAATTCTTTGTTTATGTCTTTCCTCTGCTTGTCATCAGCCTGTTTATCGGCACGCGGCGATGCATCCCTCGTACGTGTTAAATATATATACGTTTCTGTGTGTATGTGTGTGCCTTCCCGGTTCTATTTATGCAGTTCCTCAGAGGATTAATTTAGCCAAATAACTGAAGTTATTTAAGTAGTCGACATTCACACTGGAAAGAGAATGTGGGAGCGAAGTCAGTGAGGCACTAGCTTTGCTCCCAGGTCCCCCGAGACTCAGTTTCCTTCAAATTAAGGCCTGACATGGTGGAAAGTGCAGGAGCTCAGCTAGTCAAAGGATCTAACCCAGGCCCTGTCATGGTGAGCTGTGGATGCTGGGAAGAGTCCAAAGCTGAGCCTCAGTTTTTCAGCCAAAAAGAGGCCTCCTTTTTCTTACAGAGCGGATGCAAGCTTTGATTGACTTAGTGAATTTAAAGCTTTTTGTTCGTTTAGGTATTTATTTGTTAGCGTCACTCTCTCTCCTTTATCTCTCTATGTCTGTGCCAAGTGATGTGTAAGATAAAATGGAAATTCCCTGGGTTGGCACCTGAGGTCCTCAGAATTCCGATCCTTGTTGATCTTCCTTTCTCTGGAATTGTTACTCTCACTGTACCTGGACGTGGTATAATTCGGTTGGGATGGTTGACGCTGTTGGTGCCCTTTTAAGTCTCTTCCTGGCACTCATCTTTTCTGCGTATGGTGACCCCATGGCTTCCACCAGCTGGCATACTGGAGGGCTTTCTCTAGTGGTCAGATCCCAACTCACGTACCAGAGGGGTGGGCTGGAGTTGGGAGACGCTTCCAACCAAAGCAACCCTCAACCACCAAAGTAGGGAAGTGCTACGTACACACCCCAGCCGTTCATTCTTTGAATGACTCACAGGCTTGTTCTGTGCTCTCACCTACTGCTTCCCAGCAGGCTGGAACCTGGTTGCCCCCTGCAGAAACCTGCCCCATAACACTCTTATTTGTCTTCCTTCTCTTCTCTTCCCTGTCTCACTCCTTCATTCTCCTACGGGTGTGTCTGGAAGCTACTTCAAAATAAACTCTATACACCCAAATCCTTGTCTTAGGGTGTCCTTTTGGAAAAGTTCAACCTAAGACCAGGTAGTATGGTGGATGTTAATGGACTGAACTTTGGGGTACCCCCACCTGTCTTTGAACCCCGCTTTAAGAGTCAGTGAGAAAGTATTTAGCCTTTCTGAGCCTCAGTTTCTTCATCTGTAATGTAGGGGCAGTAATGACAGTAGCTGCCCCACAGAGGCATGAGGTGACCCACAGAGACAGCCAGGGTCCTGTCCATCTCTGGCCACTTACCCTACTTTGGTTTGTTCCAAAACTCCTTTCACCCACTTTACTGTGGGGATTCAATTATTTGTTGATTTGTACATGGTTTTTCTTCATGTAGACTGTCCCAACCTTATCTAGATGATCGATGACCGATGTTGTGAGTGGGGGTCTCTGTCACTCTTGTTCGCTGCTGTTTCTCAGCACAACAGACAGTGCCAAGCCCACTCTACTTTCGGTGCATGATTAAATCTCTCATTGCTGTCTCAGTGACCCTAACAAGTGTTTTTTACTCATTCCTGCCTCTGCACTTCCTTGGATTCCTGTTCTATCCAACTCTATTTATTCTTTACAGTGCAGGAAGTGATCCCATGCTTGGTCATGGCTGACTGGATCGAGGATCAAGGCTCGAACCAAAAGCCACCCTGATGAGAAGGCTGTGAGTTGGCCTGGGGTGGGGGCTCAGCCCCAGCCCAGCAACAATGGAGCCTAGCTCCATTGGTATGGAGCACATCCTTCACGCCAGGCACAGCACTGCGCATTCCACCACACAACCTCCCTAACTCACAGCTGTCCTTTGAGGCTGGTGCTGTTATCATGCCCCATTTCATAGATGTGAAAACAGATTTGGGGAGCTTACACAACTTGCCTGGTGTTAGGATTTGAATCAGATCTGTCTGACTCCAGAGGAGGCTCTACGAATGTCTCCCCATCTTGTCCTTAGGGTTGGGAATTAACTAAAGCTTTCCAATCCTCCTTCTAGAGCCATGAAGCTCTTGGTATCCCTGCACACAAGTGTGTGTGTGTGTGCATGTGTGTGTGTGTGCACATAAAAGAATGAAGGAGAGAGATAGAGAAGGGGAGGGAGAGGGAGAGAGAGAGGGGTGAGAGACAGAGAGAGAGAAAGAGAGAGAGAGAGAGGGAGAAACTCAGGGAATGGGGAGGAGCAGATGTGGCCAAAAAGTGTGATGAGAAGCCAGAGGTGAAGAGATGTCTTAAGAGCATGGACCAAGAGCTGAGAAAAGAAGAGCAGCAGAAGGGAAGGCTCGAGCTGTGGGGATTGTGCTCTCCAAGCCTTGCCCAATGAGTGTGACCTCTCAGTCACTCACTGGGCACCCAGAGAGTGCCAGGTACCAACAATGAACAAAGTTCTCATTCTTCATGTGGACTGGCCCAGCAGTAGCTAGGATGGCTTCCCATCCCCCTAGGAGTCCCAGAGTTTATATATATTCCCTGCCATCTGAGTAGCCAGCCACGTGGCTGCTCCCAACACCACCATCACTCTGCACTCTTCCACAACATCATTCCAATAACAGGTACCTCCATCTCCCTCCTTGTGACATCTTCCACAGATGTCTTCTACACACCACTCATTCTACCTGCATCAGCACCATCATTCATTTCTTCCTTCATCTGATAAATATTTATGGAGCCTCTATTATGTGCCAGGTACTCTTCTAGCCACTGGAGACAGCGGTGAACGAAATCATGTGTCGGCTCTCAGAGTCTTCCATTCATCATCCCATTCATCATCCTCACCATTCCCTCTGTGACCCTGGCTGCCAGCACCATCACTATAATGCCATCAACCATTGTTTCCTGAGCACTTGGCTTGGAGATGAGCACGTAAAAAAGTTACCCCACCCTTGCAGCCCAGGTTCCGCTTCCTACCTTGTCATCAGCACAGATGGAAATCCCTCTTCACAGAGACACGTCTCCAGTTTTCCCCCAGAGTGTAGCCCCCCAGTACCCAATGGGTGGAGGAGGGCTGTCTGACTTGCTTGGAAATTTTATTTCAGTGTAAAAAGGAACTGATACTTCATCCCAGAAACAGCTGCATTTCCCCAGAGCAGGAAATGAAATAACACAAAGACTGTGGCTCTCCCAAATGAAAAAAAAATGCCCATGAGATGCCAGGAAGGGACTGGGGAGAACACTGTGGTTTGCACTGGGCTCCAGCAGCTTCTGCCTATAAGCAGCAGCTCAGCAAGACCTTCCTAAAGAGTAACTGATAGGGCAATAAGGGAACACGGGTGGGGGAAACAAATGATCCTTAATTCTCTGACTGCAGATGAGCTTATCTATTTACCCAAGTGGCTCCTGTTTCCCCTCTTCCCCCGCCCGGTATCTGGCTTCCTTCTAACCTGGCACTCTGTATTACAGAGGGCTCCATCAGCCCCCAGGGCTGGGATTTATTTAAATGGTGAGTGAGCAGTGTGGCCCAAGCGTGTGTTAAGCAATGTTTACTACGATCAATAAATCATGGTCTCGTATCTGATCCAGAGACGGAAATAGCTCGGGAGCCCAGGATGCAAGGGAGAGTGAGGTGGGCACTGCCCGAGATAAGACAGACTCGGGTTGAGGTCAGTCCCTCCACCCTGGCTGCAGAGGGTTGGGTGCTCTAGAGCTCTGGTCTCCTCTCCCGACATTGCCTCTCCCGCCTGCCCCTTTGAGAAACCTCCCCTGGGTCTGCCTTTTCTCCACATGAGAGAAGGCCGACCTGGGGGCAGAGGCACGGCTTGGAGAGCCAGGTGGGCTCCTTGGGAGCAGCAGGATCTGGACGAGAAAATTGCTGGGTCTCCTTTGGTGACGTCTTTCCTGATGGGTCGAAGGGTAGCTTCATACCTTACCACTCTGGAAGGGAAGCAGGGTAGTTTAGAGACAACTTGAAATGCCCAAATCTGAAAGTCTGCGGCGTGGAAGGAGAGGGGCGCTAAGGAGAGGCAGATTCATTTAGTTTTACCAGCACAGTTTTGGCATCACCCAGAGCCAGCCGGGTTCAAATCCCAGCTTTACCACTTCCTTGCCTTAGTTACCTAACCTCTCTGTGTATCCTTGTCCTCGTGGGTAAAATAGGGGAAGAATATGACCTGCCTCATAGGCTGATTAAGGAGAAATGCAAGGAGTTATTGTGAGTAAGTACTTTGCACCGGGGCTGGTATGCGGTTTCTGCTCACTAAAGGTACTTGCTGTGGTAGGCTGAATATGCCACCCCAAAATGTTCTTGTCCTAATTCCCAGAACCTGCAATTGTGACTTTTATGGTAAAAGGGACTCTGCATCATCATGAAGGATCTTGGGATGGGGACATTATCCGGGATTATTTCCGTGGGCTCTGTGTAATCACGAGGGGACTTGGCAGGATAATTCGGCGTGAGGAGAAGGCCCCGCAGCAAGAGAAGCAGAGTCAGACAGAGAAGACGCCGCGCTGATGGCTTCGAAATGGAAAAAGGGTCCCGGGTCAAAGAATACAGGTGGATTCTAGGAGCTAGGAAAGTCGGGAAACAGCCCTGTGAACGCCTTGCTGTTAGCCCGTAAGCCTCACGTCAAACCTCTGGCTTCTAGAACTGCAGGAAAAGCAATTTGTGTTGATTTAGCCAGTGAGTTCATAATAATTCGTAAAAGGATCAACACGGAAAGTAATGTGTCTAGGAAGACCATGGTGCCAGCTTCTGAGATGTCTCCCAGAGGCCCTCGGGTAGTATAGGGAATGCCATCCATCTTCTTGGAAGGAGGGAATCAGGCTAGAGAACGTTCTGCATGTGCCTACTTGGCATTACCAGCTCAGACCATTGGGAATGAGGAGCTTCACACAGATTTCTGATGCCCACATAGGCGGCAGTCAAGCCCTCTGTGGTCCTGGTCTTGTGGACCACCACAAGCCCATCAAGCAGGGCGTGATCCATGGAGTTTGTTCAGTTAACAGATGCCCTTGCTCTGGCTGGGACGGTGGCCAGTTGATGCAGAGAGGGAGGAAAGGTAAGAGCAAGTTCTGGGGGAACCCCAGTGTTGTGCAGGCGATTAGGAGTAAGAAATTGGCAGAACCAATTGTCAATACAGAGCACTGGACAACGGCTTGATAATAGGGTGAGGTGGGAGGCCCCTTGCCTGGGTCGAAGTTCAGGGCAAGCCTTCCTTGATGCGGAGACATCTGAGCTGCTCCAGGGTTCCTTACAATGCCCCTGGCTAGGATTAGGATTGGTCCTAGCCCTCAAGGTCTGGGCCAACCTACAACAGCGTCTGTGAGCAAAAACCACCCAGGGAGAAGGACTAAGGGACAGTGACAGTGGGAAGTTTCTCTTTCTTCCAATCAGGTTCTCCTCTGGACTGATCCATGGGCTCAATCTCAGGATCCACTCTGATGAGGGAGGGGCTCCTACTCCTGAGTGAGACAGATGAACCACCCCCAGCAGTGACTCAGGCTGCTGGAAGCAGGTGGGTGGCGCTTTCCTCTCCCTTTGTCTTTTACCTAGGCGGGGCTGCCAGCTCTGCCTGAGGCTCCTTGCCTGTCCCAGACAGACTGATGGGAGGAGTGGGAGATGGCGGGCGATGTTGGAGGAGGGTGTGCAGGATGGGTGCTGGAACTGCCTCAGAGGGAGGCGCTGGGGAAGTCAGGGATGGGGTGTCACCCACAGGGATGATTCTAGGGTCTCCCCTGGTGGTTCTCTAATGCTGATGCCTGGACTAGACACAGCAGAATCACCTGGGGAGCTTGTTTAAAGAGCTCACTCCAGAGACCCCCTGCAACAGATTCCCACTCAGTGGTCTGGGATGGGGCTTGACGTTTGCATTCTTATTGCACGCTGGTTTCAGACAAGCAATGTCCACAAGGCCCCAACAGGCTTGCAGAAGAGAGAATGGGGAGAGGAAAAGCAGGATGAGGACAGAGAGAGAGGGGGCAAAGCCAGAGCAGGGGAGCAGAAAGGCAATGGGTTGAGTCCCCACTATTCATGGAGGGCTCCAGGTGTCAGGCTCACTTGTTCCTCCCCGGAACCCTTCGAGTTCAGTATTGGTATCTCCATTATTCTGTGGAGGATAGTGAGGCCCAGGGAAGGGATGTGACTTGTCCAAGGTCGCATGGACAGAGGGTTGGAATTTGACCACTGCATATGTCTCTATTTGTGGTCACTGTGCTTACAGAACCACCCCTTCAGGACTTGTGTCCCCCAAGTTGAATGACAGGGAAGAAACAAACATGGTTGTGTTCTTGAGTCTCTGGAGAAGAAACAACTTCCCAGCTGGAGAGCTGAGGCTTCTGTGGTGGCCCCGGTCCTCATCCTAACTCTAGGCTTTAGTGACTTAACCAGGAGTGAGTTCTTACAGTCCAAAATAGAGCACCTCGGGGACTTATCAGAGCCTCGCCCTCTCCCAACCTCCCAGGCCCACTCTGTCTCTGGCAGGCTCCCAGCCCCTGCCTGGAGCAATCCCCTCTGGCCTTCCCAGAAGCCCTGGGCCAGCTCCTGCTCCAGCTTCCTCTTGGTTCAGATCACAGCTCCATCTCTTACAATGGTCCTGGACCTCTGGATTTGGCTTTGGGAGTGGCTTTTCCCCAAGTGCAACTGGCCCCTTTCCCCCAAATTTGGTTCCAACTCACCCAACAGGCTTGTTCTATTTCAGATGGTGAGCCCACCAGCAAACTTAACTGCATCTCAGTGCAGAACAGTGGTGCAGACAGACCCCGTGCTTAAAGCATCATGTGGTAACTGGGAAGCTTGTCTTGTCCTGTTGGTTTTTATCTTGTGTTTGTATTGGGAGGGGTGATCACATGATCTCTAGCCTGCTATCCCCGGGCAGAGCCAGTCCTAAAGAGCTGTGGGTATCACATGACTTTAGGTGTGATCATCACCATCATCAGAGGAGGAAGTTGAGAAGGAGGAAGAGGAAGGTGAAGAAGGAGGGGGTAAAGAAGTAATGGCCTGCTTCTCTCTTCCTGCCACCCCCTTATGGGCCACTTTGAGCACAGCAGCCAGAAACACAACTATGATGCATATGTTTAAAGATCTCTCTCTTGGTTTCTCTGGCATTTGGGATCAGATAACGCTTTGTGTGGAGGGCTGTTCTGTGCATTGGAAGATGTTTAGCAGCATCCCTGGCCTCTATGCACTAGATTCCAGCAACACCTGCCCCCAGTCTTAACAGCCAGAAATCTCTCCAGATATTGCCAAATTGCCCCCTGTTGAGAACCTCTGCTGACTTCCTGAATGCCCTACAATGGCTTCTCTGGTGGGTTGCATTATTGCTCCTAATCCTTCCACCCCCGTAGCCATATGCCTCTGTGCCCCCTTCCAATAGAGGCTGAGTCTATTTCTTCATCCCAGTGATACCGGGTTCAGCCATCAACTTACTTTAGCCAACGGCATGGGAGTGGAAGGCACAGTAGGTCAGTTCTAAGACTAGACCTTAAGAGACATCACCTGTTACCATCTTCCGCTTCTGCCATTGCCTCAAGAAGGGCATTCCTGGGGTACTCTGCTGTCCCCAGGAAGAGGATGTGTATATGTGATGTATGCCTAGACTTCACCTAAAGTTCAGGCCAAGCCCAGCAGAGCTCCAGGAAAAGTAGACAACCCTGATCCAAGCCGCAGATGAAGGAGGACAAGAGATGGTCACTTTAAGCCCGAGTGGCTTGCTAGGCAGCATTATATGGAGATAGCTGATGAACACAGCTTCCTGTTGAAACTAAGAGACTCTATGCTCCTTCTCTAACCTGCAAGGCCCTGCATGATTCAATCTCCGCCAAGCTCTTTCAGGGATGGGAGGAGTATGCGTGGCAGAGGAAAGAGCAAGGAAAAAAGACCCTGAGATGGTTCTAAGTCCAGGTTCCGAGGACAGAAACATGGCCAGAGTTAGGCAAGGAGCAGATTGTGGCTGCAGACCCTGCCTCCTAGAGAAGCCAGGCTAAGAGAGGCATAACCACTATAAAAGTCCAGGACATTCCAATTATAGATTCTGTGTCCTTAACTCCCACATTGTAGATTTAAAAAAGTAATGATTATCAGAAGGAACAACTGTAAGCTAGATGTGATTTATAATTTTGAGAGGCTGAGACAGGAGGATCACTTGAGCCCAGGAGTTTGAGACCAGCCTGGGCAATGTGGAGAAACCCTGTTTCTACAAAGAAATACAAAAATTAGTTGAGTGCGGTGGCATGTGCCTATAGTCCCAGCTCATCAGGATGCTGAAGTGGGAAGATCTCTTGAGCCCAGGGGGTCAAGGCTGCAGTGAGCTGTGTTTGCACCACTGCACTCTGGCCTGGGAGTGCATCAAATTCAGTCTTTCCATGCGAATGAGGGAAGTTCATTATTGTAGCCACTTTATAGATGGAGAAATCAAGTCATCAGTTGCCAGAGTTCACACAAGCCATGGTGACAGATTGAGAATTCAAACCCAGGCCCATCTGACCACAGAGCTCAAGCCCTCAAGCTACCCCTCCATCTCTCCCATGACTAGCTGTGAATATCCAGACACTTCCTAGAACAAATTTCTTTTCAGGGCACAGGAGGGATGTGCTGCTTTTCAAGTGCCTGCCACCTTCCGAAGACAAATGTCACTGTGGGGCCTTCAAAGCCTTCAGTTGCTTTCAAAGGCTGGCTGCCAGCTCTCCAGAACCACATCGCCAATGTGCCCTCCCTCTGCAGGGAGGGGTTGGCTTGCTTATTTCTTTGGAGACAGGCTTTAGGGTCCACAGCCTCCATTATGGGACAAACGCCAGGATTCTTAGTCTATGGAATTTGATCTCATGGCTGAAAGACAACTGGGAGAGGGGCAGATAGACTAGGCTGAATAAGAGGTTGGTTTTGCAGAAGAATGACCAGAGTGGAAAGGTCTTGGGGAGGCCTTCAAAGCTTAGGAGAACTTTAAAAAGTACAGAAGGCTGGGCTCCATCCCTAACCTCTGATTTGAAGGTCAAGGTGTACATTATTTTTCTGAGATGGGGTCTAGATCTGTTGCCCAGGCAAGACAAGAGTATAGTGGCATAATTTCAGCTCACTGCAACCTCTGCCTCCCGGGCTCAAGCTGTCTTACCACCTCAGCCTTCCGAGTAGCCGGGACCACAGGCACACGCCACTACGCCTGGTTAATTTTTTGTATTTTTGGCAGAGATGGGTTTTTTCCACGTTTCCCAGGCTGGTCTCAAACTCCTGAGCTCAAGCAATCTGCCTACCTCAGCCTCCCAAAGTGTTGGGATTACAGGCTCGAGCCACAGTGCCTGGCCCAGAGCTGTACTTGCTTTAAGCCTTCCTCCATCCCCAGGTGATTCCAGTCTGCACTCCTGTTTAAAAATATCTGCCCTGGAGGCTGTGCCCATGTGGAATATTCTCAACTTGTCCCACCTCCTTCCTTATTATATTTCACGGCCAGGGGTTTTGGTATCACCTCTTTCTGCATGATGCTTTTCTGGGTTTATTAGTCAAAGGCAAATGTCTTTTCTAGGCTTTTCCCATACCTGAACATTTGACTCTTAGAAGGGGCTTTAAAAACCAATATATCCTCCAAAAACTCATGTTTGGCCCTAATCTACCCCCTCTTCTGGGGTTTTCTGTCTCAATAAATGGCATCTCCATCCTTCCAAAAGGCAGAAAGGGAAGGTACAGCTGATGAAGGGCTCAGGTCCTGGGCTGCGCAGTCAGCCTCCTGAGTTTACAGCTTGGTTCCACCATCAATGGCTGTGTGACCATGAGTGAGTCACTTTCTCTGAGCCTCAGTTTCCTGACCTAGGCAATGAGACAACAGTACTTCTGTATCCCAGGTTGTGGTTAGGAGTGAGTGAGAGGTGACACGTGAAATGCTTAGAAGAGCGCTTGGCACACAGTGTGTGCTCGGTCAGTGCTCCCTGCAATCACCCTGACATCTGTCTCCCCTTCCTTCTGTGTATCCAATCCATCACCACTTCTGTCTCCTAAATATCAATTCCATCCTCTTTTCTCCATCTCCACCTCCATGGCCACCCGACTGCAGCTCACTGTCTCCCCAGGACCAACTACGCCTGCTTCCCCATCGGCCTCTGTGCTCCGGCTTCCCTTCTGCTTCCAATCTATTCTCAATGCAGCAACAGCAGCGGCCTGGGTGATCTTTTAAAAACACAAATGCAATGATGGGATCGTACCCTTCCAATGCTTAAAACCTCCAGTGACTCCTCAGTGCTCTCAGGATGAAATCTAAATTCCCACATGTGCATGGACAGCGTTCCCGACGTGGTCTTTGCCTTTCCAGCCTCCCGCCTTGACACAGCCTCTCTCTGTCTCTCAATCTCTGTCTCTGTCTCACGCTCTCTCCCCAGCCTGTCACCATGCAGATTCTTCTGCCTGATAACACCCCACCTCACTTCTGTCTTCCTCTGTCTCCCTCCTACTCATCCTTAGAGTCACAGTCTAGATGTTGCCAGCTCAGGGGGAGCCTGGCTCTGTGCCCCGCAGCCCACCCTTTGCATCCCCTGTTCCAGCACTTGTCATGCCCACACCACGTTATGACGATCTGTGGTCCAGTCTGCAAACGTGTTGTTGCCTGGCACAATGTAAACAGTCGGTGGATGCCACTGTGCTCGTCATCATCCAGTCGTCACTGTCACCATTTGCTCTGGCCAACTCTTGCTGTCTGCTGTCCTCTTAGAAGCCATGGTATGAATTGCATGCATTGCATTCATGCTTCACCCTTCTCTGTGTCTACACCCCGTGCCTGTCTCTTTGCGGCTTTCTTCTCTAAAGGGGCCCAGTCTGTTTCCCACCCCTGGAGTCTGGGCTGGCTTTCTCCCACAGAATGCGGGGGAAGTAACAGAGGCCAGTCCTGAGTCTAGGCTTCGAGGGGACTTATGCGTTTCTGCTGTCTTTGGCTTCTTCACCTTCACCTTGGGAATGTGGCTGGGCTGACCTGCAGGAAAGTGAGATGGGTGGAGCAGAGCTGAGCTGCTGAGACCATCTGAGAGTGGCCGACGGCCGGCCGGCTCCCAATCTGTGATCAGCAGAGCCCCTCGCTGACCTGCCAGTGAGAACAGACGCAGGAGCCAGCCCTTCCCAGATGAGCTGAGCCCCACAGGCTCACGAGCTGAATAAATGCTGATTGTTGTGTGCTGCTGAGGTTTTCTGGATATTTGTTAGGCAGCCTTATAGCAGCAATCGATAACTGATACAGAAGCCACCAGAAGGAGCAAGCTAAGTCCTAGGGAAAAATGTTGCCAGGCCTTCGGTCTTCTCAGAGTGATAGCTGCTCATTAGAAAGAGGCCGACTTTGACTGTCAGTTTCTCTGCCATTTGCACTCCCTTAAACCCAGGGACTTGCGGAGGCCTTTCAGCACAGCTGTACTGTCTCCCTCCCTTCCTCCCAGACTCCTGTCTGAGACAGAACAGCATCTCTGAGAACCCGGGGGCAAAACCCTCTACAGGAGTAGGAGGTGGTTCTTAAACAGCCCCAGGCGATGTGGAAGGCGGGCGGAGGCTGAGCTGTTGCACTGCTCCCCAAATCCCAGTGCCTGGCTGCACCCCCACACCTGAAGCCTGCCTACCCTGGTTTAAGGGTCTCCCAGCCTTCCTGGTGAAGACCCCTCATGGATTCTTGTTACTCTCAGGATTGTGCAATAAACTCTTCTTTTTCACACAGAGTAGACGTGATGGGAAAGTCTATTTCTGGCCTGACTGTATCACGTCTTAGTTGACACCTCTGCTCAGCTGGCTCTCAGGTGGGCACTACTTGCTCCCAGAAAGTCCAGGAGAAAATGGAAGAGAAGATTCTTTTAGAAATGAACACGTAATTTAACATCTTTCGTCCTTTCCTTCTTTTAAAGAGAGAGAGAGAGAGAAGGAGCAAGCGTGGACAAGTCAATTTCATGGGGGTTGCGTATACCAGTCTGAACCTGGGCTAGAAAACTCTGTTCACCCCCAGCTTCACAGCGAGTGGGGAAGGAGGAGGCTGCTGCCGCCCTGAAATCACCAACAGTGCTTCGTTTCCTTGGCCCTGAGTCAACCAAGACATCAGACATTCCAAACATTAGACAACCTTCCAACCCAATGTTAGCCCCAAAGCACAACCAGAAACCAAAGAGAAGCGTCTTTCAAATGTTCCTGAATGTTTTAAAATTTCTTGGACAGCTATTCTGCTCTGAGGGAATGTGAGAAGAGCTGTATGCTCCATGGAGGCCCCAGAGAAAAGCATTTCCCATGCCAAGGCTGGAGCTGCTGGCTGCTTCCCTTTGACGAATGGGGTGGGCTCCATCAGCCTCTGACAAGCTGTACAGCGGGCCTTCAAAAAACATATACTCCATGGGATATAGCAATTCCACTTCTGGGGAGATATATATACAGGTATTGATCGACTTACGACCTATGCAACTTACGATCATTCGACTTTACGACCACAATCGCTAGCCACGACTGTTCCGCGTCTGGCAGCACAAATGTTGCCCAGCTGGGCGTACGACAGTGCAGACCAGCTTCCGGCAGCACTACCATCTCCGCGTGCACCATTTCAACTGTACATACAGCCTACTCAACTTACGACCAAATCATGTTACGACCGGTCTGCCGGTCCCAATGGTGGTCGTAAGTCGAGCACTAGCTCGACTATATATATATATATATATATATACACATAGTATGTATATATATA
>NW_016107330.1:8333852-8342482 GCF_001604975.1 Cebus imitator
CAAGGAGCAGGGTGGGGTCAGTGGATGGAAAATTACTCAGAAGAAACATCAATGGCTAGGAGGTTCTGACTAAACTGACCTAACAGGATTCTTCCTGAAGAAAGGCCAGGGGGTCCGGGAGCAGTGGCTCACGCCTGTAATCCCAGCACTTTGGGAGGCTGAGGCGGGCGGATCACGAGGTCAAGAGATCGAGACCATCCTGGCCAACATGGTGAAACCATGTGTTTTTTTCTTTAACAAAAAAAAAAAAAATGGCCAGGCATGGTGGCATGCACCTGTAATCCCAGCTACTTGGGAGGCTGAGACAGAAGAATTGCTTGAACCTGGGAGGTGGAGGTTGCAGTGAGCTGAGATTTTGCCACTGTACTCCAGCCTGGGTGACAGAGTGAGACTCCATTTCAAATAATAATATAATAATAATAATTTTAAAAGTTTAGCCAGGTGTGGTGGTATGTGCCTGTGGTCCCAGCTACTCGGAAGGCTGAAGCAGGAGGATCACTTGAGCCTAGGAGTTTGAGGCTGCAGTGAGCTATGACCATGCCACTGCACTCCAGCCTGGATGACAGGTGAGACCCTGTATACCAAAAAAAAAGTGTATATTATACATGTGTTAAGTGTTTTAATACACAAAAATAAAAGGAAGAAAGCAAAAAAGAGGCCCTTAGTTCTCATAGCCAGGACACACTTTTTGACATTTATATATATTTTTAAAACCCTAATATATACACATGGTCAGAATACCTAGAATTACAGAGAAACATAATTTATTTAAACTTTTAAAATTCATACAGAAAGAATCTTAGACTGTTCTGGATCTTACCTTTTTCACTTAATACACATTAGAGACCCTTCTAAGTCAGCATTACCCAGCTACCTCGTTCTTTCCAACAGCTCCGCATTCCTAGTAAGACTCTCTGGCCGGGCATGGTGGCTCATGCCTGTAATCCCAGCGCCTTGGGAGGCCGAGGCGGGTGAATCACCTCAGGTCAGGTGTTTGAGACCAGCCTGGCCAACATGGTGAAACCCCGTCTCTACTAAAAAAAAAAACAAACATTTGCTGGACGTGGTGGCGAGTGCCTGTAATCCCAGCTACTCTGGAGGCTGAGGCAGGAGAATCGCTTGAACCCAGGAGGTGGAGGTTGCAGTGAGCCAAAGTCACGTCATTGGACTCCAGCCTGGGTGACAAGAGCAAGACTCCATCTGAAAAAAAAAAAAGAGTCACCAGGTTTGGGCCCGTATTCTATTCTTATTCTCTGGTATTATTTGGTATTATTACAAGTGATTAGCATGTGGTAACTCACTGAATCGTCCCAGCAACCTCTGAGGCAGATCCTGCCATCATCCTCATTTTATACGGACAGAAACAGGTCCACAGAGGTTAGTGACTTGCCCAGGTTTATGTAGCTTGTACTGGTAGAGCAGGGATTCAAACCCAGCCTGTTGGGCTCCAGAACAGTGCTCTTAGTTTGCCACTTAAACCAGGGGGCTTTTTATCGTACAAATAAACTATACTCAATGAAACCAGTCTTATTCATGGCCACCAAGGTTTTTTTGCTCTTTTGCTGTTGTAAATACTGCTGAATATTTGTGTGTGTGTGTGTGTGTGTGTGTGTGCGTGTGTGTGTATCTTGCATGTAAATACAAGAATGAGTCTATAGGGTATATTCCTAGCTATGGAATAGATGGGTTAAAGGGGTTGTGCATTTCAAATGTTGATATTATTGTCAAATCACCCTCCAAAGAAGTCGCATCGATTTACACTCTCACCATTAACGGATGAGAAGGCGGCAAGAGCCTCTTTTGAAGTGCACACCCGAGGATATTATAGGAATGTTGGGAAGGGCTTGCAGTCCCCCTTTTAAAACCTGGCTTCTCCCGCTTCAGCAGTTCACTGGCCACCTTCAACGAGCTTTTTAGGGGAGACTAGGGGCCTGGATCTGGAAGTGGCGTAGGCGCCCGCCCAAACCCAGGGTGGTACAGGCGCAACATGAACCGCAGTGATGTCACGGCTCGAGGTCACTGAATGCTCAAGTGTGCCCAGCAAGTGGCATGCTGCTGCCGCGCTTTCCTGGGTGAAGACAGAGCAGGTAGCCATACCTGGAGGATCGTGAGACCTCAAGGTTGCAATCAGGCTGAATGAGAGAGCACCCGAGTTTGAGTCCAGCTCTCCCAAAACTTGCTCTGTCAAGTGCCTCTCCTTCCTGGGCCTTAGTCAAGTGCGTCTCCTTCCTGAGCCTCAGACCCCTCCTCTAAAATGAAAGAATGGGACTGGGGGCTGCAGAACCCCTTTCTAGCCTCCCTATTCTGTGATTCTGTGGCTTTTAATATAGGCAAGGATTTTCCATAGACCTCTGCCACCCGCAGGGATTAATATTTCCACGAAGCACAGATTACTGAAATATGTGGGCCCTGAAGCCAGGCTGCTGGGGCTCAAAGCCCAGCTCAGGGTCAGCTGTGTATCCGCAAGCAAATCACCTAGCCTCCCTGATCCCCAGGCCCTTTATCTAAGGTGGGAATAGAAGTAGTTTGTGACGGCTACTTTGAGAACTATAAAAGAGACAATGCATCTATTGTGTCTCACCCTTGGCAAGCACTCGGCAAATATTAGCGATGACTGCTGCTGCTACTGCGGTTGTTCATTTCTTCCCATTGATATCTGGAGCAGGGAGGATGCTGGGGATGGATGGCTGCTTCCTGGACTCCAGCTGCCTGGCTGGCCTTTAAACAGAGCCCCCTCAGGCAACTTGGGCCTTGAAATCCATCTGCAAATGAAGCTCCAGTGCTGTGTGCTCCGAGCATCTTAGAGAGGTGGTGAGACATGTTTATTGTTGCAACTAACGTTGGTAAAGGGTTTGGGGTCAACCAGCAGAGGATGCTCCAGAAATGTGTAATGAAATAAACACATCTTTCCCTTGCATCAGCGTCTTCTTCGGTCCCAGCCAACCCCAGGGAGGCAGTGCAAGGGGAGTGGTGAGAGGACACTACGGGGAGGGGGCTGCGCCTTGCTCTGCCTTAATGGGAAAGACAGGGTTTAGGGAACTGATGGACGTGGGTTCAAGGCTGCCTCTGACACCTAGGAGCAGTCCATGCCCTTGGGCAAACAGCTGTGCTCATGGAGCTTCAGTTTCTTCATCGCTAGAACGGGGATGAGAGTTGCTTTGAGACTATAATATGGAAGGTCATAGCAAAGTGCCTGGCACAGAGCAGGTGCTCAATAATTGCCCTTTTCAAAATTCAGGTAGCCCTGGATACAGAGCCTTGGCTTGGGCACTGTGGGTTGTCCGTGGCAAACAGCAGGTGTGAGCCCCAGCCCCCAGGGAGCTCCCAGTCCTAGTGATGTGCTGGGCGCTGCCCTTGGTGAGACTAAAAACTTTGGCCACCACAGGCATCATTTTTTTTTTTTTTTGAGATAGTCTTGCTCTGTTGCCCAGGCTGGAGTGCAGCAGCGCGATCTCGGCTCACCACAACCTCCACCTCCCGGGTTCAAGTGATTCTTCTGCCACAGCCTCCTGAGTAGCTGGGACTATGGGCGCATGCCACCATGACTGGCTAATTTTTGTATTTTTAGTGGAGATGAGGTTTCACTATGTTGGCCAGGCTGGTCTTGAACTCCTGACCTCATGATCTGCCCACCTTGGCCTCCCAAAGTGCTGGGATTGCAGGCATGAGCCACCATGCCCAGCCAGGTGTTATTTATTTGTTCTTCCTGGAGAGAAGCATGGGATCCTGCTCCTCTGAGAGCAGCATGTGGCCAGGCGGCACCAGCATCCCCAGAGACCTTGTTAACAATGCGGATTTGCAGGCCCACTGCAGGCCTCCTGAACTAGCACCTGCATTTTGACAGGATCCGCAGGTGATTCGTGTGTACGACTATTTAAGAAGCGCTGCTGCAGGGCACTGAATGTTGTTCTCATTATCCTGGCCGAGGGTTGCCATGGGTTCCCCTCTCTGGGGCCAAGAAGACAGTGAGGGATAGAAGAACTATGGCTATCCCCAGACAACAGAGGAGTTTGTAGATGCTCCCAAAGGGGTCCCTGCTCTGGGATACAAATGTGCCTCCTGGGGTGGCAGCCTGCCCCACTCCTCCTCCAGCCCCTGGGTCCAGGTGGCCTGCAGAGACAGAAGAGGGTGTGCTACCTCAGCAAAGCCATCTTCAGAGGTCAGGCCAGTGGGACAGAGCCTCTCCCCCAGCCAGGCATGTTTTCCATAAACTTCCACCCACTCCTCTGTCCCTGTCTCGGAGGGAGCAAGTGAGCTGGGGAGACCGAGGCAGCTGGGGCCAGTGTGATAATGGCAGATCCACCAAACAGCTGCCGCAGAAGGCATATTAAAGACGCTAGCTCGATCCCACTTTAATAAACTGCCAGTTTGCACGGCCAAACGCAGCTAAGAAGTTGTGAAACAAGAGGGCCATTTCTTATTATTTTTAATACAGAGCTTTTTATAACAGATTTCGTCGGTGCTATTAACATGTCACATGTTTAATAAGACTACACAGTAACAAGGGACCTGTCTCGTTACTCACAAGCCACAGAAGCAGCTGTGGGCACATCCGCCCTCACATACCCATATGGACCCATGCAGGTGGAGTCATACACATGCAAACACGCCAGCCAGGCCCATGTACAGCTTCATCCACATAGGCAAGGGATACCTGTGCACACGAGAGCACATACTTTGACACGTGTGCTCTCACACATATGGACAGGTCACACACATGCAAATATGTGAGCCTGGTGACCACGTGAGCTGCGCGCGCGCGCACACACACACACACGTGCGCGCGTACATGCACTCACATGGTTTTCCAATCCATGGCATGGAGGGGAAAGGCACATGAGAAGTGTCTCCCACAGACCCACGTGAGTACTCTCTGGGCGCTCTTCAGGCAACAGTACTGGGGCAGGGGTACATGGAGCCCCTCTCACCCTGTGTGCGTCAAACAAGAGAAGGCGGGTGCAGCAGACCCAAGGTGGGTGTGGCCAGAGAGGAGAGCGAGGCCCCAAAATCTGCCAGCAAAGGGAATTTTCAGAAACAGGAAGGCTATTGGGTAGCAAGGAACTCTCTGATGGAGGAGGGGGGAAGGAAGGGGAGGGTAGGGCAGGAGGGGAGGGGATGGAGGGCAGCAGCCCTGCCTCTTCTTTCAGGGATGCCCTCCATTCCTCAGGGCCTATTTCTGGATTCATCTTGAATCTGACACACGTGCGCGCGTGCGCACACACACACACACACAGAGCAGGGTAAAATAACAGCAATCACAGACACTCACGGAGTACTCAGAGTACACCTGGCCCTCTGCTAAGTCCTGCGAGGGCGTTCGCTCCTCCACCCCTCTCAGCCTCTGTGTGGTGGCTCCATGAGTCCCTGGTCTTACAATCAAGGAAACAGTGCTTGGAGAAGGTAAGTCACTTGCCTCAGGTCGCCTCTCCTGGAAGGAATGGGGACCCTAGCATCCCAGGTCCAGAGCCTTGACCCTGCTGTGCAAACCTTCTCTTCTAGAATCAGAGGGGGAAGAAGAGGAAGTGAGAGTGAGGGCTGAGGATTCAGAGTGAAAAGAAAAAGGACCAGGAAGTGGGGGGAAAGGTATGTGTTTGGGCCTGGGGACAAGGGTGACATTGAGCCAGGAGGCCAGGCCACGAGCACCTTGTGCCACTTGGTCTTCCTGCCCACCCTGGCAGGGAGGGAGGGATTGGTGGCCTTATTTCTCAACCGAGGCCTGGGAAGTTGTGTTGCGTGCCCTTGGTGACACCGAGGAGCAGGCGTCCCACTCAGGTCTGCCAGTTCGGGGCCGACTTGCAGTGTGGCCTGGCCGATCTCCTTCCTGCCACTCAGACCCCCTGCTCTCCTCCTGCTCCTTTGTCGGGAGAGGTAGCCGGAGAACAACGGGTCAGCATCTTCCTTAGAACAGCCCCTAGCCGGGCGAGTGATAACGAGACACCTGTCAGCCTTCTCATCCCCAGGCTTCTGTGCAGAGCAGATGAGAGGAGCTCTTTGCAGAGTCGCGCTGAGTAGGAATAAAGAGGAGGAGAAGGGCAGGAGCGCAAGGGGGCGGGAGGATGAGGAATGAAACCATCGACGTTTGCCAAAGAACAGATGCAGCGTTTTCTGCCTTCTGATCTGTAAGCCTCTGGAAATTGGGGGCCTGCGGGGGTCGCTCCGTGTGGCTGTTTTAATTCTGGCCTCTCTGCTCCATGTGGCTTTCTGGAACTGTCATTGAACGGGCTCCCCAAAGGCGATGTCAATATGCCCGGGAAAGAAAAAACCATGAAGCCCCCGCCTTCTCCAGGGGCTGGAAGGAGGCGGCGGGTGGTTGGAGAGTGATCGGCGTTTTGATAGTGGCAGTCAGCGTGGCATCGGGCAGCCCAGGCCCAGACAAAGGCGCTGGATCCCGCGCCTCCCGCACCCTGGCCTCCTCCCAGCTTGCTGCTTTCCTGGGCCCCTTTAGACTTGGCCTCACACACACTGGGCCCTCATAAAGGTCAAAGGCGCCTTCCCGCCAGGCCGAACTTGGCATTGAACTTTAAAAGGAGGAGAGACTTTCAGGGGCTGGGTGTGGAGTCGATGGAGACCCAGGGAAGTGATTCGAATAGGGGCCGTGGTGCTTGGGAAGGGGGAGGACCCCCGGGGCAGGTGCACGGGGTGGTCCAGGGCAGGTAGCACTGCCGTGGTCACCTCTGAAGTCAGGTGCACCTCTGGCTTACAGATTGTCCTACTTTCCCAGCTCCTCATCTCTCCGCTGTTTCTCAGATCCAACCAGCACCCCCACCATACCTCTCTGTGCACTGAGGCCAGTGATGGTAATGGATGCCTCTGAGGTGCAGCCTCAGGATCCCCTGTTATTGTCCACAGTCCTGACACGCAGCTCCAACCACGCTCTCCCAGCCCAGCAGGTCTCAGACAAAGGAAATAAAACAATGGCCAGGGACACGCTTTGTAAATTGCAAAAGGGGCTGCATGAACATGGGCCATTTGAGTTACTCCTAGGAGTGAAGTATTTTGGATGCATATGATCAGGACTACGGAGATGATAACTGCTCTACTGAGCAGAGCATGGGGTGAAGAGGTTTACACAAACAAATGTATTTACTCTATACAATGACCCTAAAAGGTAGGCATTAGGACCTTTCTTTTACAGGCAGGGAAACTGAGTCTCAGAGATGTGAAACAGCTTACCCACAATCATACAGGGTCAGAAGTTGAGTTTGGTTTGGAGCCCAGGCTTCCTGACTTCAGATTTCACACGGTTCTGCTTTCTCCAGTTATGGGGGTCTGGGAAGCTTTGTGGCTCCCCGTTGCCTTCTGGCTCCCCCTTCCGCCATGGAGGATATCCTCTTTGCCTGTCATCAGTCCCCGACTGGCCCAGTTACCTCCAAATGTACCTAGGCTTACTGTTACTTGCTGCGGCACCTCTTTTCCAGAGACTCTGGAATTCCTCCCCAGTGGAAGTGGGACGATCACAGTGCATTTGTCTCAGCAGGCCTCAGATAGGGTGACCCCACCCATAGACCCTGCCAGGAACAGTGAGTGCAGTGAGTGTGGTTTTTGAGCTCAGCAGCTGCCTATGGCAACACACTAAGATATTTACCCTTGTGCGGGTGGGGGGTGGAGAGAGGTCTTGTCCTGGGAGTTTGAGGCCAGCAGGAGCAACAGTCTGTCCCATGGGCACCATAAAGTGGATGAGCCCAGGCAGGACTAGGTGCCCGATTTCTTGCTCTGCTGCCAGCTCATGACATGGGAAGTGGATTTCCCTCCAGCCACCAACCACATGTAGAATCAACCTCACACATCCATCTCTGAAGGTTGAGGAACAATAATGGGAAACCCCTTGGAGCCCATACTTGGGAATCAGCCAGACATGGGTTAATCCTAGTTTTATCTCATATTAGTGGTGTGATTTGGGTAAGTAATTTTATCATACTGGGTCCATTTTGGGCCTTGGTTTTCCCATCTGTAAAATGGGAATAATGAGACACTCTATAGCTATTGCAAAGATGAAACATACCTGATACAGCACAGACATTAAGTGAAGGTTATCTACTAATATGGATAGAGAATTGGGTTCAAGCTAGGCCCTTTGACACTGGCTTCTGGAATTCTCTACTACAGTTTTTGGAGAACAGGACAAGGAGCAATGAGTGAACATCAGGAGCCATCATCAATGTCTTGGGGGTCATGAGCAGTGGGCAGTCAGTGGGCAGAGATGGCTGACTACTTGGTAGGGATGCTTTGGAAGACTTCTCCTATGGGCAGGGAGGTAAAACTGGATGGCTCCTGAAATCCCATTCTACCTGTACAACTCCATGTGATCAGAATCACCTCTAGTCTTCCCTCTTAGATAGATGGAAAGTAGTCTCTGAATGTCAATGTCTGTTCAAATGAATCAGGTTGGATCAATCTGAGAACTGGGACCACTGAGCTTAGGCTCTGAAATGCAGCTTACCTACACCAGGCCTCCTGCAAAAACCTTGACTAGTGACGATGAGGACAGATGGATAGAACAGACCAGGATGAGCTGGGAAGGAGAGACAGGGATAGGAAACAATTCTTCCAAAACAATGAGGAGTGATATATTGAACCTTGCTGTTCTCCCAGGACTGGACCAGGCCTGGGGCCCCCATGATGAGGACAGT
>NW_016107330.1:8342762-8377959 GCF_001604975.1 Cebus imitator
AAAAAAAAAAAAAAAAAAGAAAAAGAAATCAAAAGTATGGCCTGTGATCTATGTGTTGCTCGCCATAACACTCTGGGACTTTGCACAATGCCTGACAATAGTAGGCGTTCAATAGACATTTGTTGAGTGAATAATAAAGTTAGAGCTCACACTTTGCTTATTAGTTCAATCTATTCAACAATCCTGTGAGGCAGACATTATTAATACATTCATCTGATAGATGGGAAATAGAGACATGGAGAGACCAAATAACTTGCTCAAGGTCAAGTAACTTGAATAAACTAGTAAGTGGCAGAGCTGGGGCTTGAACGGAAGGATCCTGGCTTCAAAGCCTACATCTGAGCCTCTCTGCTCAGTGTGGCCTTCTTCCATTCTCCCAATGCTGAGCGGTACGCTGTGTCCACGAACAATGAGCAGGAGTGCGTGGGCTGGCCAAGGTCACCATGACAAAGAACCACACACCAGAGGGGCCTTAAACAGCAGGAATTTAGTTTCTCATTATTCTGGAGGCCAGAAGTTCAAGGTCAAGATGTTGACAGGGTTGATGTCTTCTGAGGCCTCTCTCTCCTTGGTGTATAGACAGCTGTCTTCTCTCTGAATCTTCACATCACCGTTTCTGTTGCGTGTTTGGGTCCAAATCTCTTCTTCTTCTAAGACAGCAGTCATAGTGGATAAGGGACCACTTGAATGATCTCATTTTAACTTTATTACCTCTTTAAAGATTCTGTCTCCAAATCCTGTCACATTCCTAGATGCTGGGGGTTAGGACTTCAACACATAAATGCAGGGCTTGAGGGGACAATTCAGCCCATAACAAAGGGCTTCAGGGAATGAGTGGGAGCTGAAGCTAGAGGGGGAGGCAGGGAAATCAGCAGGATGGCGAGGCTGGGACAGACACTCTCAGACACTTCTGTACACAGAGTACATCACTTCTGTACACAGAGTACATCAGTGGGACAAAAGGCTCCAATGTGTGCCCACTTTACACTTGAAAAAATAAAACTGGCGATAACAGCAAAGCATTAACATCCATGCAATTGCACACATTTGCTTTAGCCAAGGATGCATGGATGGTTCATTGTTAACTGCAACACATCACATTTTAAAATCTAATAGGGCTACCTGAGCACTGTAAAATTAACCAAACCATCCCCAACCAACTAAATTGAACTAAATTGATAGTGAAGTTGAACTATCAGGCATTGCTAATTACAAAACAAGAGGAACAGCAGCCGAACAGCTGAAAACCACGGCTTCCTCGTGACCACCCTGCTTATCTGCTGATAACAGGGCATCCCCTCCCCACCATGAATTGGGCAACTTGACACTCTCTGCGTGAGCACTGCACAGTAGGGGCTCCGTGATGCTGTCACATGTGTGAGGCAGCCAGATCTCCTAAAAGAAAGATAGATCCCTGAGTTTATGAATACCACTTTTTGTCACTGTTAACAATTCACTGAGTAGGTGAGTAATCAATAGGTCTTTGTCCGATGTCAAAACAAAAGCTCATGGAAACATAAGCCATTTGCCTGGGAGAATGGAAGAAAAGTTCTAACTATGAATTAATTCATGGTCCAACGAGTGACTGTCAATGCCCTGCCTCCACCACCCGTGATCTATGAACATATTTTGAAAGTTTTTGCAGTAGAGAAATATCTCAGATCTGCCACTACCAGCCCTGTACCCCAGGGCCATCTACCACAGTACAGGTCCTGATACAAACAAAACACATATAAGTACATTAAACACATTCTTATTGAGAGATGCAAGCATTTTGTAAAGCATTCTGTAAGGATTTTGTAAATCCACACTTAGATTCTAAAAGAAATAAAATGCTACCTTTTGACAAATTATGTTCTAGCAGAAAAAGTCTTGGACAGGAGGCTGGAAGGCCTTAGTTCTAGACCTAGCTCAACCGTGAATCAGTTATGTCACAGATTTATCTTATCCAGGAATGTGCTCGTGTATACAATGGGTACCCAAGGTTCTTTTAGGGTTGTGTGCCTATGGAATATCTTCTGTTTCCTGCTCACTTCCGTATTAGTTACCTACTGCTGCGTAACAAATGACCCCACAACTTAGATGCTTAAAATACAACACATTCATTATCTCACAGTTTCTGCAGGTCAGGAATCCAGGTGCCACTTGGCAAGATCCTCTGGCTCTGGGTTTCTCCCCAGGGGTTGCAGTCATCTGAAGGCTCAGCTGGGGATGAATCTGTTTCTAAGATCACTCCATTATCCCTGGCAGGATTCAGTTGTTCATGGCATTTTCGGCTGAGGGCCTTAGTTCATTATGAGCTGTTGTCTGGGGTCGAGGTTGGTGATGGGCTCCCTTGGTTCCTTGAGACATGGGCTTCTTCATAGGGCCCAGTTACCTCCAAATGTACCTAGTTACCTTCATTTGATGAAGCAACATGGCAGCTTGCTTCATCAAAGCTAGCAAGGGAGAGGGCCACAGAGACTGCCAATAAGGCTGAAGTCAGAGTTTTTTTGTAACCTTATCTCAGAAGTGACACCCCATCACTTTTTCCCTATTGTATTCATTAGAAGCGAGTCACTAGGTCCAGCCCACACTCAGCGGGAAGAGATAACACACATGCAGGAGATGGGGATCATTGGGAACCATTGCAGAAGCAGCCCACCAGATTTCCCTCCTCATTGCTTTTGGCCTTACTGGGTCAGCTGAAACCATGGCTCTCTGGCTTAGACTTTTACAAGCTGCTCCATTAAAAAGGGGCTGAGAAGTGGGAAGTGGTGATCGGGAGATTGTGAGGTAGGTCTGCCAACCAAACCCCTGGGGGGCTGGTGCGCTGGGAGAATGAAGAGAGGGGAAATTGACAACAGATGTCCCCCCATTACATTAATGGAGTTGCTTCAGCCAATTACCCTGTGGGTGCTGCATCCTACTAATGCAACTTGGGAGAAAAGGCAGTGTCAGAGGCACACCAGATCAGTCTTTCTCATGCTCCAGGAGGCCTCCTGGCCCCAGTCCTCTACCTCAGAGCACTTGAGGGTGGCAAGACCACTGGAGCAAAGCACTGTATTTAATCTGTCCTGTTGAGCTCAGTGGGTATTAACACCTTCAGGAAGAGAAAAAGAAAGAAAAAGCCTCTCTAAGAAGGTCATGTAGAATCCTCTCCATTCTGAAGGAATGACTCATTTTTTGTTGAGGGGAGTTAAAGATAAGTTGGAAGGTTTGCAAGATGTGGAAGGAAAAAACTGGGCGTGTTTCAGTGGTCTTGACTTGACCAGTGGCAGGAAGGACCTGGGAACTCGGAGTGTAAACAGTAAAATGCCGTTGCTTGACAAATGCAAAGATTTCATTTGAACTCGAGCTGCAAATTTTGGCTGCGTGAAGGAGGTCTTACCACTCTACAGCCCAAAATGGCAGGGCCTAGGTAGGTCAGGGTGGAGACTAGGGTGAGAGGTCAAGGGTACACAATTTTAAGGAGACTTTCGCTTTCAGAAGTGCTCAGCAGGACCCTAGTCTTGGCCCTGGTGTAGATAAATTGGTGGTGTGGTTATTTGTTCAATGTCAGCCTCTCTCTCTACTGGGCACTCCATGTTTCCTATGTCTCCTGTGGGGTCTGGTACTTATGTGTGGGATGAATCAATCAATGAATCAATCAATAAACTCTCTCCTGGGTGAGATTCCATTTATCTATCAAGACCCAGCGCAAAGGTTCTTTCTCCCTGAAACCTTGCCTACTGCCGGGACAGCACTGAGGACCCCCTCTTGGGTTTCCATCAAACCTCACACCCGCCCGCCACCAACTACCACTACCACCATAGTGTGCTCACTGGGGTGCTGTGGGGTGTGTGTAGGAGCTGGGACTCCAGAGTTGTAGTGCTGGCGTTCACGTCCTTATTCCGTCTCTTATTAGCTCTATGATATGGCCTGGCTCTGTGTCCCCCCCGAAATCTCACCTTGAATTGTAATCCAAATTGTTATCCTCACGTGTTGAGGGAGACACCTCATGGGACATGATTAGATCATGGGGTCTGTTCACCCACACGGTTCTCATGATGCTAAGTGAGTCTCACAAGATCTGATGGTTTTGTAATTGTCTGGTATTTCCCCTGCTTGCACTTCTCTCTCCTGCTGCCACGAGAAGAAGGACATGTTTGCTTTCCCTTCTGCCATGATTGTAAGTTTCTTGAGGCCTTCCCAGCCATGCAGAATTGTGAGTCCATTAAACCTCTTTCCTTTATAAATTACCTGGTCTTAGGTATTTCTTCATTAGCAGTGTGAGAACAGACTAAAACCCATTATGACCTTGGCCTATTGCTGGACTCCTTTGTACCTCAGTTTCCTTATCTGTAAATTGGGGCCAATGATAGCTGTGTTGTAAGAATGAAAGGCATGAATGCATATTGAGCACTTAGGATGATGCCGAGTTCATAGTAGGTGCTCAAAAGATACTTGCTACTCCCCTGCATCCACTCACTCATCACCTTCTACTGTACTTATCTACCTCGTTAGGCAAGACTGTGACTTAACCATTTCAGTATCCTGTCTCCTGGCACAAAATAGGTGTATATGCTGTATTCACTTAGGGAACCATTTTGTCTAAGTAGGATAGAACAGAGCCTTGACCTCTGAGACTACCCCTGTTATGTTCCATCTCCCCACCTCCATTCCCCAACACCTCTTCCTGGTACAGACCCCTTGGTCCCTGGACACCTTCGAGCTCTGGGTCCTATGGTCCCCCTCCCCACCTCTTCATTAATCTTAATTAGGAAGTCCTTGTACTGGAGTTCATTTTCTTACAGATGCATATCAGTCATGTAACAGGAATCTCTCCTGCGCTAATGAGGAATCATAGTCTTGCCATGTTATTACTTAGCTAATTAGTACACAGGTTTCTTTGGGGGGAAAAAAGGTCAGGGAAGATACCAGCAGAAAGTTGTGATTTCCACGGGGACTGGGTGTGGTGGTGAGGTTGAGAGCCCGGGGAAAGGTGTTGTGCTCCCAGCTTCTCCATCCCGCTGGACGACTCCAGGAGGTCAGGCCAGGGCGGAGAGGATTTCAGTGTCTGCACACAACCTCAGCTCACCGAATCTAGGGCACAAGAGTCTCTGGCTTGTGGATCGAATTCAACATCCTAATGAGAAAGAGGCCGAGGTGGGATGGCAGTTCCCGAGGGCAGGAAGACTATTTGGCTGCAGGCAGGGTTGAGGAGCATTGTCCAGGCCAGCCTGGAGACCAGGAAACCAGAGCCCTCCCGTCAACAGCTGAGCTAGAGCAGAGACAGTTACTGCTGTGGCATCTGCCTTCTCCAGGCTCTGTTCTGCAAAAAAAAAAAAATACAGAGCTGGATAGTAGTTGAAGCTATAAAAACAGATTTTATTCAGGGCTGTTGCAATAGCGGAAAAGAAACCAGTGTAGAACCGGGCTCATTTCTGAACATTCCCCAGGCAAGTGGGAACTGTTAGCCAAGGAGCAGGGTGGGGTAGAGCCTGCCCTTTGTATCTGCCAGTTCCTCATCTGCAGGTTCAACCAGCTACGGGCAAAAATATACATAAAAAGAACAATACGACAAAAACTTAATAATAAAAACAATACAGTATAACAACTATTTACATGGCATTTACATTGTGTTCGGTGTTAGAAATAATCTAGAGGTGATTTGAAGTAAACAGGAAATGCAGATAGGTTACATGCAAATACGACATCATTTTATAGGAGACCTGAGCGTTCTCGCGTTTTGGTCTCAGAACTAGTTTCCCAGGCAACACCAAGGGATGAGAACCAGCACCTGGGGGATGCGGAGGGTGGGGAACCTGACAGATGGGAGATTCTGGTTAAATCAACTTGGCAGGATTCTTGATAAAACCGGATACCGCAGGAAGCGCACGTACGGGCCTCAGAGAAAGTTCTGGAACCTGACTAAAGTTTGAACAAGCAACAAGTCTTTGTCAGTTCTTCTGCTCGAGATTCAAACTCCATGGAGGGATTCTGGATCACCTGCCAGCCCCTCTGGAAGTGACAGGAAGGTGTCACCGTTGCCCTGACACCTTATGGAAGGGTTAATTCTTCTAAAGGGAATTAGAGCTGTCCTAGGAGGTGGGAATGGGTGCTGGACAGACAAGGAAAAATGCCTGCTCTGCCTCCCTCTTCCCCAAGGTAGTGTCCTTCTTTCAATCAGCAAAGATATATTAGGTGCCCATTATGTGCGGGCACGTTGGGCTGTGCTTAAGGAATTAACAGGGAGGTCCCTAACAGGCAGCATCAGAGAGACCCTCATGCACCCCCCAGGAGCACACACACTGTGGAGGGCATGATGGTCACAAGGTCCCACCAGGGATGCAGTCCTGGAAGAGATCTGCGGTTTGAGGGTTATAACATCCAAGACAATTGCAAAGCACAGGGGGGTCAGGACCAGAAAGGCAGGACAGCCTAGTGGAGGAGACAGATCTGGCCACAGGCCATGTGACCGGAGGCAGTTCATGTTGGGCCTCAGCTTCTCCATCTGTAAAATGGGATGACATAAATAAAGGGTACAATAAAGACCTGAGACATAGTGGATGCCAGGACTTGTTGGGGAGGTGGGGGTAGCGTCCAGGGTTTAGTCCAAGGAGTAAATGTGAGTCTCTATCAGGGAATGGTGCAAATGCCCAGGCTTCAAGGAGGAAACGCAATAAAAGACTGGGAAGCCCAGCTCAAGACAGGATGAGGTAAGACCGTCCAGGGAGGTCCTTTAGTTGGATTTTTCCAGAGGGCATGGGGATGCAAAGACTAACTTAAAAATGGCTGCAAACTTGAGACAGTCGTCTCCTCAACTAAACAGCAGTGCCCCTCATGTGGGGAGTGTGCTTCCTCCATCAGATCAGACCCTCTCCTGGAAAGCGGTTGTGCCTCCCTCATCAGCGTGGTGTTTCACAGCACAGACTCTGGAGGCAACTCTTTCCATGTGAATCCTTTCTCTGTCACGTCTTAGCTGTGTGGCCTTGTGTGAGTTACATGGCCCCTTTGAGACTCAGTTTTCATATCTATAAAATGGGGATATTGGTGGGTCCTACATCATAAAACATATGTATGCAAAGCCCACATTAGGTGATCTTTTAAATTTTTCTTTATTTATCTTTTTTTTGAGGTGGGGTCTCACTATATTGCCCAGGCTGGAGTGCAGTGGCTACTCACAGGAGCAATCATAGTGCTGCACTCCTAGGCTCCAGCGAGCCTCCCACCTCAGCCCCCTGAGTAGCTGGGACCACAGGCACCCTCCTGCATACCCAGCTTACATTAAGTGTTTAATAAGTATTCCCTTGTGTACTAGTCATCACCTACTGCATAACATATACCCCAAAATGTAGCCACGTGAAACAACATTGCTAAAGAATTGAGGGTCAGGAATCCAGGTGCGGCTTAGCTGGGTCCTGGGGCCAGAGGTGTCCTACAGTCTGATGGAGAGCAGATCTGCTGCCAACCTCCCTCCATCATGCTTGGCAAGATCAGTTCCCCGCGTGTTGCTGGGCCTTGGCCTGGGGTCTTCCAACAGTTGTCTTCCCTCCTTTCCTTGCCACACCGGCCTCTGCTTAGGGCAGCAGACAGCATGGCGGCTTGCATTATCGGACCCAGCAAGGGAGGGGCCTGGAGAGAGCGCCACCTGCAGGCCAAAGCCACAGTCTTTTGTAACCTCATCCCAGACGTGACCTCCCATCACTTTCCCCATTCTGTTCATTAGAAGGGAGTCAGTCTGTCCAGCCTGCATTCAGGCAGAGGGAATTGCATAGACCTGTGAATATCCGGAAGTGTCATCAGGGCCACATCGGGAGTTGCCATTCACCCTTTGACCCGGGGCTGCCTGTGAGAGGGGATGGGGAGAAGGAGCTGTGTCTTTTCTTTCACAGCTGTGTCTCTGGCACCTAGAAAAATGTCTGGCATCACACGGGATCTCCACAAATGTTTACCCGAGGTGTCAGAATGAGGCTCCCTTGGGGCAGGGGCTGGATAAAGAGGAGCTTCCTCTCCCCTCTGTCCTCCTTTGAGCACCCAGACACATTTTGCAGCCCCGAGCCCAGAATAATCCCCCAGGGGAGAGTCTTCCCCTGCTCAGAAAAGCCTCGGATTGCATTGCAGTGTTTTGCTCCTGACCTCCCCCTCCCAGGGAAGGCAAATTCCATCCAGAAGGAGATGTGTGAAAATTGGATTTGCTGCTGGGGTCAAACTTTGCTGTGTTTTATCCCGGCTGTCACCTACCTTTGAAACACAGAATGTTTCTCCAAATGACGCCTCTCACTCGTGGCCCCTCCTGTCTGGAATGAGCTTCAGCTGGCTTCCTCTCAGCCATCTCTCTGGCTGCTGCCCGGCCCAGGCCATGTTCCTCTCCCTCCTTGTCCCTTGCTGTGGCTCCTCAACTGTTGTCCCCATCTCCACCCATTTTTAACGCAGCCAGAGAGGCCTTTCAAAAACACAAATCGGATCACATCACTCTTCTCCTTAAAGCCTTCTCCTAGCTTCCTGTTGCTCTAGAATAAAATCCCAATTCCCACCCTGCAGGCTTTGCCCCTGCCACCTCTTCCAGCTCATCGCCTAAAAAATGCCCTAGGCCCTCCCTTGCCACAGGCGTGGTCTGCCAGTTCCTGAAACAGGGACGCTCTTCCTCCCCCAAGGTTTTATTCTGTTCTGTCTGCCCAGCTCTTCCCCTGGTGCTTTGCAGTGCTGGCTCCTTCTTATCCTTCTAATCCAGTTTGTCATCTCTTCCAAGAAGCCTTCCCTGACTTCACCATGATCCCATTGTTACCGTTCTCATTGTCTTGTTTACTTATTTCCTGGTCCAGGTTACAACTTGTCAGCATTTTGGTTTAATTAGTTCTGTGAGGATGGAGTTAGAGTGGATGCCTAGTAGGTCACAGCTGTATCCCTTAGGCTCAGCACACGATAGGACAAATGAAATTCCCCTTTCCTGCTGGATTTCAGCAGCCTCCCCGCTGCCTGCTTTGCCCATGACTCACCTCCTCCAACCCACTCAAGCCATAGCTGCCAGGGAAAACAGCCCTGAACGTGTCCCTCCCACCCTGGAATCCCTCAGTGGCTCCCCACTACCCAGGAGCATCAGGGACCCTTGGGCTCAGCTTCTAGAATGGACCCAACCAACCATTTCTTAACATTCTCTTCTATCCACCCCGTGCTCTGGTCAAACTGGAATCTTTGCTGCATTTATGAGCAGTCCCTGCTCTTTTCTATCTCTGAGCTTCCGCTGGGATGTTTTTCCTCCACCTGGAAGGACTTTCTCTCCTCTGCAAGACAAAAAATGCATACTCACCTCAATTCATCTCCTCCTCCAGGAAGTCTCCCTGGCTGTCTCTTTGGTGAAGAGGGAAGAAGTTGGAAGTTGGTGTCAGGCTTGGCTCCAGATCTCTGCTCTGCCATTTGCAGAGCAAATGAGTACGTGACTCCCTGTCCCTGAACCTGTTGGGTGGGGACAATCCTGACTCTGAGTCACTGAGTGAAACACATCAAAAGAAAGGCTCTGGCCCAGAGGAGATGTCAAGTCGAGGTGAGGCCCTTTCCAGTGACCTTACTGGTCACTTGTCATACTCCTCATACTTGGTCTTCTCATAACGCACTTGGGGTGAACCCGTTCTCCTCTGTCCCCACTGGTTTGCAAGCTGCTTCTGGACAGGACCATACCTTCTCCCTCTCCCTTCCCTAACCCTGCCTGCCGAGATGTTTGCTTTACGCCAAGCAGGATCAAGGGAGAGTCTGCTGAATGTTCTTGACCTTTCCTCTTCTCTGGATATTCTTCCTTTACAGAGAAAAGCAACTCAGTACAATTTTATGCTAATTCATGCATTCATTCACTGAGCTTCTATCATGTGAACAAGGGCCCGGTGGAATTTTCATTTTAGAATTTTGGAACTCCCATCTTTCATTCGGTCAACAAACATCTATCTGCTGCCATTGCGTGTGTTTAGCTACCCTGGTAATGTCTCCAGCTCCCTGGCCGCAGTCATTAGCTGTTGCCCAGAACACTGGAGTCCCTCCTTCCCATAGCTCAGCCTGTCCTTAAGGGCCATTCTCTAAGGTTTCTGGGTGTTTTTCTTCCCACTGGATAATGGCTCTGTGTCTACAGTGAGACCCGCCAGCTGCAGGACCCACGCAGGCAGAGAGCTGTGAAATCCTCCCTGATCCACTGCAGCCAGTGAGGGGAGTCTGGAATTCTCTGCCTCCCACACTCCTGTGTGCACTTCAGCCTCTCTGACCAGGTGCAGAGGCAGCCAGGGGTGCAGGGCAGATCTCCCTCCTTAAAGAGGAACAATGGTCTAATTCAGTAATTTCATTTCTGCGTATATATTCCAAAGGAAAACAGGATTCCAAAGGGATATTTGTACCCCCATGTGTATGGCAGGATTATACGTAACAACCAAGACGTGCAAGAAGCCCAGGAGTCCAACTGCCGCCGATGGAGAGGCAAAATGTGGTCTATCCATACAGTGGGACATTATTCAGCCTTCAAAAAGAAGGCATGTGACCACATGGATGAAACTTGAGGATATTATGCTAAGTGAATAAGCCAGTCACATAAAGGCAAATACTGTATCATACTACTTACGGGAGGTGTCTAAAACAGGAAGTAGAAAGATGCTTGCCGGGGGTGGGGGCGGGGGAATCGGGAGTTGTTTAACATGCATGGAGCTCCTGTTTTGCAAGATAATACAGTTCTGGAGATCTGTGTCCCAACCATGGAAATCTACTTAACGCTACTGAGCTGTCCTCTTAAACATTGTTAAGACAGTGAATTTTATGGTTTGTGTATTTTACCACAATTAAAAATTTAAGAGAAAAAGAGAGAGAGGAACAGAGAAGGCCTTCTGAGTAAGAACACCTGGGCAGGTAGGAATGGCCCTGGGGGACCTGACCTTGGCCTCTGAGCCCCACCTCCTCCCGAAGGGCCCCAGCTTTCACTTCTTCTCCTGCCAGGCTTAGCAATGCTCCTTTGTTGGTGGCCTGAGCATGGATGCACCTCCTTTCCTCTTACAACCCCTCATCACAGCTGACTTCAGCTGCTATTTCCAGCTTTCCTGAAAACAGTAATAAAGTAGAAAAAAATAAACAGAACAGCCAAGCCAGAAAACCACGTTTCCACCACCCAACAACAGCAAACCTGCATCTGTGGATTCTGAGCCCTGCTCCGTCCCAGAGGAGCTGCCCTCTCATGGCCTCATTAGATTCTTCATTTAGGAAGAAAGATGGTTTTTGTATAGGGAAGCTATGCCTGGTTGGTATGGAGTCCCCTTACATCCCCACTGCGGAGGCTGCAGACCACTGCCAGACTCACAGGCTCTGCCTCTGCCTTTGCCATTGTATTAGTCTGCTTTCATGCTGCTGATAAAGACATACCCAAGACTGGGCAACTTATAAAGACAAAGAGGTCTAATGGACTCACAGCTCCATGTGGCTGGGGAGCCCTCACAATTGCGGTGGAAGGTGAAACGCACATCTTACAGGGCGGCAGGCAAAGAGAGAGCTTGTGCAGGGAAACTCCCCTTTACAAAACCATCAGATCTCACAAGACTTATTCACTATTAGGGGAACAGCATGGGAAAGACCTGTGCCCATGATTCAATTACCTGCCACTGGGTCCCTCTCCTGACATGTGGAAACTGTGAGAGCTACAATTCAAGATGAGATTTAAGTGGGGACATGGCCAACTCATATCATCCATGTTATTTGGGGTTCTTGCTTCTGGCATCCTGATGTCAGCAAGTCCTGGGCAATCTCCTTGTCTAATCCAGCCTGGTCACTGAGCCCTTCAACTTGGCACCTGCTCTTATGGGCTACACCTCCACTGGACCTTCAAGATATAGTTGAGGCCTCCTGACACAGGGCCGGAGGGTTAGGACAGCCCTTTGGGGATAGAAAGGCAGCCAGTTTTGAGCCCTGGGGCTCTTGACCATCTAGCTGGCCTCCTGGAATGACTCAGCCTTGTGGGAAGATACCTTCTTAATCTTCCACAGCCTGGGATGTGGGTTTAAGAGATGAAAGGCCAGAGCTCAGCATCCTCTGACTCCCGTCTTTGGTCATCAGAGAGCTGTAATTGCTCTAAAATCCATCTTCTTCCCAGGCACATCCGTACCGAAGCCCTTGGTTCCTCTCTCTCTCTCTCTCTGACTCTGGGGACCTGGCAGATGAAAGCCACCCTCTCTCTGTTCCAGCCCAGGCGTGATGAAAGCTGGACATGGGTTGCTGGGATGCAGCTGTCAGAGGGGGTGCCGGGCTAATGAGCTTGCTTCCAGACCATGCGTTTGCTTTTCAACAAGTGTCATTGCGGGCCTGCTTTGGGGGATTCAGCACAGGATGGCACATCCCCTGACTAGAGCACACAGACCATCCTTCGTGGAAAGCAGGCACCTGAGACAGAAAATATGGCCACCTGGAGAAGAGCATCACTCTCACCTGCAGTCAAAGCTGGGCTGGACCGCTCCAGAGGCTTGTGTGTGGCCTGGCACGAATTCCTTACCCTTTCTGAACTTCAGTTTCCCTCATCAGTAAACAGGAGTAACTCGCCTTGCAGTACGTTACTGTCATGTTCCAATGCAATTATCATGTAAAGTGCTCAGCCCTGGAGCTGGAGGTCAATAAACGCTATTTCCCATCCTCCTTTCTCAGACAGGTGAGGAAACCTGCCATGCCTGGAGCGGCCATTGTTTGCAGGACTCGATGTGGCCCTATACTGTCTCTCACCTGCCCCAAGTGAATGACTGGGGAGGAATGATGGCAGGCCTCTTGCAGTTGTATATTACTGTTCTCAGAGCCCATTTCAAATACTTCATCATATTTGTTCCTTAAGGAAAAAAAAAAACCTAGAAGGCTTCAATCAACCACACTTGGTAGATAGAGATGCCAGGGGCAGGCGAGGGCAAGGACCTCATTCAAGGTCGCATAGCCAGGAAGTGGCTGAGTTAAGGTGGGAACCCAAATCGGGGTGTTTCTGTTTGCTTTTGTTTCGTTTTTAAGCTTTGTGATGCAAAGTTTGCCAAGGCCTCGCCCTGTTCTCAGGAGTGTGTCAGGGTAGACATCATTCTCAGGTCATGGTGCCAGGGATGCTGCCACAGCAGGAGAGGCACCACCGTGCCCAGCAGAGCCCATGCCCCGGATGAACTAATTACCATGTTCCCTCACACTCACACCGAGCCTTCCTTCCAGAGAGACCCTAAAGTGCTTCTGAGCTGCTCGTACATATTTATATGCCTGTGTGCACGATAAAAATAAAACCACTTCACCCACCGCTGAAATGCAGCCACTCGGGGTGTGAAATACGGGGTTTATGGAACAGCGGCGAGGAGCGGCTCTCAAGGAGAGGCATGTGTCCCTTCTGACATTGCAAGGGGGCAGCTGGAGGGAGGTGGAATTTCATTATCTTGGTGAGGAAGTGTTGGATGTGGAAGTAGGGACCAGGAAGACTGCTGGTCGCTGGGCACCCAGGACTCCCTTGACCTCCCCGGGACGGGGAGCTGGTCCTGCCAGGGAGGATGGTTCCAGCTATAGCGGAGCATGGGCCCCTGGGCATCCATCACTTCACAGACCCCTGAACCCCACACCCTGAGAGCTGCCTGCAGGTATGTGGGCTCCAGCCTTCTGCCCTCCAAAACCCAATGTGCCACCAAGTACAGCTTCTTCTTTTAAAGGAAGGCCCCAGGAGGCGTTCATGAGTTAAGACCTCTTGGAGTGAGGACCAGCATCTTTGCTGCTGTCTGGTCAAGGCAGCTCCAGCTAAGAAAGCTGCCATTCTCAAAAGCTGAGCTTCTTTTCTGGCCATGGCAATCTTTCAATGGTTCCTGGACTTTGTTCTGATTTCTGGTGCTGAGCCTTGCTGTACATTGAGACTTCTCCCTCCTGCCTGCCCTCTTTTCCCTCCCTCCTTCCCTCCCTCCCTCTCTCCCTCCCTTCCTGCCTGCCTCTTTCTTTCTTTGCTTTCTTTCTTTTCTTCCTTCCTTCCTCCCTTTCTCCCTCTTTCTCTCCCTTTCTTTCCTTCCTCTCTTCCTTCATTCCTCCCTCCTTCTCTCCCTCTTTCTTTCTTTCCTTCCTTCCACCTCCCCCCTCCTTTCCTTCCATCCTTCCTTCCTTCCTTCCTTCCTTCCTTCCTTCCTTCCTTCCTTCCCTTCTTTCTTCCTTCCCTTCTTTCTTCCTTCCTTCCTTCCTTCCTTCCATCCTTCCTTCCTTCCTTCCTTCCTTCTTTCCTTCCCTTCTTTCTTCCTTCCTTTTCTTCTCTCCCTCCCTCCCTTATCCTTTCTTCCTCCCTGATATATTTTGGATACTTGTCATTCCAAATCTCATGCTGGAATTGGTCTGCAGTGTTGGAAGTGGGGCCTAATGGGAGGCGTTTGGTGCCCTCCCTGCAGCAGTGAGTGAGGTCTGCCTCTCTTAGTTACTGCGAAATCTGATTGTTAAGAAGAGCCTGGCCGCCCTCCTCTTTCTCTTGCTCCCTCTCTTGCCATGTGACACTCCTGCTTCCCCTGCACCTTCCGCCATGAGTAAGAGCTTCCTGAGGCTTCGCCGGAAGCTGAGCATATGCTGGTACCGTGCCTGTACAGCCTGCAGAACCACGGCCAAATAAACCTTCTTCTTTATAAATTACCAGTCTCAGGTGTTCCTTTATAATGCAAAATGGACTAATACACGCCCCCTGTACTTTGCCCACCTGACCACGCTAGTCTTAATTCCCTGTTGTGAACACAGAGGCTGAAAGGGCCAAGAGAAGGCGTCCAGCGCAGGCTTCCTGAGCTCATGACAAAGAAAGCTGAGCCCTGGCGCAGGACCAGGAATTAACCAGCTTAAAGGGTGTGTGTGGGGTGCATGGGATGGGGTAGGGGAGGTGGCAGAGAGGGGAGCTTGGCTGGCTATCTCGGGCAGAGCGGCAGCGTGTAGAAAGTTCTGTAATCGAGAGAGAGCTTCGTGAACTCTGAGAGCCGAACCCTGAGAGCTGCAGAAGTGAGCCCAGCATGGAGTTGAAGACCCTTGAAAACCATTCCAGGAATGATGGCTTTAGTGTGCCGGCTCTGGGGAGCCAGTGAAGGATTTAAGGGGAACTCCTGATCAGCTTGTAACTCTGGGTCTACCCAGGTGACCTGGGTGTGGATATTGGGGGTGGTGCTTTATACAGAAGATGAGGTCCAAGGAATCGAGCAGACGTCAGTTCTGGGGAGGCTCCACTGTCCTTCCCTTATGTGGAGGCCTGAGTGACGTTCGGGCTGGGGACACAGCAGGAGGAAAGGGGCCTCAGAGACCTATCTGGGAAGGAGGAAGTAAGTAGACCAGGCAGCGGGTACCGCTCTGCTGGCAAAGAGGTCTGGTGAGCAGGGGCATGCTGTCTGCCCTGATGCTGGTGCGCGGGTGGTATTCATTCCACACCAACCCTCGCCAACAGTGTGCTCCTCAGGGCACAAACCATGTCCTTTTGCTTTTCTGTCCCTGGTATGGAGCTCAGTGCCTGGTCCAGTGGAGAAGCACAGTGAACATGTGTGGTCTTCAGTGCCCTCAGCGGTAGCAGCGGTCCATTAGAACCACTTGTTTAATGGTGCAAAGCTGTTAAGGATTTGGGGCCCCTGAGCCCGTGCCTCTGGGTCGCCATGCCCCCAGTGCCTAGGCTCCTTCGCTTGAAGTCATTAAAAATACAAACAATGCCTCTACGTTTCCCCCACTAGCAGTCCATTAGCACTCCTTTTAGCAAAAGATAGCTTTGAAAGGTGAGCGATTCTCCTTTGTGCCTCCCAATAGCCTTTCATTCCAGGGAAATATTCCAGTCTGATTCACCAACTGCCTCTTTGCAGGATCACCCTCTTGCCAGGGTCAGTGGCGAGCAGGACAGGAGGCTGGGCGCGGGCGGAAGTCAACACAAGGAAGCCAGGGAGGGGAGAGAGCGTTCGGTGGCCGGCACAGGTATGGAGTGGCTTCGGTCTTCAATCAGTATTGGAGAGGGAAAAAGGAGGAAGAGAAAGAGCACCTTCGCAGAGACGAGAGGGCTCCAAGGCGGAAGGAGCGTCTTCTGGGGCTGGGAAGGAACTGGTCAGTACAGAAGAATCTGATGTGGAGTCACCAAATCTCAAACTGGCGTGTGTGTCCAGCTCATTTGTTCAATGTAGTTTTCATTGTTCCTTTGCTGTAGCTCAGCAGTCATCGCCCTGTGTGGTGTACAAGAACACTGCCTAGCCTCAGAGCCTCCTCCCCCTACTCCCCCTAGTTCCAGCCTTCCTGGACCACCTGCTGTCTCCCGGACGGCAATTTCTGCGGCATGCTTTTGTAAGGCCTTGCACACGCAGCTCTGCCCCCAAAGCTTTTCTCTCCCTGGCTAACTCGGGCATCCTTCAGAACTTTAGGTCTTACCTCCTCCAGAAACCCAGTCTCCCAAGTCCTAACTCAGTGCCAGGTGCAGAGTAACCGCTTCCATAGTGGCACAGGAGGGAAGAGATGACGAGAAGGAAAGCGGAGGCGGGTTTGTGCCCAGAAAAGCCATAGGCTGTCAGGAGCCTCGGAAAGCCAGCCCAGCCCTTGCCTTTTACAAATGAGAGCCGTGAAGCCCAGAGAAATGAAATCACCTCCCTGCCCTATAAATCAAATGGGGACTTTCTCCAATGTTTCAGGACCTAGAAACTCAAGAGGGAAAAATGGGCTGAGGAAATTGTCAGGCTTCACTGGACGGCTTTTGTAATTAATCAGAGGCCTTTTGTAACAAATACCTTTGCATTCCCAACTGAGCGATGAGCGTGGTTAGCTGGACTTTCCTTCTTTGCTTAGGGTTCCTCCGGAACCACGTGACCCACGCCCTAGAGGGGTGGTGCAGAAGATAACAAAGAACAAAGTAAAATGGGCCCAGACTTCCCAAAGCATGGACTAATACCTGGGGAGGCAAGACACGTGTGTGAACCGGCTGAAGAGAGCACTGCTGAATTAGGCAGTAGGTGGGAAACGCCCCTGGAAGAGTGCAGGGAGCCCACAGTCCTGCTTTGGCTCCCATCTGTAGTATCACTGACCCATCGCACAATCGTGGCTAATTAGGGAGCTTAATTCTTTGTGCTTTGTACTAGCATGCCTCTCTGTACATATAATAAAGCCTAAAGAGTTCGTAAAACAGGAAGCTGATTCGTTTTACAGAATACAGATAGGCCCTTGAACTTGAAAGGTTGCAAAAATGGAACGAATCATGTATTCGATGGCGCCACCTGTTGTCAACGTGTGATATTGCAGCTTGTTAAGGAAAGGAGGGAAGGGGTCCTCCCAGAAGGGTGACCTCCAAAGATCCCAGCCCTGACTTGACAATTGTGAGGACAAGAGTCCAGAGCCAGGAATAGACTGACTAACGCTGGAAGATGCCACAGAGGAAAAATAAATCACAGGTTCCGCTGCCATTGGCTTTTGTCTTTGATCTGGAATCGTGGCCAACATCTGCTGAGTCTCTGGAGCTCTTGACCCTGGGAGTCTTTATCCACCCCTCTCCACTAAAGAACGCAGGAAGCTAAGAACAAAAAGAGGGAGCCACAGAGTGGGGTAATTGCAGCACCGTATGGCTGCCTTGGCTTTCACTAAAGGTTGTTAAGTTGATGTTTATTGGGTGCTTACGTCATTTGAAGCATTGACTTATTAAATCACCACAGCTTGATAAGGTAGATACTCTTCCCCATGCCCATTTACTACATGAGGAAATGGAAGCACAGGGAGGTTAAATAATTTGCACAAGTTCTTACAGAAGTCCCCCCCTTCTCTCCTTCCTCCCTCCCTCCCCCCGTCCTCCCCTCCCCACCCCACCTCTCCTCTCTCTTCCTTTTCCTCCCTCCTTTCCTTCCTCCCACCATCCCACCCCTCCCCACCCCTCCTCTCTTTTCCATTTCCTCCCTTCCTCCCTTCCATCATTTTTTATGAGTGCTGAAGCTGGGATTTGAGCCTAGGCAGGCCACCTCTGAAGCCTCTGCATTAAGCCGGTGCACTTGACTACATCTGTTGGCACCTTCTAACTATGACTAATATCTGTTGGTCCAGGTCTCTCACACTTAGCAAGTGCAGTGATACAAGAAAAAATAAAAATCTTGCTGATGCCTTCTAACCTTGGTTCATCTATCCATGCCTCCATCTTCATGCATATCCACCCAACAGTCCCTTCTCTCATCCATCTGTCAATGCACCCACCCACCCGTTAGTCATCTGCCCGCTCAGCCATCCATCCATCCATCCATCCATCCATCCATCCAACAATTCTCATATCCATCCATACAACCACTCACATCCATCTACCCATCCGTTCATCCACCCACCCAGCAATTCTCACAACCAACTTCCTTCCTGTATTTGTTCAACAGTCACTTTCTCAAGGACCTACCACCTTCCAGACAGTCAATACAAAGATAAGCCAGCTGTGATCCCTGCCCTTATGTTGGTTACATTCCCAGAGATCCATAAAACAACGTTATAGGTGTTACACTGTGGTCGGAAAGGCGAGTTATGCCTGACCCTGAGGGAGGAGAAAGAAAGGCTTCCTAACAGATGCGACTATCAACCTTGGCCTTGATGGATGGGTGGAGAAGGGGAGATGGATATCAGGCAGGAAGAACAGCACCAGCAAAGGCAGAGAGACAATAAAGCCCCTAGTGTTGAAGGGACAGAGAATGATCCAGAGTGTGAGGTGAGTGAGAGGAGGGGAAGGAGAGGCAAAACCGGAGGGGGCTTAGGAGGCAGCCATGGGGGCACACTGAAGAGCTTGGGCCTTGGACAATAGGGAGTGCTGTGAAAAGAGAGCAGAGTAGTTGAACAGACATGGTTAGAATGTGTAAGTCAAAGATCTTTCCAATGGCATCAGGGAGGATGAACTGGGGAGGGTGGGTCTAGAGGCAGAGACCACTTGGAAGAGATCACCTGGGTTCAAATCCCAGCTTCACCTCTTACTGACTCTGTGCCCATGCACCAGGGCTTGCATCTCTATGTGTCTCAGTATTCTTGTTCATTCCGTGGTCTAAACACAGAAACTGCCTCGAGGATTCTGGAGAGAATTCAATGAACAGTACAAGCAAAGTATAACACCTGGCACACAGTAAGCACTCAATAAATGCCATCAATTGGCAGTGGTTGTTGTATTATTACTATTTCCACTGCTATGATAGCAAGGAAGAGATCAGGAGGCTTGTTTGGGGCCAGAGCAGCCCTTTCCTCCCTGTGATTCACGGAGCTGTTGCCCACACGATGTTAATAGGTATTAATGGAAAGAGGGTTCTGAGGCCAAACAAGTGTGGACTTCTACTAAATAAAACTGGGAAACAAACACAGACAACCCACACACAACCAACTGCAGGACTTCTCCTAACCTGTCGTAAGCTCGTGTGAACTATAAACTTCTAAGTGGAGAACAGCTGAGTTTGTAACATTTCTTGAATATACTTAGCTATGAAACCCTCTTGAAAGAAATGTTTATTACAAACCTAAAAACGAACGGTCAGTGGGACCCAGTTTGGGGAACAATGGTCGTCCTGGGTCCAGCTCTTTTCTCTGGTTCCATAACGCTGAGGCCCCTTCCCCAGACTACAGCTTGAAATTCCCATGCACACTTCTGGTGTCTTTCACCGGGAAGATGTGACGGAGCTTGGGAGTCCAGGTGGGGCTGAGGTTCATTAAGGACAGAGCATTGAACCTAATTCCAAGTGGCTGACTCCATATCAATTTGGGTCACTGGTGTTAAGGTGTCACTTTCAGTTGCATTTAATTTAGGTAAACAATAAAAAGCCCTGTCCTGACTGTGGTACAGGCTGGTGGAAGTTTAATTCCCAGTACAGAGAGGCAGAGGGCAGGATAGGAAGGCCAGAGGGAGCACTGCAGAAGTGAGTGGGTTGATGAGACAGGGAGAGAGGAGGATAGAGAGGGAGAGAAATGTGGACCCTGGGGCAGGGCCTGCCTGGGGAAGCCCACACTAGATCCCTGTCCCCAGAATCCAGCACTCCCCTAACCTAGCCACCTTGGGCAATTATTTTTACTTCTCTGAGACTCAGTTTCCTAACCTGTAAACCACAGGGGACTTACAGGAGGATTAAATGAGATAAGAGAAGTGGAAAGCACTGGATTCATGAGTTTTCCTATCCAAATACTGGCTTCCAAGCTGTGTGTGCCTGTGTATATGTGTACAGACACTTGTGTGTGTGTGTTCCTGTATGTGTGTGGTCATGTTTGTGTGCACCTGTGTGCGTGTGTGTGGACACATGTGTGTGCTTGTGTGTGGACATTCGCGTGTGTGCCTGTGTGTGTGTGTGGACCCGTGTGTGTGCATGTATGTGTAGACATTTATGTGCGTGTGTGCTTGTATGTGTGTGGACACATGTGTGCACGTGCATGTGTGTGGACACGTGTGTGGACATTCTTGTGTGTGTGTGTGCCTGTGTGTGTGTGGACCCATGTGTGTGTGCATGTATGTGTGGACATTTGTGGGTATGTGTGTGTGCCTGTGTGTATGTGTGTACACTTGTTGTATGTGCCTGTGTTTGTGTGTGTACACTTGTGTGTATGCCCATGTTTGTGTGTGGACACATCATGTGTGTGTGGCTGTGTACATTTGTGTGTGTGTGTGCCTCTTTGTGTACACTTGTCATGTGTGTGTGTACACTTGTGTGTGTTTGTGCCTGTGTGTTTGTCTATGTGTGGTGTACTGTGTCTAGGTAAGGTATTTGAGAACTCTGGTTCTGGAGCTCTTCCTGGGTTCAAATCTGGTCCTATTCCTAGCTGCACTATACTGAGAAAGTTGCTTAACCTCTCTGTGCCTCAGCTTTCCCATCTGTAAGACAGGACTAATGATGGGACCCACTTCATACATTATTGTGTGGTATGAATGAATTTATTATACACATTAAATAAGTTCACAGCACCCAGAACAGAGAGGCACTTTAATAAGTGCTTATGACTCTTATTGAATCTTACTGGGTGTCCTGCTGCAATCCAGCGGAGTCCAGCCCCTTCAAAGCCAGGCTGGGGAAGGCAGTCAGGTGCTGCATCCCTTCCCTGGGAAGGTGGGGACTAGAGGTCACAGAGGGGTTCTTTGACCTCTGGGGCTATTCCCTGGGGCAGGGGGGAGAAGTTTGCTTTGTGCTGTAGTGCCCTCTGTTGGGAGAGCCTAGCTCAGCACCATGGACAGAAGGAGGCTGGGGGCAGGCAGCCACACCTCCGGCCACCCTGAGGCCCAGTGCTTCTGCTCAGCCAGTGTCTGAGGAAGAGGCCTGTCCTGCCATGACTCCTGGGTCTCAGTGCCAGGACTGCAGCGTGGAGACCCTGCTGATCCATTAAGAGACAGGAGCCGAGGGATATTAAGCAAATTAAAAGCCCCAGGACTGTCCCTGGTGACTTTTTCCTTTGGCTAAGTCACCCCACCCTGTGCCCTCTGCCAACTGTGCTTCTCAGTGCTTCAGAGATGTCTTTCTCTGGGACAAAAGAAAGACTTCAAGGCTGTATCTTATGAAACAGGAGCTGGAGTATTGGACTTCCCAGGAGAGGGTTGTGAAGGCAACCGTATTACTACCATCGTTACCCTATGGCAATAGGCATGCACAGCACAGCCAGGTACCTTTGGGCAAAACCAACTGCACACCTGAGCCAGACACTTCCTCTCTGTTGGGCCCAGTCAAAACATGTGATCTTGGCCCTCCGAGGAGGTTCACTGCCACCGGACGCCTACCAAGTGCCAGGCTTGTGCAAGACACTGAGAAACAGAGTAGATAAGACTGAATGATCTACATTCATTCATTCATTCATTCACTCATTTGTGCATCCATCCAACTAGTATTTATTGAGGACCCACTATGTGCCAGGCACTGGCTAGGCATAAAAATAATTATAATACAGGGTGATGTTAAACAGAGTTGCGGTGATTCAGAAGTCCTGGGGCTGAAGGAGATCTCCAGCGTGCCAGGCCCAGTCCTTGGTCCTGGGAAGCACCCTCCCTTGGCTGTCAGGCCTGCTTTCCTCCTCACTAGCGTCTCCCCAGATGTCATTGTCTAGCTCCTTCTGCTGGTTCTGCTTTCTAGCTGGTGTGAGCTACGGCTGGGAGGAAACATCACTAAGGGACCCTGGAATCCCACCTGCTCCTTGGCCCTCCTTTCCAATGGCTGGAGTACAGGGAGTGCCACCAGGAAGCCTCATTCACTCAGAATCCACCTGAGGAGCTGATGCTGTCCACCTGCCTGGCCACACAGTGAGTTGCAGCTGGGTCTGGAGAGCAGGAAAGCAGCACGGTGAGGCATACTATTTCCCTGCACAACTCAGCACGAGGGACCCCCCAGCTTGATGCTATTCTCCAGCCACGGAGCCCCTTCCACAGCAGGCTTACAACCTAGGATAGACTTTGGGGTTTGTTGGCTTTTTCCTGGGTCAGAGTGGGGAGAGGAGGGCCAGGGAGGAGGCTGTGCCCTGCAGCCCCAAAAGAAGGCGAGGGGGAGAGGTGACCTCAAGCTGACCCTCAGCAGCTTGGAGAAGGAGAGGCCTGGGTGGATATGAGTGAGAGGGAGCAAAGAACAGCAGCCAAAGGGAGAAGAAAGGACCTCCGGCTCCAGTGTTCATCCAGTGTTCAAGCCATATGCAGTCCAATCAACCTGCAACCAATTAGTCTGATTCAAAAAAAAAAAAAAAAAAATCTCACGTACGGACAAACTGTAATCAAACACCTATTTATAAGGGTTTATTATGATCATTATTATTATTTTACTGAGAGGATCATTCTAAAGCCTGTCGTGTGAACGTTTGGTTGCAGATCTTCATAAATGCAAATTGCTCCTTCTGCCGCGGGTGAGCAAGCTGAGCCTCAGGATTGCCTTGGGAAGCAATGGGATGAGGTTCCAGAGGGCAGGTGGAGGGAGCAGCTTGCTTCCATGGACATCTCTGCACGAGACTTGCGGAAGGCAGCTCGGCAACCACCCACTATCCACCCCACTCCCTACACCCTTCTCAGAGGGCTGCTGGAGATGGCACTGGCTATGTGTCCACTGCCCATCTAGGTAAACAAAGCAACAGCCTGACTCAGCAACCTGCCAGAGATTCTCCATAGAAGGCCTGGGTCAAAGGCCCAGGGACCTGAGTTCTGAGCCCAGTTTTGCCCCTGACAGTGCTGGGTTTTCTGGCTCTTGCCAATCTTGTGGGTCTCTGCCAATGGTGATATTCTATCCTCTGAATTTCCTCACTGAACCACCTCCCCAACCCATCCCAAGGGCTAGAGTACCCCTCCCCTTCATCCTCACAGGAGACATCAAGGTCCACCGCCAGGCCTGAGGCTCAATGGTGTGTGTGTGTGTGTGTGTGTGTGTGTGTGTGTGTGTGTTGGTGGGATGGTGACGGTAATGGTAAGATACGAGTCTCAAACCCATACTTCTCAGGCCTGAGGAGAAAATGTGTCAGGTCTGGCAAAAAGGTGGAAACTTGGTTTCTGCCAGGAGGACACAGCCAGTTCCTCACCCATTCCTGGCTGGATCCAAGCATGCGGGGGGGGGGGGGGGGGGGGGGGGTGGGGGAGGAAAGACAGAACACACTCTATTTCCGTGGGTCCCTGGGGAAAGGAGCAGCCGATATTTGAAAAGTTTCTGAACACGGAAACCCCTTCACCTTGCCGAATGAGGGCATTCATCGTTGGCAACGCCAGAACTCCAGAGCCACACCTTGCCTGCCCTGCTCCCAGGATGGCCTCTTTCTCTCTCAGAAGGGAGGCTGCCTCCTTTCATCAGGCTGGGGAGGGGAGAGAGCGACGGTAATCCTGGGGATAGGGGGAGCCTAGGTGGAGGGGATCCGATAGAGCTGAGCGTCCAGGGCGGGGTGTTGGGTCACCTGGGAAGGGTTAAGAAGCTAGAGGCAGCAAGCCAGTTTTGAGTGAGGGGGGACCTGAGTCGGGAGAGGGGAGGCTGGGAGGGGGTGAGCTCTCCTTCTCCCTGCAATAAATCGGCTTAGCGGACGAGAGCTGAACAGCCCAGAAAGGATTAAAGGAAAGTCTGTATAATACGCGGAGAGCGCGGTAAGGGGAGGGCGAGGAGGGCGGGGGGCGGGGAGAGGGGGAGGGACACAGGGAGGGCGCGGGGAGGGGGTGTTCGCGCCGCCGGGAGAGGCGAGCGCGAGGCAGAGAGCACGCGATTCGGCTCCAAACTCCGGCGCTGCAGCCGATCGGACTCCGGGCCGTGGTGGGCACCGCGCGCAGTAGGGGAGCCGAGAGACGCGGTGAGCCCCGAGGACGCCCGGAGCGCGAGGGTAGCTGAGCCTCGCAGAGCCGAAGCCGAGTCCAGCCGGGCGCCTGGGCGGCCCGGCCGCGGCGGCATGGGGGCGCCCCCGCGGCGCCCCGCGCTGCCCGCCACCGCCTGGACCAGGGGCCGGAGGCAGGAGCGCGCCTGAGCCCATGGCGAGGGGACCCGCCGCCGCCGCAGCAGTAGCCGCCGCCACTGCCGCCGCCGCCAGCTCCCGGGCACCATGCGAGCCGCCCCGAGCCTCCGCCGCTGCGTCTGCCTACTGATCGCCGCGATCCTGGACCTGGCGCGCGGTGAGTGCACGGGCGCCAGGCGGAAGCCGGGAGGGGGACGCGGCGCCGGGGGAGGACGAGGGCCGGGGTCGCTCCGAGAGGCTCCAGCTACTAGCACCGGTCCTGCCTGGGATCTGTGGAGCTGATTGGCTTAATGAGGGAGGGAGGACGCCTCTTGGAGCGCGCTCGTGGGTTTGTGCCCGTGTGTGTGTGTGTGTGTGTGTGTGTGTGCGCGAGCGCGCGCGCGTGTGTATACAAGCGGGTGTCTTTGTTGTGTCTCTGTGTGAGGGTGTCCGGGAAGGAGCTGTGTGGGGAGAAGGTGCAGGAGTGTATTTAGAGAGGCGAGTGTGTGTGTGCGTGTGCGCGTGTGATGGTGTGGGGTCTGTGTGCGAGCGAGCGAGTGTCTGGAGGGGTGGTAGAGTGTCTGTGTCAGTTACACGGAGAAGGTGAGTGTATGTGAGTGTGAGCGAATGTTGGGGGCTCTGTAAACATGTGCCAGCTTCTCGGTGAGGGTGTGAAGTGTGTGAGCTTGTGTCGCTGTGGATGTGAGGTGTTGGGGGTGGGTTTGTGAGGTTAGGCGTTTCACGCGTGTCCCGAGTGTGCGGGTCTCTTTAGGGGTGTGAGACGGCGGATGACTATTTCTGTGTCCACAAGAGATCGGACTGTGACACTTGGGCAGGAGTGTGTTTATCTGGGATGGGTGGGGGTGCAGGTGCGGGGGGGGGGGGGCTCGTGTGCTTCGTGGGGCTGGGAGTGTGTGTAAGCTTGCCATGGAGCGTGTGGTTCTTGTGTGCAAGAAGGTATGGACGCATCCGGGGCTGGGGAGTTATGAGCAGCTCTGTGTGTGTGTGTGTGTGTGTGTGTGTGTGTGTCCCGTGTGGACTTGCTCCCGGGCTAGGCTAAGCCAACTGGAAGGAGGTTGAAGCCAAGCGGGTTCTCCGGAGCCTGTGAGAGGTGGCTCCGCAGCTCCAGGATCCGTGGTTCGCAGCCGGCCTCCCGCCCAGCTAGTGCCGCCGCGTAGTGCGTCTTAAACGGTGATGGAGCCGAACCTGGCGACCCCGGCACCGTTCATGCAGTGATCGGAGAGCCAGGCGGGAGGGAGGCGGGACGCGCGAAGAGCCGTGGGCACCGAGACTAAAGGGTCCGCTTCCGGGATCCTCCTTGGAGCCTGGTGCCAACCCCAGCCTGTCTGGAGTGAGCCTGGCCTACGCCTCGGAGAGGGAGGAGGACGCGAGGTGCCAAAAAGTCGCCTTTATGATCAATAAGGTCTAGACCCCTAGCCCCACTGGGCGATAGAGGTGGGCATCACCTCTGTCATTTGCCATAGCCTTGTCCCAGCAGGATGTGCCTAGCCAGGCTCTGAGAGTGCCTACCAGGAAGGGGTGACCCCTTAGAAATGACCCCACCTCCTTCTCCCCCGAAGTCCTTGGGGAGTGCTGGGTCTGCAGATGGGAGAGGCTGCAGAATTTGAGCCTGGAAGGTGGTCCTGGCAGCGAGGGGGGAGGGGTTGGTGTAACCCAGAAGGAATGCGAGCTTTGTTCCCCTACCCTGGGAACAAGAGACTTTCCAAAGTGGATCAAAATCTCCCCCCGCAACTTTGGGGTGAGAGCTCCCCTCTTCGGATGCCTCTAAGGGAAAGGCTATATATGGGGGAGGTCCCATTTCCAGCGCCGCCGAGAGGGCACTGGGCTTTGTTGAAAGGCACTGGAGCCCTCACCTGGACATTGCAAGGAGCTGGGGGCTGGAGGTTGGGGGCCGGAGGTAAGCATCTCTTTCCCTGGGAATGCGCAGAATGGAGAGACGCAGCAGGGTCGGGGAGCGGACTGATAGGAAGGGCTTGGTGGGAAACCCCGGCTCCGTCAGGACCGCACCCTGCGAGCTCTCCCTGGAACCAGGGAGCAGCGTTCTTCTGGCTGCCGGGCTGCGGAGAGCTGACCCGGCATCCTGGCGCCTTGCTCCTTATGCCCGCCTCTGCGGGCTGCGGGAGGCGGGGGCTGGCGTGCAGGGGGTGAGCGCATCTGGGCCGGGGGAGCCAGCGTGGCCTCTGAGCTCCTCTGCTCTGGATGAAGGAAGAGCGCAGACGCGGATCGCGAATGGGAAACTTTCTGCGTCTGGAGCGCAGGGGGAGGTCCGAGGCCGCCGGGAGCCCTCTCTTTTCCGTAGAGGAGAACGCACGAGGGTGGGGTCCCTCCTTTTTCCTTCCAAGACTGTACCCAGAATGGGGGGCGGGGTGCGAGAAGAGTCCGTGAGAGATGCCGGAGGTAGGCTGTGCCGGAGGAGGGCGCCCTTCCTGGAGGTGGCCGGAGAGGTGCACCTGCCGGCGGCTTAGCAGGGCCACCTGCCTGCTTCGGAGGGCGGGGAGAGGAGCAACCCAGGCCGGCCTTCGAGAACCTACTGGCGGTCACTGCTCCGGGTGGGGCACGGCCAGAGCGCCCTCGCCGCTTCTACCCCTTCGGATGGCAGAGCAAGGGTGCCCGACGCAGGAAAGGCGGGTCTGGCAGGAGGAAGGAGGGCGCTGCCCCTCACACCGGCTGGGCCGGAAGTCCTTGCCGTGTCTCCCCACTCCCCAGAATCAGACCCCCTAGAGGGAAACCCCACATTTGTCGGGCCTCCCGGGGGGTCCTGGGCGTTTTCAGCTCCTCCAGCCCTCGGGAAACCGACCTGGGCACTTCTGGGAAGTCCTGCGCTGGGGCCTGTGCAGTGGCGCCGGGCTGGGGGTGGAGGAGTGGTCCTTGGAGCTGCTGTTCAGCCCTGGGAAATGCCCCGCTGAGAGCAGGGTGGGGGCAGCTCCAGTTAGGGGCAGCAAGCGGCCCCAGCCGGGAGTCTCCGGGATTGCGCGGGCGGGGCGGGCGGCCCTGCAGGTCTGTGTCTCCGCAGCCGCGTGTCAGCAGGTAGGTGGAATGGAAGGGCTGGCTCCGCTGGGCCGTGGCAGCCGCAGCGCCGAGACTGCGGGGGCTGTGAGCGCGCGAGCGGGTGTGACGACTTTACATATTTATCCTCCCTTCACACGCCCCCTTCCCACCGGGCGGGGGCTCTGGCGCGGAAGGGTTTCTTCCCCAGCGTCCGCCGGGGGAGTTCGGGGCCCTAAGCCTGTGCAGGCTGCCCCGCCCATGCCCCGCCAGCGTGGCCCCGCCCCTAGCCATAAACGCCACCCACTTCCACCCCCACAACCACCCTGCAAATGAGGGTTTTTCATTTTCGTGTTGTAAGTGCAGAGAATATTCCAGCTGGAGCGACCTCGGATATCACTTACTTCCGTGGTTTTGAAACTTCTGTATTTTTCTTTTTCTTTTAAGCAGGAGAGCTCTTTTAGAGGAAACATGATCACTCTCCTAAAATCCCAACACCTTGAACAAGATGATGGGTCCGGAAGTAGAGCTGCCCTGGTAGGTGCTGGGGATGAGGCCCGCCTCCAGCGCTCCTTCCACACAAGCCTTTAACAACCTCAGACTGCTCCCTTCCTCCGCAGTTAATATCATAGCTGGGGTTTTGTTTTTTCAATAGCCCCGATTATATGGATCAGCTGCGATGTGTGAACAGAATGCCGGCTGCTGCTTCGCAGTTCTCATTCATGCTGCAAGATGGATTTAAGATCTTCTTTTCACAGATTAGGATACCGAGGCTCAGAGGTTTAAGACTTGTTAATGACAGAAGTACAGACTCCTTCCCGTTCCCTCCTAGTTCTGCCTAAGACTCCTCTTTCCTCCCAATCTTCCCTCTCTTTGGCTGCAAAGAATCCTTTGGGAGGGGCATGTGAGCAGAGAAAGACCCAGGACATCTGAGTGAGGCCTCAGGTCTGCCCGGCTACTCTCATATTTCAGAACCTGTCACACACACACTTGAACTTCACTACACTCTGCAAGATGGGCAGAGAAGGGAGTAAGGGGTGGAGATGGAGGAGTGTAGGGGACTTGCTTAGGTGCCTGGTTTATAGCAGTGTGCGACTTCAAAGGCAGAGACCAACAAAAAGGAGGCTGGGTTAGTTCTATTAACTGGATTTCCTGGGATCTGCAGAGGTATTTAACCTGGGCAGTTGACAACCTAGCTTACCATCTTACCCACCTCTGCTGCAGCCCCAGACCACCAGGAATTCATTTATTCATGCATCGGACAAATGCTGATTGTATACTATGTGCCAGACACGGCGCTGAGCATTGGGAACACGGCCCTGAACTTGGTAGAGTCCCTGCCTCTATGGTGCTTAAGGCTCAGGGGAAAATTGATGCTTCATTTAAAGGGAGGAAGGGGCTATTATCGCTCTCTGGCCCTAATTGAGCCAGGCATCATGCCATGTGGTTTATCATTCTTGTCTCATACAATCCTTACAAGCACCCTGAGAAGTAAAATGAAGCCCATTTTGCAGATGAGGAAACTGAGGCTCAGAGAGGCTAGGTGATTTTTCCAAGGCTACCAAGTCATTAAATGGCAATTAGGCATTCAGATAGAGGGCTGTCTGACTCTGGGACCTGTGCTCCCTCCCTTCATGCTCTGTGGTCTCCTGGCGACCATTTCCTGAGCCCCAGCCACACGGATGTGGCCAGTTCCCTGTCCGGATGCCTAACTCCTTCCCAAACCCATGCTGAGATAGAATCATCAGGGTGTTCATCTGCACAGATGGGAGAGGGAGTGTCCCTGAAAGCTACTGCCATCACCAAGAGAATGAACAGGCATCTGCTGTGGGCAGGGCACTTCTGAAAAGGGCAAGGCCTACGAGTGTGATCCTCATCCCAGGGGAGTGAGAGGCTGGGCACGCTTCTGAAAAGATGAATGGCAATCCATTTTGTCCATCCTCCCTCTCCTCCACCTCCTTTCCTCCCCTTTCCACTCCTGTTCCTCCCACCCCCTTTTTCCTCCTCCTCCTCCTTCTTTCTCTTCCTCCTCCTCCTCCTTCTCTTCCCCCTCTTCCTCCTCATCCTTCCCGTCTTCTTCTTCTCCTTCTCCTCGTTCTTTCTAATAAAAGGATCTTCTGTAAGTGGAGGAACTGGAATTTTCAAACCCAGGTCTGAAGCAATCTGGAGACAGCTGCTTTTCCATCACCGGAAAGGGAGTACAGCAGCCCTTACCACTTGTAGGAGGGTGCAAAGCTGTTCATTTCAAATGATAAGTGTTGGTGGTGGTAAAACACATGACATCACTTGCTAGGAGGTATCCTTCTTCAGGACGAAATTCCAGGGGAGACTGGGGAGGTGAGATCCTGAAACCCACCTTTATGCTTTTCAGTGAGCTCCCAGAGTGGAGGGGTCCCAAGTTCATTAAGACCTCTGGCCAAGATTCCATGGATAGAGCAAATAAAGATAGCGTGTATGGGAATGGAGGCGTAGGCTCTGTCCAGTCACCTCTCTAGCCCAAAGGAGCGTGGCGGGGGTGGGGTCTTTCTCAGATTCAGACTTCAGTTCCCTCCCAGGAAAGGAATCTGGTGTTTGGCTTGTCCACCAGCCTTTGTTACACCTCCTGGCCTCATACTAGATTTGCTTTGGGAAATCACACCCACCCACCCCTACCCCCTAAGCACACAAATTGCATGATGTCTTGATGGGTTAGATTACTGGGTAAGGCATCCCCAAGACAGGCCCTGAAATCTGAATATTGAGCAGAGTGTCACAAAGACTGAGAACCACTAGAAGGTCCCCCTTGCCACCGGGACCCCCAGGAAACTGTACTTTGTTGGTTTTCTGAGACTGAAAATGATGGGGCCTACCTCCCAGGGTGTGACAGGATGGAATCAGGCATCATAAGCAGAGCTCTGAGCTCAGCCCCTTGGGCTCCGATGCTTGTAACTGGCGCTAACCATGGTAATGACGAGTGCCTGCCGAAGCAGCACCAGACCTTGCGTTCCTCGACTTTTCCATAGTGTTCTCATTGGTTACACTTTTTGGCTTGAGAGTCCAGTGTCAATTTCTGCTGCTTGTAAAGAAAGGATCCCAGGTAATGACCTCCCTAGCTGTGATGACCGGTGCTAGACTTGGAGTTGCCAGTCGGTGCTCTCTTGGTAATGCACAGAGGATGGTTCAGGCTCTCTGACTGGGGGTGACCAATCCCACCTCCTGCCCTCTGTCTTTTCCTGGAGTCCTGAGGCCCATTGCATGCTGTCTAAGACCCAAGTTGTTCCCCACTACTAAAATGTATAGAGTCAATCTTATTTTGAACGCCCATCCCCATCCCCAGGAGACCCTGCTTCACACAGGGAGGGACCCCATCTGGTTCTGTTCACTATTGAGTCTTCCCCATAAGACACATAGCAGGTGCTCAGCGGGTTGTTTGTTTGGGTGATTAGGCTACCTCTGGCCTTCTGACATGTGCATCCTGGTTTTGAAGAGGGCTGAGCATGTGGCTGTCTATGTCTATGGAAAATTGCATGAAAAGGCTTACAGCATGTAGAGTTGAGGCTGGATTTGTAGGTGGACTTCCTGGCAGCAAAGATGTTCTGGTCCTGGAACTACATTCTCTGTTTCTGAAGTTTCTCAGATAATCAAAGTAGTGGAGGCCCTGATGAGGCGCCTCAACTCTCTACCTGCTGGCAGCGCTTGAAAATGGGCAGAATGCTTCTGCACCCATTATTTCATTTAGACCTCCTGTCAGACATGGAGGTGGCTCTTGTACCCATTGAACAGGTGAGGGACAGTGAGCCCCGGGGAGATGAAAGAATGGCCATAGGCACTGGCTGGACTAGAACCCAGATTCCCGTGGCTGCAAACTCAGCCTTCTTCCCATCCTCAACCCATCGCTAGGCTTCATTCAGCCCACGGGGATCTGGCATGAGACAGGTCAGTTTCCCATTTTAGCCTGAAGTGTGCGCTGTGGGCTGCGTGCTGCTGTAGCCACTTTGCTGATGTGACTTCCTCCATCCTCCCCTGCTGTCCGGGTGGGTGTTACATCCCCAGTCACAGGTGAGGATACTGATACACCCATGGTCACACAGCTCACTGTCTCCCCTGTCCCCGAAGTCTTGTCCTTCTCAGAGATTTCTGGCCTTAGCTTCACCATCCTCCGCCTCCTTCCCAATTTCCGGCCTTTCTTGGCTAGGAGAGCAGACATCTGCCCTCAGCTAGCACAGCCCCTGGCTCCCTATAAGGCTTCCTCCAAGTCTCTGCTCAGCCACATCCTCCCTCCACAAACCCCCTCCACACACACACGGACTCAGATATGCCCTCAGAATGTTGGCAGCAGCACTTTGGGCAACACTGTGAAAGCAGCCCTCCTCTGGGGCTGGAGATGGTTGGGGTGGTCTCCCTCCTGAACAGAGCTCTTAAGGGTGAGCATCCCTGCACCCCTGGCCCTGGTACCGGGCCTGGCTCTGAGCGCATGGATCCTCAAGATGTGTTTGTTGAATGAATGAATGATGTCTCCCTTGAGCCTGAGGTTCAGCTCAAACTCTAGACCCAGGCTTGTTTCCTGGTCCTGCTCGGTCACCTCTGGAAGTCCTTTCTGGTGTGAGAATGTGTCCATTGTCCATCTCTGTTCCACGGATCACAGTGGCATCACAGCTGGTCTCTGGGGGAGAAGCCAACACGGTAAGGTAGTGGGAAGACCAAGGGGCCTTGTGCCCCCTCTATGTTCTCCTTGGAGAGGGGACTGTCCTTGATGGGTGATGTTAGGAGGATTTGGGAAGATAAGGAAAGAAGGAAGGTGGGAGGGAAGGAAGGAGGTTGAGATGGAAGGAAGGAAGGAAGGAAGGAAGGAAGGAAGGAAGGAAGGAAGGAAGCAAGCAAGCAGCAAGCATTCACTGAGCAACTACTATGTGCCAAACCCTGTGCCTGGCATGTTCACACTTAAAGTCATATTCAACTATTCCAGAAATGCCCATTTGGGAGATACTATTCTCCCCCTTTGCAGATGAGGTAAAGAGGTTTGGAGAGACTGCGTGACTTACCCGAGTGAGGGGCAGAGCCAGATGCACACCCAGCCCTTGATTTGCACATCTCTTCCCTACTCTGAGTTTTTCCCATTGGTAGCTTAAAATGAACCATTACTGGAGTATTCGCACGGTGGAAATCAGCCAGCTCTACATCACGGCCTCCCTCGCCCCAGAACTGGTTGCTACACACTTTGCCAGCACACCCCTGGGCATGCCTATCTGTCCCCAATGCCCGTCTCTGCGGGGCAGCCTCTGGGGGTTAATGTGCTTTGGTTTCCATCTGCACTGGGCTCACACTGTCAACCACTTCCTAACAAAGGATCCTTGGGCCAGGCACTCGCTATTCTGAGTCATACTTTCCCTGTCTTAAAAATGGAGGGTGAGTGAGATAGAGGAATAATCCGTGAAAGTTTTGGCATGTAGCAGGCCCCTCCCTTCCTCCTGATGGGACCAGCAGGCTGTGGAGATCCGAGAGGAGGAGTGGGGTCACTGTTTCTTCTCCCTCTGCTGGAGCTGCTTTGGGGGAGAAGTCCATGGATCCAGTCACTTCCATGAATGAAGCAGCAGCCCCAGGCCTGATTCTGGACCAACGCAGACCTCTCGGGGAGTTTCAGGTTGTGGGCACTCCACATTCATTGAGAACAATAAAAAATCACGTGTAATCTGATGGCCAATACAGGGATACCAAGCTTATGTCTTTGGGGATTAAAGGGAGTGGTCCAGGAAGGCTCTGAGGGATTGAAACCATCTTGACAGGTCAGGAGGGGGTTCCAGGCAGGGAAACTGCATGTAAAAGCCTCCGGGGAGAAAGGGCACTGCCTTCTCGGCAGGTGAGGTTCGGAGCGGTGAGGCACCTGGCCTCACTTAAGTGCGGTTCCTGGTTGAGAAGCTAGGGAGGAGGTTGGAGGAGCTGGCAGAGACCTGCCTGCCAGGGAAGGGATCTGGATTTGAGCCCATGGGCTGAAGGGAACCGTTTAAAAGAGTGGCGTGGCATTCCCAGTGCAGTGCTCTAGGAAGATTAATTTGGCTTTTCTGGGCCACCTGAAGCTGGAAGCTCTTTGGAACCTCCACTGGGTTATAAATGGTTGCTCTGGACTGCCCAAAGAGACAATGGACTCAAATAGACATGCCATTGTTTGGAGATGGCCCACTTCTCCCAGCTCATCCAGACTCGGAGAGGAGGGAGAGCCAGGCCCCTGCCCAGGTCCTACGCGCACAGCCCGGAAGGGGGCTGCCCCAGCCCGTGTGCGAACCTTGGGCCTGACCCAAGAGCGAAGGGAGGAGGAGCACAGTCCTGGGGAGAAGCTTCTAGATCTCCAGGGGGCATGGGCTTTGTGGTCTGACTGGCCTGCAGATTCCATCTCCACCACTTGTCCAACATGTGGACTTGAGTAGCCTCTTCATCGCTTTTCACCTTGGTTTCTTCAACTGCACTCTCAGCTCTTCATGCTGGCCTCGTGGGGTGGGGGCTGTGGGGAAGGGTGAATGGGTAACACCAGGAGGCCATAGGCACGGTGGTTAGCACACAGTAGGTGTTTGAAAATTGGTTGTTCCCTTGATGATATTTGGCTCCCCACCGTGTGGTAGGACCACCCTCCAAGTTTGAGGGGAAAGAAGTGTCTGTAACCTCCAATGCCCAGGAGGAGAAGCTGGATGCCAGGTGTCCCCATGTGGATCCCTGGAAGAACCTTTGGGTTTGGAGCTACAGAGCATCCGAGCCAGAAGGGAGCCGGGAAATTATCTGCATCATCTCTTCTCTCCCGGTTTTAGAGATGAGAAAACTAAGGCCAGAGGGAGGAATGAGTCCTCCTTTGTTGCACGCACTTAGCATGACGTGACGGGCAGGTCTTCTCCCTCAATGTCAGGGGCCTGTCCCGGGGCTTGGCCAGGTGGACCCATCACCCAAAGAGCCTGGTGTGGGAACCCTCTGGGTCCCCTGAAATTGGGTGGGGACCTTGGCAACGCTGCAGTAGGGAGTAATCCCCAGCCTCCTACATCACAAGATAGCTTGGGAGTCGCCAGGGAGAGAAGCAGCTGAGCCTTTGGGGTTTTTTTGTTCCTTTGCCAAGCTGTTCCCTTTGCCCTTTTGTTTCTCTTTCTGCAGAGGCACTCAGCGCTCCTCTGATGGGCTTGTCACCAATCGTTGGCGCTTCCTTTATCTCCCCAGCACCATCTCTTCCTCCTTTTCTCCCTAACGCCGCCCCAAAGGAAGGCGTCCATCACGGGCTGCCCTGGCATCATTCTGGGCTTGGCTAGGCTGGGGGAGGGGCAGCACAGGCCTCCAATACCCTGGCAGAGGCTGGGGTGGCCGGAGGGTGGGTAGCTGTGACATCCTGAGCTGGTGTTCACCTCCCGAGTGCCCTGGTTTTGTCGAGTGGGTATTCAGACCATACAATAGTCAAGAGCCGAAGGAAGGCCAGGTGTCTGGTTCCACAGAAGCAGGTGATGAGTTGCTAATTGTCACCCAATACCTAATGTCCCAGGCAGGGGCGGAAGGAGTGAGGTGGGGGGCAGGAAAGGCAGTCACATCACAAAGACTTCTTTGTTCCCATCTGCAACAGAGAAGTGGGTCTGATCTCAGCTTGGAAGGGGAGAGGCATCAAAAGCCAATTCCTAGGATCTGTTGCCTAGCTGAGGAGCTTTTGGGAAGGTGGGGGGAAGAAGGAAAAGTTACCCCAGGAAAAGCATAGGGGTTACCTCGTAGAGAGGAGTTAGTCATTCCCAGGCCAGTCTGGCTTGCAGAAAGCAACTTCTTGTTTCAGGAAGCAGTAGAGTCTCCTTCCCTCCCTGCTTCCCTCCCTCTCTCCCTCCCTCCCTCCGTCCCTCCCCTCCTCTTTCCCTCTCTCCCTTCCTGCCTCCTTCTCCCTTCCTCCCTCCCTCCC
>NW_016107330.1:8378109-8380068 GCF_001604975.1 Cebus imitator
CCCTCCCTTCCTCCCTCCCTCCCTCCCTTCCTTCCTCCCTTTTTCCTTCCTCCCTTCCTTCCTCCCTTCCTTTCTTCCTTCCTTCCTTCTTTTCTTGTGTGATTGAGGAACTGAATTTTGTTGAATTCAGCTAAATAGAAGCTGAGACACCTTGCTTAGTTTCCATTTAAACATCAGTGTCACACATGGCTATGTAATGATTGAAACAGTGCAACTCTAGGCCGTAAGTCCTAGGAGGGCAAGAACTTACCTATTCCCGTCTTTCCCTCCTCCCTTCCTCCCTTCTTTCTTTCCCTCCTTCCTTCCTTCTCTGCCGCTCGTTCATTTGCTCAGCAGATATTTATTGGTTGTTTTCTGGGGGTCAGGCACTATATTGGATTCTAGAAATCCAGAGGAGGGTGAATAAGTAAGTTCTTGCCCCCCTGAGGCTTACAGTCTAGGGCCGGGCTGTTTTTCACGTGGCCATGTGTGACTACTGATGTTTAAATTAAGACTAAGCAAGGTTTCTCAGCTTCCATTTAGCTGAGTTCAACAAAATTCATTTCCTCCATCATGAGTCACATTTTAAGTGCTCAACAGTGATTGGCATCTAGTGACGATGGTATTGGGCAGTGCACTTCCAAAAGCTCTGCTGGACAGCGCTGGTCTTGGACAATGTTCCTCTTGGAGTGTGGCATGCCCATTGACAGGAAGAAAGTAACAAGGAATCATAGCAAGGAGTGACTTTCCCTTTCCTTTCTCAGATTGTCCTTCTGGCTGTGTCAAGGAGAAGGTCTCAGGCTGATGCTCTCATGCTTTAACGCCTCTCTATCACATGCTGATCTCTTTCCAATAAAAAGATAATAGGTCTAGGGCAACAAGCCTCCAGTGAGCCAGAGGGGGCAAGGCTTTTAATAACAGTGTTTTGTTTTCATTGTAATTATTTCTCAGTCGCTCTCTGTTTAAGGCAACTCATAGCAATTTACCATTTGGGGCAGTGATTTAAATTCTCCCTCTTTCAAAAAAATGGCTTTATTTAAGTAAAAAATGAGTCAAGTTAAAGAAAAATGTTAAGCACATAGTGGAGCAGGTGGCATGCAGATACGGCCAATCTGTGAAGGTGGCGGATGTGAATGTCGGCAGTTAGAAATCTCGGTTCACATGGAACCACATGGGCTTCTGGAGGCAACACCATTTCTATGTTCTGTGATCCGGGGACAAGTTACTTCACTCCTTATCAATCAGGTTCTGGCAGGCAATGGCAGGCTCCACCTGGAACATCTGAGGGGGGCTTGTCCACAGGACTATTTGCATAAGATTTCTGGAAAACAGCAGGGAATCGTGCAGCCCCTTGGGGCCAGAAGAGTGGGGCGCTTTCCATCTCTAGCCTGGAGGAGTACCTGTAACCAGAAAGCAGGCTGAACTGTGCCAAGGGGACAGCCAGACAGCCAGGTGGCCCTGTGTAGAGGATTGCAGCCAACTCTTGGGGGCCTGACAGGAAGCTGGAGGGAGAAATACCCCAACTTTACCCTCCTGCCTTTGGGTCCCTTGATGGTGCCACTCATTAGTCAAACCGTATCGCAAGCCCATACAGATCAACCCACAATGTGCAGAGCTGGTAGAAAAGGGAAGAGAACGAGCTAGGTTCCAAACAGCGGAGATCCAGCACAATTCTGCTAAGCCTCAGTTTCCCCATTTATAAAATGCTCTATGATGCTCATTGTACCTGACAGTGTTGTGGGGATGATGTGGTGAGACAACATGTGTATAGCCAGTGATTGGTAGCTATTTATATTAATAACAATGGCAGCAATATGGTGCCTACTCTTGTGTCCAGTCCTGTGCCCCATGGTAGATTTTTTCCTGAGCTACAAAGTAGCATATGGAAATGGGGTTTTAGGGTACAAGGCGAAACTGGCTTTTCTTTCTTTCTTTCTTTTTTTTTTTTTTTTTTTGATGGAGTCTCATTCTGTTGCCCAG
>NW_016107330.1:8380236-8431848 GCF_001604975.1 Cebus imitator
TTGGGCAGGCTGCTCTTGAACTCCTGACCTTGTGATCCTCCCGCCTTGGCCTCCCAAAGTGCTGGGATTACAGGCAGGAGCCACCACACCCGGCCCTGGAACTCGCTTTTCAGTGGCACATAAATTTGAAGGGGCAGACAACTTTGGAGGCACACTGTAGCTTGCAAAGCGGAAGCACTAGCGCCCCCCACTGGTGGCTATTGACCTTTGCAGTGTGTCCTTCCCATTCTGGTCTCTTGGACATCCCTGCATCTCCCCTGGGCCCTGGTCCATCTCACTGATTGAGTGCCTCACCCCAGGGCTTATCAATTTGTCATTCCCCAGTCTATTTTCCACCCTATTTCCCACGGAGACGTTCTTTTTCCTTAGATCCATTTAGGTTATCTTTCCTCCATCCCCACGGGCTCCTGCCATGTGCAGCCTGGTCTCCATCAGTTATGAAGAGGCTCAAAGCTGTCTTCTTCCAAATGGAAGGCAGGTACTCTCCAAGCTTCAGCTACTCCTTCCAGAGGCTGCTTTCACCCTCACAGGTGGGGGAAGAAAAGATACTCTTGAGTTATTTAACACTTTGGACCACCGGACCTTTATCCTTCATCTGAAAGCTGGAAGTGCCATTGCCACTTTTAGAGGGACTTAAAGGAGTAGCTGGGGTTCAGGAGTAGCTGGCTTCTACATGGAGTTATAAATGTTCCTTGGGAAAACTTCCACCAGCAGCCCTCTTAGCTCCCAGCTTCTAAGTTGGCTGAGGTGGCTTTTCTCACAATCTTCTATTTTCCTTTGTCTGGCCCCTTTTCTCCTTACCTGACTGTTGAAATTGACTTTGATGAGGACTAATTTTGCCCGTTGAAATTCATGAGACACTTACCCGTTTGGTGCTTTGCTGAAATTGCCGTGACAAATACCAGCGGCAATTTCTTCCCTGGCTCATTCTCTAAAGTGCTCTGGGCAAGACAGAGTGCCCCTGACCTCATCGACATGCTATCTGTCGGCCCCACCATCCTCCGCCAGCCCTGCTATTTGCCCTGCCCCAATGCAGGTCCATCTCAGCCCTTCTTACATGCTTGGTGGCATGTGACCCTTTAGGAGGGGATGGGTTGCCTAAAGGGGACAAATATTCCTTGGGAAAAATTTTGTCCCCCACCCTCTTTGGCTCTCAGGGTCCAAGTTGGCTGAGGTGATATTCCTTTACCCAGCCCCTGTTCCGTCTCCCTGACTATCCAAATTGACTTTGATGAGGACTCATTTTCTAGTTTAATATGGGGACACGTTCTGTCGGCCGGTCCTCCATCACAGGCGGGTGTGCCACCTCCGTCTCCTTGAGCAGGGTACTGGGTCATCAGGGTAGCTCTGGTCACCCACACGTTTCGTTTTCCTGGGCGGTAGGGGTACTGCCTTGTGGGTGGCAAGCTCCAAAGCACTCCGCGGTCTGAGCCTGGCCACACTGCAGAGACTGCCAAAACTGCCACCCTCTTCATGACTTTTGTTACATCTACATCCCATCTGTGCTTTTGTTTTTCTTGAGACAGAGTCTCACTCTGTCACCCAGGCTAGAAGGTGGTGGCACGATCTCAGCTTACTGCAACCTCCACCCCCAGGATTCAAGCAATTCTCATGCCTCAGCCTCCCGAGTAGCTGGCATTACAGGCGCCCGCCACCACACCCAGCTAATTTTTGTGTTTTTCGTAGAGATGGGTTTTGCCATGTTGGCCAGGCTGGTCTTGAACTCCTGACCTCGAGTGATCTGTCCACCTCAGCTTCCCAAAGTGCTGGGATTACAGGCTTGAGCCAACACGCCCGACCACCCCATCTGTATTATTCTTTACACCATTATTTTCTTAAAATCAAATTTCAATGGACTCCTTATTTTTTGGGTTGTCTGGTTCCAATAATGTATGGGTTTGTTGTACTGACTGTAGATTTTTTTTAAAATTAATTCATATTAAAATAAATATGTGAGCATTTGAAATTTTTAAGACGCTTCTCTCATACCACCTTAGCAGCCTGTCAGCTGGCTTGGAAAATACCAATCTGGTAGGAAGGGCACCAGCCTAGCAGTTCTGGGCCCTAGGATCTGATTTTAACTTCTCCATTAACTTGCTGTGACTCACCCCACTCTCCTGGGTCCATAAAATGAAAGGGTGAGTCTAGAGGATCCCATTCTAAGATTCTTTGAGGGGCAATAAGGTTTAGAAGGAGCACCCCACCTATGCCCAAAATATTTTTTAAAGACTTATTTGGTGCCTCCCCAGCTTCCCGTCTCTGGGATGAAGCCTCTGCCTCTAGAGAACCCTGGCAAAGAATAGCTATGCCAGTGACAAGGGCTGCTCCGTTTCCTGGGAGCATAGGACACAGCTTCATTACAGCTCCATTCAATAGCCCCGCACCAAGCGCCCGCTCTGGCTCGGGCCTTCTGCTAGGGCTGGGGCTGCAGAGACAAATAAGACCCAGTGCTTGTCCTCAAGGAATTAATAGTCTCTAGGGGCAGATAGGCAGACAAATAAATAAATCATGGCATAATATTGGAAATTCTAAGGTTGGCATTGGTACCAAGTCCTAGGAGGGGTGCAGAAAAGGGAATGCTTAATCTGCTTGAGGTGTTGAGGAGAGTCACAGAACGCTGAAGAGGGGATGCATGATAGGGTCTTGAAGGATGCGTAGGAGTTTGCCAAGTGAAGACGGTAGTGGAGGGATCTGCACAGGAAGCAACAGTAAGGACAAAGGCCTACGGGCTGGAAAGGACCCGGGGCACATTGGGGAGTCTGGGAGGCAGGAGTGAAGGATGTGTATTGCAGGTAAGAAGTGAGGCTGCAGGTGACACAGGGGACAGGTGAAGTGCATTTGCTGAAGGTAAGTCAGTCCCACAATTAGACAGATTCCCTAGTTCTGAGACCTCTGACCCACTGGCACTCACGGAGACCTGGAGTCCACTGGCCCCATCCTGGGAAGCACAAAGTCCCCCTTTCCCACTGAAAATGCCACTGGTGCTGTTTGCCTCTTTCAGATAGGAAAAGCGCTGTGTGGGACAGGGTTTCAGACCAGGAAGCAGAGGTTGGTCTTTTAACAAGATGCCACCTCCTTCTAACCCAGGCCCTGCAGCTGGGACAGCCACACCGGTTATAAAGCAGCCCCTCTTGGCTACATGGATCCAGGGAAAGATTGAAGTCAAAATAGGGGTGTGGCCTGGTCTAGGCTGTCTTCAGCCTGGACCTCCGTGTCCTCACCTGCAAAGTGATAACAACAGCAAATGCTTACTGAACGCTTGCTCTGCGCCAGTCACTGTGACCAGCTCCCACCTGTACATTACCTCACTCATGAAATCCTCTCGATCCCCCAGGAGGTGCATGCCGCTAGTACCACCATTTTACAGGAGAAAGAACTGTATGCAGAGGGGTCAAGCCACCTGCTCAGGGTTGCACAGCTTGTAAGTGGCCTTGCTGAGCTTTGAACCCATTTGACCTGCTTCCTGCACTCTCTGCCTTCTGGCTTCTGTGCAGAGATCCCTTCCAACCTGACCTTTTGTGATTCTGAGGCTGCTTGGACCTCCCATCCTGACCGTATGTGGCTCTTCGTGTCTCAGGGGCTCCAGCTGCCGCTGGAGGTGGCCCCGGACCCCACGGCTGGGCTGCTGTGGAAGACCACAGGGTTGTCCTGCCCTGCCTCGCAGTCACTGGGTGGCAACTCGGCTCTGCTGTGCTGTCCCTGGCCTCGTTATCATTATTGTTTCTTTCTAGCATGCTGCTAAAAGCTTCCCGCAGAGAGCACACAACCCAGCTCTTTAAAATTTAAAGGGCTTTACTTAAACATTGTTATTTCCCTCGGAAAGGAGACAGAAGAGGCATATGCGATGGTTATATTTAGTGCGGCGTGTGGGTCTGAGCAGATGAGCGTGGCACTTGGTGGGTTTGCAAGTGACCAGGGAGATGTCATCCATGGTGATGAGGCCGGGGCAAGGGTGCTTGAGGGGAGGATGTGCAGCAAGCATCCCCTCCCTCTCCTTCCCCAGAAAGTGTGGCCTCAGAAAGAACCTACTGTGCAGGGTTCTGGGAAGAAGAGGAGGCTGGTTGCCATCTGAGGGACTTGCTGGAGAGACATAAAACTGGACAGAAGTCCCTGTCCTCCTGCCACACAGGCTGTCAGCACTGAAGACACAGCACCCCTAGCTGCCCCAGGGCCTTTGCACATGTGGTCCAGACTGCCGGAACACACCTTCTTCTTTGGACTGCACCTTCTTCACGATTCAGGTCTTATCTGGGACAACACTTCATTCAGTCATTCAACACGTATTTTCTGTGCACAACACCATGGGGCACAGAGACCAGTTGTGACTCCTCTTCATGCCCCCACACTTGGCACAGGTCCTGGTGCAGAGCAGGCATCATGTTTAGGAAACTGACCAAGGACTGTGCGGATGCCCTGGGATCTGGAGGAAGGATATGGTTACCTCGTTGGAAATTTACAGCAGAGGCATTATGAACTCGCCATGAGCTGATTAAGGCAGCAGAGCCATAGCTGCTCATCGAAGGAAGGGAGAGTTCACTTCCTTTCTCCTTTGGCACATCTCTTCATTCATTTATTCATTCAACTCATGTTTATTGGGCACCTGCTATGTTCCGGATAGTGTGCTGGGCACTGGCGACACAGTGGTGAATAGGCCAGAGATAAACCTTCCTTCGGGGAGCTTACCTTCTAGAGTGTATAGCTAGCTAGGTAACACACGGGCAAACAGATAATGTAAGGAATTAGTAACTGCTATGAAGAAGAAGAAGACTCGGAGGAGCAATGGTGAAGTGTGAGGGTTCAGGATTCGGAGGGCCCTGTTGATCCAACGTCTATGTTCCAGACCCTGTGCAAGCCTTTGGGCTGCAAACAAGTAAAGAAACATAATCACCAACTACGGGAGATGTTCAGGAGAAGGGAGAAAGCCAGGATAACCCAGTCACTAGTGACCAGGGGAGGGGCTTGCCATCAGGGAGGACTTCAGAGAGGTTCTGAGAGCCAAGCGGGGCGTTGAAGAATGGGAGGCCATAGGCAGGACCTGGCTGGCCTTTGGTTTTCAAACTGTGCTCCTTGGAACCCCCATTTCCCATAGAAGTGCCCCCGGGTGAGAATGTGGCTCAAGAGGGTGGTTGAGTGGGTTCTCATGCCCCAATCTGCTTTGCCTGTTTCACAGACGGGGTTTCAGCTCCAGCTTCGCTTTGAATGAAAATAAAATAGCCAAGAAAGGAACTTGAAAATGAGTGGGCTGGATGATGGGGAGGAAGTGCAGACCATCTGGGCTGGAGGAGGTTCTGGAGATTTTATGCTTCCACCCTCCTTTCCACCACGTGTGGGGAAACTGAGGCTCAGAGAGGCCTTTGGGTTGTCCCAGGTCATCAGCAGGAGGGGGTCAGATCTGGGATAAATGCTTCTGACTTCTGCCTCTTTCCAAGCTGGGAGAGTGGCCCCTGAGAAAGCCCCCCTTGACCCTGACCCTGGACCTGAGGCTGGCAGCTGCTGTTGGGGATCCTGACTGTGGTGGTGCCCACCTATTGTGGCTCCCCCATCCCCAGCCCAGCTGCGGGACACCCCTTCTAAATCTCTTGCCTCTGCCAGCCCTCATGGGAGCCCTGAATTAAACGAAATATTTTATGATCCCACGCTTCGTTATGTTTTATTAAAAGCACTGGTGCTGGTTTCCGCTGGCACAGCTGCTGGGCCCAGTCCTGAGGCTTCCTTCCCCCCACATCCCCTCCGGAGCCCGCAGCTGCCACCCATCCCCCACCCCTCCCTCCAGGAACAGCCAGGGTGTCAGGTGTTGATGAGATGAAGGGGAATCCTGCAGGTGGGGACAGATTGGGGAACTTGGAACGATAATCCTGCCTGGTGTTCTCGCACCCCATCAGATGTCCCTCACCCTGCCTTTCCGACCCTCCCCACTTACCCCGCGCAAATACAAGATCAGGCTGCTGTCCCTTCCAGGGCTGGTCATATTCCATCTACCAGTGACCACATAGAATACCTTGCTCTCAGCTGAGCCACTGGCTAGATGACACATCTTGGACAGGGCACATGACTACTCTGAGCCTCAGTTTCTTATCTGCACAATGGGGGTTGGGCAGGTCAGGCAAGAGCTTTGGCCCCATGGGCTGACATTCTGGTGAATGAGATAGGAATTAACATCCAGATAAATAACCTACCTCTGGCTGTGGACCTGTCTGAGGGGAATACAGCAGGGCTGTGGATAGTGAGGGACCCTGGGGGCAGAGCAGCTTCTCTAGATTGGGTGGTCAAGGAAGGCTTCTTGGAGGAGGTGCCTTATGAGCTGTCAGTTTTGATTTGGGAGCCATGAGGAAAAGAGTCCTGGCATCTAGATATTTCTGGCGGAGAAGCAGCCCTCCCCTTCTTCTGCCTGGACGGTGCTGTGCTGTATCAGGGGGCCACGTGGAGAAATTACGGTGGGGCCTCCTTGAGTCTGAATGGGAGCTGGGCCACCAGCTAGATGGGTCACCTTGGACGGGACATGTGACCGCTCTGAGCCTCAGTTTCTCATCTGCAAAATGGGAGTTGGCGGGGCATGGTGGCCCTTCCCTATAATCCCAGCACTTTGGGAGGCTGAGCTGGGCAGATTGCTTGAACCCAGGAGTTCAAGACCAGCCTGGGAAACATGGTGAAATCTCGTCTCTACCAAACAAACAAAGAATAAATTTAGCTGGGCATGGTAGCACACTCCATGGTAGTCCCAGCTACTTGAGAGGCTGAGGTGGGAGGATCACTTGAGTCCGGGAAGTTGAGGCTACAGTGAGCCACAATCATACCACTGCACTCTAGCCTGGGTGACAGAGTGAGGCCCTGTCTCTTACAAACAAATGGGGGTGAAGATGTACATCTTTGCCCAAAGCATCTGACACGTATAGCTATTTAATTCACAGTGGGCTTCCTCCCTAAGGGAGAGAGGCACTTAATCAGGTCCTCATTGAAGGGAAGAGATTAGTGACACTCTTGGATATTATTATTATTATTATTGGCAGCTAATACTAATGGAGAACTTATTACTCCTTTATCAAATATTTACTGATCTTCCCCTGTGTGCCTGGGAGGTGATGCTGAACTGAAGAAAGGACTTTGGCAGCATGGGTTGACATTCTGGTGGAGGAGACAGGAATGAATATATGGATAAATAACCTACCTCTGGCTGTGGACCTCTGTGAGGGGAGTAAAGAAATGCTGTGGGCTAGTAAGGGACCCTGGGGGCAGAGCAGCTTCTGTAGCTTGGGTGGTCAAAGAAGGCTTCTGGGAGGAGGTGCCTTATGAGATGAATAGGGAAGAAAATAGCAGGAAAAGGCTGGCTCAGCCCTGGTGTTGACATTTCCCGGCCAGGGTGTATGTTTGTAGCAGATTCCTTCCTTGTATAGGGCCTTCTCTGGATGCTAACCCCATTGCTGGGAATCTGTCACTGGCAATTCTCTGACACCAAGTGATGCAAGCTCAGCTGGCCCATGGCGGTGTCTCCTTCGGCCCTGGGGAGACCTGAGGAAGGAGCATTCTTGGCCCCAAGGAAGCACATTCAAGACCTGTTCTCTTTTGATTCTTGCAGAACTCCATGCAGTGGGTCCTACTGCACTCTCCATTTTGCAGATGAGGAGAATGAGACTCAGAGATGAAACTCTCAGAGTTGGTTTGTGGAGGAGCTGGGATTTGAACTAAGGTCTGGCTCCATCACTGCCGAGTTAGCTGTTGCCTCTTGCCCATTCACTGTGTGTGTCTGTGTGTCAGGTGGGAGAACAGTGGAGGGAAAAAGCCCACCCCTCACTTCCTCTTATTTCAGCTTGAACCCCAGGATGCCTCTGGACGGGGTTGGAGCCTCCAGTGCTTGGGTGAGTGGGCTGGGTGGCCTGGAGCCCACAGCATATTGATGGCGCTCAAAGTTGGCAGGTGTTGGGAGGCAGAAAGGTATTAATTAGCAGTTATTCCCCGGCAGTGGGGAGATGGATAGAGATTAAGGTGGCGGTCTGCGCATCCGTTTTGTAGCAGCTGAGAAGCAACAGTAAATCAGCGCTATGAATCGATGCTGTAAGAGGGAGATATGTTTTAATCTTATTAGCAGTATAGCATTACGGGGAGCGAGGCAGGGGAATTCCTCACTCAAGGTGCCTGGGCTGGGAAAGGGGAGGGAGAGTAACAGGGGCTTGGACCATTTACCGGCAAATTTTACTCAGGTTGGGAAAGAGCAGGGGGCAGGGAAATGAGAGGTGGGAGAGGAGGTGAGAGCTGGGAAAGGAGGGCTGGGTCAGCAGAGGGAACCCACTTCGTCTTTGCAAGGGTATCTGTCATGGATGCAGTCCTCCTGTGCGCCCCTTCTAGCTCCTCCCCACGAATAAGGGCTCTGAGTTGAACATTGGTTCAACCACCCCACCTTGATGAGCCTCTGACTCTGGCACCGGCCCATTTGGGGTTATTGGCCTGGTCATGCCACCTATGGGCAAGACTCGGAGGCTGAGAAGGGGGACGGTGGGTGGAGGCATAGAGGTCAGCACCCTGGGGACTGGTGAGCAGGGAGCCATCTTGGAAAGCAGCCACAGCCGGTGCAGAGTCTCACATCGAGCGGCATGGCCTTCAGCCCTCCCAATGACCCCTCGTGGTAGGCATCTTGTCCCCATGCACAGAGGATGCTGTGATTTGAATGTCTGTCCCCTCCAAAACTCATGTTGACATGTAGTTGCCATTGTAGCAATATTAAAAGCTGGGACCTTTAAGAGGTGATTAGGCCGTGAGGGCTCCACATTCATGGGCAGCAGGATTGGTGCTGTTGTCAATGGGTGAGTCCAACCCCTCTTGCCCTTCTACCTTCCAACATGGGATGACACAGCAAGAAGGTCCTTGTTAGATGCCGGCCTCTCCATCTTTCCAGCCTCCAGAGCCATGGGCCAATATATTTCTTTTCATTATAAATTATCCGTGTTGTGATATTTGGTTAAAGCAGCACAAAACAGGCTAAGACAGAGGGGAAGAGGTGCGGGAGGTAAACAGACCTGCTGAGCATGGCAGCACCAGGACGACCGCTGCGTGGCAAAAGCCCAGTGCCCTTTCTGTTGCAAGCACTGGACACCATCCCCCAACCCCACCCCACAGAAGCTGTGGGAAAGTCTATGAGATCTGGCCTTTGGGTGTGACAAGGGGCTTAGAAGCGAGACACCCTTTTCTTCTCTTTCTCCCTTGCTTTAGTTCGACTCTTCACACCAGGATGAGAAGTTCCTGTGTGAAGAAGACTGGGAGGCAGAGGCAAAGATAGAAATGGAGCAGTCAGGAGGAACCATGAGCACCTGTCATTCCGTTCCACTCAGAACAAGGGGCTGGCTCTCTCTGGGCCTCGTTTTCCTTACCAGACCTCTGAGGGCTCTTCTACCTAGAACATTCACTGATTCTGTGTCTGTCTCTTCTTAAGCTATCAGTTACCTACTGTATCATTCGATCCTCTCAGTAGTCCTGTGACATAAACATTCTTAGCCCCATTTTCAGGATAGGTAAACTGGGGAACTCAGAAAAGGTTAGTAACTCACGAGTGTCAGAGCCTGGATTCAAACCCAGATCTGCCTGCTCCCAAGAACTCAGAACTCTTCATTACACAGCACACCTCCTTGTCTAAATATCAGGAAATTCATGGAGAAAAAAAATGCTACCTGAGAAGAAAGATGACTCCAGACTACTAGTGGAGAGCAGCAGCCCTTCTGCAGGGGTGCAATGGGACCTCCTGCCACTCACCCGCCTCTAGGATCTGTCCATGTCCAGTTGCCCCTGTTGGCCCCCCTGCTCTGATGGCTGAGCCAGCCCTGGATGGGGGACTTGAATGCCTCTCAGCTTTGGCAGCCTCGGGCCAGCTGATGGAGATGTCTTGGAGGTCTGCCTTGGCTGCTGAGGACAGAGCCAGGCCTGAGGGAGCCGGGTGTCTTGACATCCTCATTTCATCTACCCTGGGAGAAGAGAATGGAGCTCCCTGTGGATTGAGAAAAACCCCTCCAGAAAGATAGCCACTGCTAGAGGGAAGGGGCCCAGTCAGGGGCTCCCTATCCTTGTGTGGGGAGGGGGACACCAGAAGCAGATTTTTGTTTTTTCCTTCATATATCTCAGAAGCAGAAATCACACTGGTAGCCCAGAGATAAACTTCCAACCCTAGCTTCTGAACCCAGAGGTAGATGAAGACATCGCTCTTCCATCCCACACTGCGATTTTCTCATCTGTACCTCCAGCTAGGAGCACATTGTCATACAAAGTGAATGTATGAAGGATGTGGGAGTCAGGTTCAAATCCTGGTCCACCACCTAAAAGCTCTGTGTGACTCTGGGCAAGTTACTTTACATTTCTGATGTTTGTGACAATTGCCACATGAAATTGTTATTAAGAATCAAATGACACAGTTTTATCTCTTCATTCATTTACAGAAAGGTGCGTTATAACATTTAATTATATTAGCCTTGGTAGCACTTGCTGCTGTAACAAACCCCCAAATTTCATTGGCACAAGCTCGATAGAAGTTTATTTTCAGCTCACATAATAGTTCACTGAAGGTGTCTATGTAGGCAGGTGGTTTTCTTCCACGTGGTGACTCAGGGATTCAGGCTTCCTTCTGTCTTGCTGCTCTTCCATCTTCTGCGGCACATAGTCCTTTACAGGCAGTGGCAGAGGAAAAGTAGAGGAGTGTCTTTTACTTCTTATAAGCCTGGAAGTGGTACATTCCTTCTTATGGCCCATGTGCAAATGTCACTGGCCACACCTGCTGGGAAAGGTATCAAGGTGGCAGGGGTGGGGGTTGAGGGGTGGTTTGCCTTCCGGAGACAACTCCATATAATGCCAAGGAGGACAGACAGGAATTTTTGGTAGCAAGCTGCTATCTCTACTTCAATAAATACCTCATTGACTTGACTGCTTTACCCCCTCTGTGACATCCATGAAGACAGTGTTTCTGTTTGTCTTATTGATCCTGGCTTATTAATTTCTGTAACCCCAGCACCTCACACTGTGCTGGACACAGAATATGTTTATCCAATATTTGGATAGATGGATGGATGGATGGAATGGCAGTAAACCAAACCACACTGACCTATGATGAGGTCATAGCTATGACCCATAGATTTGACCCACAGATTTGCCCTGGATTTACGGTCAGCCCTGCAGGCATAGGGTCCTGTCTGACTCATTGACTATCAATTCTCATCCCTGAGCACGTGCATCGCAAAAGCAGCCTTTCAGTGTTTGTTGAATGGAAACTTTAGAGAAGACCTTTGGAAAGGTCAGTATTGGAACCTGGGCTGAGCCTTGGCAGCCACAGCCTATAGGCAGAGGGATGGCCAAGATGACTGAGGAATGAGCTAACTCCCACACTGCAAAATCACTGCAGTGATTTGCCCTAGGAGTGCATTCAGGGTCCTGGCCACCTCTTGGGCTGTCGGGGAAGAAGGGAGAGAAGCCCCTTTTCTTTTCCCAGGCAACGACTGGGGGTTGAAACCGTCACTTTCAGGGGGCCACACCCAATCCACCCTGTGCTCATGGGTCCCTTGGTGGGCGAGGGGGTGGGGACCACTGTGGGTGCAAGAGGGTCTGCAAACTTCCCCATGATGCCCTTAAAAGGTGTCCTGCCATCCCTTAAGCGTCTGCAAAACTCCCAGCACCTTCCTGTTTTCTTCCAGTGGGCAGGGTCTGGCCTGTGGGGCAGAAACAGAGGCTCTGAGCAGGCTGGAGGGGGGAGTGGGGGAGGGAGGGGACGGAGACAGGGTTGAGTGTGTTTCTCTCTTGCCAGACCAGTGAGAATCTGGCTTTAAATTTTTAACCTAAATAGAGTTATATTCATTCTCTCTCCCTCTAGATGCAAAGCACTTTTTTGGAGCAATTAAGGAAAAGCATAAATCAGTCCGGTTTTAAAAGCTCAGGCTGACTTTGTGGCTGGCTAAAATTAGCGTCTCCATCAAGGAAGAGCGAGGGGGAAGGGAAAGCTGGATTTGGCTTCAAGACACCCATGCACTAAGGCTGGGGGTGAAGTCAGGCCTCTGGCCCCAGCCCCAACCTGCCTGAGGCCCCAGAGCATGGGAGCCAGAGCCTCGGCTCCACCTCGCCCCTGCTCAGCAGCACAGCCTTTCTGGTCTAACTGCGGAGCCAAGGCTTCCCTGATTCCCTGATTTGGCGGAAGACAGTGGTTTGCAGAGTGGCTGGGTCTGCACTCCAGCTTCACTACACAGCCGCTGTGTGGCCTGGGCCAGTCTCTTCACCTCTCTGAGCACCCCCGCTTCTGCGTCTGACAAATGGGACTATAATCTACCCCTGGTGGCATTGTCCAGTGGGATTGTCTGAGCAAATGTGCTTTGCGAATGGACGGGGGCTCCACAGTGCCACTTATGGGCAATCTACTGCCTCCTCCACCTGACTCCGCTGCCAGCCCCCTCACACCACCATCACCTCCAGCTCTTCCCCTACCACCTGTCTGCCCGTGGCACAGAGCTCAGAATTCAGAATAACCACTTTTCCCTCCGTGATCCCTGACACATCCTCAGGTCAAATCCTTCGCTGCTGGACCACAGCTGATCGCATTACGGGGCGGGAAGCCCCCGGGAAAGCCTTGTTGGCTTGGTCACTGCAGGCAGATCGTAGGGGCTTGTGAATATTTCCTTGTGGATGAATAAATTCCCGATGACCACACGGGTCAGTCACTTCACTCCTCGGTTTCCTAAGCATCAAATGAGAATAATAGGAATATTTACTTGGCAGGGGAGAATCAAATGAGCTAAATCCCTTATTTAAGAGATCTTTATCAAGTTTGACAATGCGTCAGGCTTTGGAGACAGCAGGGAGCAGTGTGGGGAGGGTCTACACCTTCAGGTAGCTACAAACCAAAGGAAGGTAATGTGTGTTTTAGCACCTGGGAGAGTGGCTTGTCAGTTACCCTTAGTAGAATCATGAGTGAGTGAAAGAATGAAAGGAAAACCATTTTCTGTGACCCCCCCCCCCCACTTAACCCTCCTCCGTGGCCGTCCCATTACCTGGGGAGCTGGCATTTGTGCTATTTAGAGGTCTGATGCTGTGCGCACCATTTCTGAAGTTGAATCTCACCCTCTCTGAATTTTCCCCATCTGCAAGCAGAGCAGAGAGGCTGTAATCTCAAACCCTGTTTGAGCTGCCAGAGATGCTCCCATCCCTTGTGGACACGGCCTCGGAAGCTTCCGAGGCAGAAATCCTATAACCAGCCCTTTCCTCCTCTGGTTCTTCTCTGGGCCCAGCTTTGCTGTCAGCTCGTCTCCCGGGGGAGGGTTAATTACTCTCAGGCACTATCTGCTCATCTCCCAGGCCTCTTATCTGAGGCATAAGCATTCAGGCAAACACATTAGGCCAGAGCAGGGCAGAGCCTTTGGACAAACAGCTCTGGGCTTCTCCTGGGCTGTGGATGCACATGGGCATTGGCCTGGCCTCCTCAGTGCCCCCTTGCCCCCCCACCGCACCCACAGCCCACACCCCACACCTTCAGGGTCGACCTCACGGGTCCTGAAAAATCCCAGGCACCCAAGCCCAGGTCCTCTGCCCCAGGGTCCATGGGTGGCAAGATTCCACCATGGCTGGCTCCTCCCCGACTCAACCTGCTCAGATTTGGACCTTGGTCAGTTACAGTGAGGCAGACAAATCCTACATAAAGTTCCATGGCCATGCCTGGGAGCTTAGAGGATTCTCTGTGATTTAGATTGAGCAACAGATTTTTCTGGAGGAAAAGGGCTGCTGCTGAGCATATGCTCGCCCCAGGCCCTGGGCTTCCAGCTTCCACACACATCAGCCCACGCTGTCCTCCTGCCAGCCCAGTGAGCTGGGGTACTGAGCTCCTGTTACAGATGAGGACCCCAAACCCCAAAAGTGAAATGATTACCTTCAGGGAGCTGGGGAGAGAAAGTCGCATTGGCTGGGTGCTTCCCGGGGCAGGCCCTGCCCAAGATGCCTCACTGGCCTGTTGTATTAGACAGTTCTTACATTGCTATAAAGAAACACCTGAGACTGGCGGTTGAAATCCTCACTTCCGGGGACCCACACCCAATCCACCCTGTGCTCATGGGTCCCTTGGTGGGCAAACAGGGGTGGGGGACCGCTGCTGGGTTAAAGAGGGTCCGCAAACTTCCCCATGATGCCCTTAAAAGTGTCCTGCCATCCCTTAAGCGTCTGGCAAGACTCCTAGCACCTCCCTGTTTTCTGGGCAATTTGTAAGAAAGGAGGTTTAATTGGCTCCTAATTCTGCAGGCTGTACAGGCTATACATTGGCATCTGCTTCCAGGGAGGCCTCTGGAAGCTTCCAATCATGGTGGAAGGTGGAGGGGGAGCAGGTGCATCGCATGCCCAGAGCTAGAGCAAGAGGGCAAGGTGGGGAGGTGCTGTGTGCTTTTCAGTGACCAGATCAAATAAGAACTCACTCGCTATGCAAGGATAGTACCAAGGGGGAGAGGGGATGGTGCTAAATCATTTATGAGAAATCTGGCCCCATGATCCAATCACCTTCCACCAGGCCCCACCTCCAACACCAGGGATTGCATTTCAATAGGAGATTTGGGCGGGGACAAACATCCTCCTCATTCCTCTGATCCCCCTAGATCACTCGTCTTCCCTAATACTCATCCCACCCTAAGAGACTGGAGCCACTGTTACTCCTGTTTTACAGATGAGGGGACTGGGGCTCTGAGACACGCAGTCACTTGCCCAAGTTCCCATGGCTGGTGAGAGGCAGCACATTTGACACCTGGACCTGGGAAACTCCAACGTCCGTTCTTTATGTAGTGCATGCAAAGCCTACTGAGGGAAGCCACTTTGGGGGGATGGAGACTTAGAGAAAATTCATAACTCTAATATATTTGCATGGATATCTACCACGTATGAAGGATTTTCATGTGTTTATCATCTGGTGATCCTACCACTACCCTTTGAGGTAAGCAAGATAGGTGTTTATTTAACAAATATTTACGTAGTGCTTACTGTTCGCCGGGCAGTCTTCTAAGTGCTTTGTAAATATTAATGTGTTTAGTCTGCATTAAAAACTCCATGAGTTAGATTCTATCCCTTTCTCCATTATAAATGAGGAAACTGAGGCACAGAGAAGTTAAGTAACTGATTCAAGGCCACACAGTGAGGCCGTGGTAGAGCTGGGATTCTGTTTCCAGCAGGTCTGACCTGGGGATAGAAGCCAGGGCGGCCTCCTTTATGCCCTGCCTTTGGCCCACCATGTCCCCAGTACCGAGGGCACGTGATCCATGCTGGGGACACATGCAGCTGCCCCAGGATCGGGGCTGAAGATAATGGGTTCATAAATGACAGACGGGCTGAGCTGGGATTAGCAGAGCCAGAGACAATCTGTCCTGGAGTCCCACGCTCGGGCTACAGAACGAGCGAGCTTTAAGATCCTTATCTCACCGAGGAAATATAATAATCCCTCGCGGGACGTGTGGCCTCGCTTTCTTCATTCCCACAGCTTTGTCCTGCTGTTTATCTCAGTTGATCCTTAGGATGGCCTGAGAAGTAAGCGGAGACCAGCAGGGTGTTGCTTGGTCACTCGCTTCTTAGGGGTCTAGCATGGGGGGCAGTATTTCCTACTACTGCTACTGTTATTGCTTGCCTCTGGGGTTCCCTTCAAAGCAGAGCCAGAGAGAAGGATTTGGATACAGGAGTTTATTTTGGGAATGACCCCAGGAGGTAGCAGCAGGGGAGGAGGGGATGTGGGCTGGGAAAAGAGGTAACTGATGCAGTTTTCACTCTGGCTGTATCCATGGAGGAACCCCTGAGAGGAAGGCGAGACAAACTGAATCATTCCGCAAGGGGAAAGGGCGAGGAAGCTTGGGGATGGATCCTCCAACCCCACCCCTCAGGGACCTGCCCCACACACGGGCCAAGTGCTCTCACGGCAGAGACTCCTTTAAGATGAAGAAGCACAAGATGCCAGCTTGGCATCTGCTCCCTTGCCACCACCATTAACTGAGCACTTACTATGAGCCAGGATGCCCGCTAAGGCCCGTCCCTGAATTATCTCAGCTAAATGTCTTGTCAATGGACGTTATTATCCTCTTTTTACAGAGGAAGAAACTGAGGCCCAGGGAAAGCTGCACTGAGTCTGTGGGAGAGTTAGGATTCAGACCTGTCGCTTTGTGTTCGAGCACTGAGTAAGCACCTGCTGTGTGCCAGCCAGTGTGCTCGGTCCTGGCTTTGCTGCTCAAACCCACATCCTTATGCACTGAATTCACTGCTGCTGGTGCAGGAGCTCTGGCCCCTCCTGGGTGCAGAGTCCATATTTTCTGGATTCTCTAGGATGGTCCCAATGGCAACTATTTTTTATTCTTTTCAATAAAGATAATTTGTGGCATATATAACCAAATGCACTCTAATGTTTAAATCTTGGTAACACTTTTTGCATGAATAAATTCACTCTTCCCTTCCCACTGGGAATGCTGCGTCTAACAAGAAATTCCCCTTTGGGCTGGGAACATGGGTCACTGAACCAGAGGGAAGGGAGCCGGGGCGTCTGACTCAGAGCTCAGGGTTTCGGGAGGCACTGTCTGGGTCACATGATGATGGGGCTGGTTGGGTCCCCGAGCACCTCCCCCTGCTGGCACATCATGGGGGCTCCCTGGGAGATCCATCTCACCCACCTTCCTCCCAGTGTCTTTGGCCTCCCAGAACTTCTTGCACCCATTCCAGAGGCCAGGGCCTTCCCCACTGTCTTCCTTTTCCACCACCCCCTGCAGTGCTGCCCTCGGGTCAGGAATGGATCACTGTCAGGCAGTGTTGCTCAGTGGTTATGATCGAAGGCTCTGGGACAGGTCTCAGGGTTTGAAGGCCAGCCCCACAGTATGTTGGATGTATGACCTGGACCTCATTATCTGGATGCCCTAGGCTTCAGTTTCCCCATCTGTGAGATGGGGGTTCATATTATAGCACCCGGTCAGTGCCTGGCAGTACTCTCTCTGTATTTCTCTCCACCTGCCAAAGTCTGCTTACTGTGAATGAAACTCATTGCCTGAGGCAGCATTCCTGGTCAGTGCATGGGGCAGTCAGAACTGCAGAGAGCTAGGGCTCCTAGAAGCAGCTCTCAACCCAAGACAGACAGGGAGTTCAAGGATGAATACCCCAACTTTCTTTTTTTTCAAATAAAAATTTTCATTTAGACGGGGTCTCGCTCTGTCGCTCAGGCTGGAATGCAGTGGTGCGATCACAGCTCACTGCAGCCTCGACCTCCTCAGCTCGAACAATCCTCTTGCCTCAGTCTCCTGAGGAACTGAACTTACAGGTGTGCGGAATTTTTATTTATTTATTTTTTTTGTAGAGACAGAGGTCCCATTATGTTGCCCATATTTGGGCAACATTATGAGGCCAAATTTGCTGGTCTCAAATTTGTGGGCTCAAGCGATTCTCCCCACTCGCCATCCCAGAGTGTTAGGATCATGTGGCTTCCTTGCCGTTGGTGTGGATACTCAGAGGTGTATCTTCCACTCTGTCTCCTTTAGTGCCCCAGTGGGGTGCAGCTCCATTGCTTGCAGGAAAGCTGGGCTTAATGCACCCAGTATCCCGCCCTGCCTTCCTGCTCCCTCACTGATGTTTCCTGGGTCACCTCTCGAATAAGCGACCTGCACTTGAATTATTTTTCTCAGAGTCTGCATCTCGGGGAGCCCAAGCCAAGCCTCACTGTGCCTAGTCTGGGGGCAGCTGTGGGGATCACATGGGCGAGGATCTGGAAAGCATCAGAACTGGCCGCACATGTAGGCACGTGGAAGCGGGCACTCTCACGCCTGGGCAACGGAGGGAGTCTGTCTCAAAATATATATATATGTATATAACAAAATAAATAAAGCACTGTTCAGATGAAAAATAAACAAAACCAAGACGAACAGGGTGAGGAGAGAAGGTGAGAACCAACCCTGTGCTTCTCTTTCTCTTTCGAACTGTATCAGGACAAGGGGACTCCATTTAATGAACAACTGCTCTGTGACTAGCACATTACCTAGAAAGACCTTAAGCCTCACAGCAGCCTATGCGGGAGGCTGGTCTCCATTTTGCAGATGAGAAGACTGAGGTCCACAGCGGCCAATTAACTGGTTCAATCAGGATTAGAACTCAGGTCTCTCTGACTCAAAGCCCTGGCTTTTTACCACTTGGCCACATTATTGGAGTTGGGATGGTCAGACATTCCGCCCTTATCTGATCACCTGATGGTCCTTCTCCCACTGCCCAAAATAAAGATAAGGAAACAAGACCCAGGAAGTCTTCCCAAGCCTTTGGGACCTCCCTGCCCCTTCGCAGATGGCTTGGGCTCACTCTGGCACTTCATCTTCCACCCAACCAGGACTCAGCTGAGAAGGAGCTGGGCTCTGAGCCCAACAGATAAAATCCCAAGACCCACAGCCAATCCTGGTGGCCTGGCCAGGCATTAGGCAATGCTAATTGCTCTGTCCACAGTGAAGCCTTGTTTGCATATATGCAGATTGGGGGACTGATTCGCGCTTTCCCCAGATGGGTCAGTTCAGGCCTCTGACCGACCCTTGTACTGCCTGGTTTAAAGGCTTCACTAGCAGTAGGACAAACGCCCATCCAGATGGGAGGCGTGGCAGGCAGGGGCGGCCCGTGGCCTTGGCAGCCTCTGAAGAGTCCAGTCATGACCTGAGTGTTTGGATGAGGGAAACAGAGGCTGTGATCACATGTTCCTCAGGTTCCTACACAAAGGATCTGGCCTCTCTAAGCTGGGGGCCCCCAGGATGCCCAGGGCTTGCCCCGGGCCTTCTTCTCTCAGAGATAGGACTCATGAGCCTGACATTGGCCCCACACAGGCCTAGTGACAGCAGATGTCCATGATTCGGCTTCCAAGGCTCCCGCAGATGAGCAGGCATCTGTAGAGGAGGACCCTGGGCTTGTGTCCTTGAGCTCAGCCAGGCAGCTGCTTGGAGTGCAGCCGTGATTTAATCTCATCGGGCCCTTCTGTTGGGCTGGGTTCAGGACTTCTGTGTGCCACCCCCCACCCTCTCAGCTGCCCCTTTTCAGGCCAGGCCCCTCGTCTCTAGGCTGGGTGACATAACAGCCTGGGCCCTGCTCTCCTGCCTTCGCTCTCCTCTAGGCAGTCCCTCTGATCTTCTCAAATCACAAATCCGAACACTCTCCATCCTGTTTAGAACTGTCCGTGGCTCCCCAGTGCACAGTCATAAAGTGCAGACTCCTGCCTCGGCCCAGGCCCACGGCATGTGTTTCCAGTCCCTGCTTTTCTTGTCAGTGTCCGGCTCCCCACACCATGGATGCCCTGTGGGCTGGATGAAGTCTTGCTGGCTAATGTGTCCTCAGAACCTGGCAGAGCCTGGCTGGACTTCCAGAGGCCAGAGCAATCACTTTCCCAGGAAGGCTTCCTGAGCGCTCTGTTCAACCCCTGACTTCATGTCGAGTATTTCAGAAAGTCATATGCACACAGGTGACCTGGGAGGCCTATGCCTTCCCTTCTGTGTCTCTCTTAAGGGTTCTAAAGTCCCTTCTCTGGGTGAGGTCTTGCCTTTCCGTTTGAATGGGAGCTCTTAGGTGGTAGATGGGTATGTGGTGCCCGTCAGATCTGGATTCTGTCCTCAAGGCGGGAGCTGTGACTCCCCCATCAGACTGAGACCTCACTGAGGCTGGAGCTATAACTCTTTCATCAGATTTGGGACCTCCCCAGGGCTGGGGCTGTGTCTCCTCCATCAGATTAAGGCTTCTTGATGACCGAGGTCTGTCTCCCTGAGTCAGAGTGGGAGCCCCGCTGAGGTCCGTGTCCCTAGACCTTGTCACATTTCCATCTTAGGGGAATGTCAGTGTCTACTCTGTTCCGTTTTCTGTTCCTTGATGTTTCCACGTGGTCCTCTCGGGGAAGAGGCATGCAGAGGAAGGAGGACAAGCCAGCAGGGCCTCTCCTCCTCCCATCTTCACCCTCCCCAGACCTGGGCCGCAGCTCTGTTCCATCTTCCCAGGACAGAGCAGCCCCTTGGTAAGTCTGAGTCGAGTGGGAAGGACTAGGTCTCCACAGCGACTTGCAGACCTCCATGCCCTGCTGCTGCCCCATGCCCCCTTGCACCCAGTTCCCCAGGCCCCGCCCAGTCACCTCCCTGCTCAAGCTGCCTGTGGCTGAAGCAGCTAATTAAGCTCTGCCCCGACCCTAAATAAATGTGGCCCACATTTCCTTCCATTTGTTCCTCTGCCCAATCCTTTACACAGTCTTCCTCTAACCTAGCTTAGCCTGGGTCTGGGACCCTCTGGAAGCATCTAGGTCCAGTCCCCCAGCCCCCTGAAGATACCACTAGGTAGTACTAGGTGACCTGGTCTAACCAGAGGAGGCTCCAGTAAATAGAGCCCCTTAGATCACCAAGAAAAGCTGCCCAGGACCCTTCAGAGCCAGAGCATGTCACCGGTCTGAGAACAGTCAGCCAGAACCTCCCCCCGGGGCAGCAGGGCCACTCAGACAGAGAGGGGTGAGGGCCAGGCCAGCAGGGTAGAGTGGGGTTCCTGTTGAAGCCCTTGTTCTTCGTGACCTTGAGTAAGACGTTTAACGTCTCTGTGCCTCAGTTTCCCCACTTGTCACGACTTGACGATTGTGTGAGTACGAAATGAGATAGCAGAAAAAGAGCTCCCCTGATGGGTGATTGTGATGGGTGAGTCCCGGGTGCCTCAAAGAGCCTTCCTCCCTGCTGTTTTGAATTATCTGACTCTAAAAGATAACTTTTTATTATTCTTATTCCAAAAGTAATACCTGAAAGCTGGAGACAATTTGGAGCATTTAGAAAGGCACAAAAAAGAAAATAGCACGATTCAGAGATGGCTGCTGTTCATGGCATGGTGACGACCCTGCCAGTCTTTTCTATGCGCGGGGACGTGGAACGGTGGAGGGAAACAGAGGGATTTGTGAGATATTTTTCAGAAAAGTTATCCTCGGAGTCATTTTTGTGGTGAGATGGCTCCTCCCCGCCTTTGTTCCCTGACCCTTGTGTGGGTATCTGAAAGCCGCCCATTACCCTGTTTTCGCCACCAATTTCCTCAATTCATACTCCCTATAAACCACCACAGGGCACTTTATAGACCCACAAAGGCATTCAAAGTTAATGGCAAAACCAACCATGTGAAAACTCTGCTGTAAAATCCACCTCACTCTCTCCCCAGTGCCCCAGTGCCCCCAGCCCCTCCTGGTTCCCGTGAGGCAGCCTGGTCCTTGCTGCCCCACTGGCACTGGGACCTGGGACAGAGTGACAGGCATTCAGAGAGTCCTGGGGGTGACCTTCTTCCTGCCGAGGATGCGCAGCACACACACCCTCTTGCCACAACAACACACACAGAGACGCAATAAACACTGCGACTGTAATTTATGTAGATGGTTTGAAGTCCAAACAGAAGGGTGGGCAGGGACTAATAAAACGCCATCCCTCATGTTGGCTTCTCAGGGTGGCGAATGTGGCAGGCTCATAAGGAATGCTCGGGGCACTTGCTGGCTGAGCGTGGAGGTTGGGGAAGTCCAAATGATGCCCTTGGGCTCCCCTGCCGAGGTCGACGCTCTGCCAGGGGATGGAGCCCAGAACCAGGAGGGACTTTGTTTGCTCTTTTATTTTTCCTTCCAAGAAGTGTTTCCAGGCTCTGGCCCAAGCCCTCCCGTGCAGAAAGGGACAGGAGCCCAGCTTGGTCTTTTAGGGGAGAAATACATGGCTTTTGCTGGGACAGTGAATGAAGAGTGGGCTCGGCACTGACCCTGGCTCTGCTGTGTGACCTTTGGGAAAATCCCTCGCCCTCTCTGATCCTGTTTACATATCTACCTAAAGGAGAGAAAAAAGGAGGACATGATGAGGATTGAGTGTCATACTGTAAGGAAACGGGCAGAGAAGGAATACGTCATCATGCCAGTTTCTCTCCACTCTCCATCAGTTTCCCAATTTCTTGCAAGCTGCAAAGGACAGATCTCTCTCTGTATTTGAGCCAGAACCCTGAGTCCAAAGCACTGGGCCTAGCAGGGAATGGGCATCCATCAGTTTGAGGATGGCCCCTTCCTCTGCTTTGGATGGAGAAGTGGATGGGTGGGGTGCAGCATGGAGGTGGGGCAATATCAGTCTATTCTGGGCCATGCTGTTGGCTCAGTGGGCGAGCTTGACTGAGTCATTTCACTCTGAGGAGAGGCTGGAGCTGAGCCAGTGCCCCTTCTTCTGGGCCTTCCAGGGAGCATTGGTCCAAAGCAGGGAGGGATTGGGACAGTGAAGAGCCAGGCTTCTCCCCACGCCAGCCCAACCACACGCCGCCCACGCCTCTACTCCCTTTAGGGAGGAGTACCTCATTTTGGTCTGGGTTGTAGGAGGGAATGAGCGTTCAGCCTTGTTTGATGCCTGAGCAAACTGGAATTGGTTTCTGGCCAAGGCTGTGGAGCCACTGAGGGTCCCAGGTGAGACTAGAATCAGGTTCTATGCCTCCCTGTCCCCAGCTTTCCTTCCACATTCCTCTCTTCTGACACTCTCCCATTTCTATCTTCATGTCTTATCTTAATTGATCCTCACAGCACCCTTGATTTGTAGATGAGGAAAGCAAGGCTCAGAGGGGTTAAGTGACGTATTCAAGGTCACACAGCTGGTTAACGGTAGGGTAAGAAATAAAATACATGCCTTGTAGCAAATGCCAAAAGTAAAAACATGAAATCACCCCAATTACTCCTCTGCCCTTGCACTCTATGCCGGGTCCAGGAACCAGCCCTGGCAGCTCTTCCCCCAACACATTCTGCATCTGGATGCTTTTCTCTGACGCCACTGCCACCCCAGCCCAGGATACCACACGTCCACGCCTGCCACAGCCTCCCCACTGGTCTCACATCTGCCACCCTCTTCCTCCAGCTGTCAGCTCCTCCAGGTGTCCAGAGAGATATAATTAAAATTTAAATCAGATCCGATCACTTCTGGGCTTGAACCCCTCCAAGGTCTGGCGTCATGCCTGAAGTCAGATCCCATGCCTTACTCTGCTTCCCCTGGCAGTGCCTCTTCTCCCACATCCCCTCCGCTCTGATCGCCCTTGCTGTGCTCATGCCGCTCCCAACACTCCGGCCTGCTTGCTCTCTCCCAGGCGTGCTTTTCCAGCCTATGGGCCTTTGAACTTGGAGCTTCCTCTGCTTGGAGCACCCTTGCTGGGATGTTCCTATGGCTACAACCTTCCTGTCCTGCCGGGCTGAATTTAAATAAAAAGCATGGAGAAATACCTACCCTGATACCACCCCACTGAAATGTCACCCCCTTCTTCTGCCTTCCCTTCGTATGAATACATCTGAGCCACCTGTCAGGCCCCCGCTGGTTAGCATTAATAACTTTGTTGGGTCCTTTGCTTGTCTGCTTCCCCACTAGAATGTAATTTTTGTTGTGACTATGATGGTGAAACATGGCGTGCCTCCTACATACCAGGTGCTCCTGGGTCTGTATATACAAAACTTATTTAGATTTGCAGCAACTTTGTGAAAGGTACTATTATTATCTCCATTTCTACTGAGGACACTTGTTATGGTTTGGCTGTGTCCCCACCCAAATCTCATCTTTAATTGTAGCTCCCATAATTCCCACACATAGTGGGAGGGGCCCGGTGGGAGGCAATTGAATCATGGGGGCGGGTCTTTCCTATGCTGTTCTCGTGACAATGAGTAAGTCTCACCCGATCTGATGGCTTTATAAGAGGGTGTTTCCCTGGAGAACTTCTCTCTTGCCCACTGCCATGTAAGACATCACTTTGCTCTTCTTTCATCTTTCACCATGATTGTGAGGCCTCGCCAGCCGTGTGGAACTGTGAGTCCATTAAACCACTTTCCTTTATAAATTACTCAATCTCAGGTATGTCTTTATTAGCAGTGTGAAACGGACTAATACAATGCTGAAGCCCAGAGAAGCTAAGTAATTGGCCCAAAGCCACACAGCTGGCTAGTGGTACAGCTGGGATTTGAACTCAGGCAGTCCAGCTTCAGTGTCCAGACTCTGGACCACAACACTAGGCTGTAAACTGCATCAACGCAGCAGCCAGGTCTCTTTTCCCTGCTGTGTCCCCAGAGCCTAGTGCAAGGTCTGGCACCAGGAAGGTGCACAGTAGGTGTTTGCAGAGTGAGAGGATGTGTGTTATAGTGAGTAAGCACAGGCCCTGCCCTGAGAGATCTCAAATCACAGCTTCTTTCATTGCTCAGAAGACACAGGGAAATAAAAATAAGAAGCGGAAAAAGCAAGCCTGTATAGTTCAAAGAATAAACATTTTATCCTTGAATGAGTGAGATTGTTGGTGGTCAAGTACGGAGTAGTCTGTCTGCCGTTGCACAAACAAGTTAGTGTTTTACGCTCATTAAACAAAGCCAGAGCGTCAACCCAGTGCTTGAGCTAAGTGTGCATGAGTTCTTACGGTGTCAGCAAGGCGTGCTTAGCAGCGTGCGTCTGGTGGCATCCCGGAGGCTCCGCCAGACCAAGCGCATGGAGCAGGGTTCAGAGGTCTGTGTGCTCTGTCGTGCTCCAAGGCCTGCCTTGCCTGGACAATAGCCAGGCCAAGTGTGTCACTGACGTGTGTGCCTCAGCCCCTCTGTCCGACCTGGCACAGCCCCTGCTGGCCAGTGCTGGGACATGGGCCAGCAGCCTGCAGAGGGTGCATGTGGCCACGGTGGGTAATGAGATGTGGAGAGACAGAGGAGCGCTCGGTGTACAGGGGAGACCATAGGGGCAGGGACAGTCTCCGAGGCTTCAGGGCAAGGTACGGGTGTAACTGAACTATGCACAGCGGAGATGACACACACGGAGGGAGGGGGTGGCCTTCCCAGCACGGTTCAGAGGCTGAGACTCATGGTTGTGCTAATCATTAGTGTCAATACTGTGAATGCTGGCGAATCACGGAGCTAATGTTGCTAATAATGAGGGGTGATATATCCTGACTCCTCAGTCCTGGCTGGGTGCCCGGCCAGCAAGACCTGCCTCCCCAGTACCGCTCAGCTAAAAGGCTGGACCGCTCAGGCGTGAGCTCACTCAAGGCGGCAGGCCAGCCCGACAGCTTGGCCCGATAGGTCTTCGTAACATGGGCAGATTGTGGAAATCCTGGGTGTCTTTCTGAGGGCTCCTTTGGGGTAGGACCAGCCTAGCTTCATTGATCCATCTCTTGATCCTGGCTCCATCATTTTCCAGCTTTGTGACCTTGAGGAGTCATCTTCCCCCATCATCTCCACATCTGTAAAATGGGAATTATTAATGTCTACTCTAAAAGGTAGATTTGGGGAGCCTCTGGCACGATGTGGAGCTCTGAGCAGAATACCAGGCGGAAGTTTCACCGTATGCTAATTATTATTGTAATAATTACATTTTCATCTATTCGGTAGCAAGAATGTAGGCTTTGGGGCCAGGGAGTGGTGGCTTGTGCCTGTAATCCCAGCACTTTGGGAGGCTGAGGCAGGAGGATTCCTTGAGCCTAGGAGTTGGAGGCCAACCTGGGCAATAGAAGGAGGTCCTGTCTCTACAAAACAAAACAAAATTAGCCTGGTGCGGTGGCTCACGCCTGTAATCCCAGCTACTCAGAAGGCTGAGGTGGGAGGATTGCTTGAGCCCAGGAGCCTAAGGATGCAGTGAGCCATGTTTAGGCCACTGTACTCCAGCCTGGTTGACAGAGTGAGACCCTGTTTCCAAAAAAAAAAAGAGGCCGGGCGCGGTGGCTCACGCCTGTAATCCCAGCACTTTGGGAGGCCGAGGCGGGTGGATCACGAGGTCAAGAGATCGAGACCATCTTGGTCAACATGGTGAAACCCCGTCTCTACTAAAAATACAAAAAATTAGCTGGGCGTGGTGGTGCGTGCCTGTAATCCCAGCTACTCAGGAGGCTGAGGCAGGAGAATTGCCTGAACCCAGGAGGCGGAGGTTGTGGTGAGCCGAGATCGCGCCATTGCACTCCAGCCTGGGTAACAAGAGAGAAACTCCGTCTCAAAAAAAAAAAAAAAGAAAGAATTTAGGTTTTAGAACCAGATTGAGCTGGGGTGGAATCCTGCTGCCACCTGCTCTCAGGCCTGGGCCTCTCTGGAAAATGAGGATAACACCTTCCTGATGGAGGCTGGGAGGATTGGAGATGGTGCACATGTAACGTGGAGCATGGTGCTTGACGTGGCAGGGGGTGGTCTCAGGATGCTTAAAGGGCCTCTTAAGTTAGTTCCTCCTGCGTGCAGTCATCCTGCCCTAAACTGGAGACACTTGTCTCAGGATTCTGTGTTAGCTACAGGTGTTTGAATCAGTGTGGCCAGAGACAGGAATGCTGGCGTCCTTGGAGATGTGCTTAAGGGGCTAGGCGAGACAGGTACATTGGTACCTAGTTCAGGGCCAGGCAGTCTACATACATTTGACTCTTCCCTCCTCCTTGAATTCCAGAGGAGACTCCATCACTTTCTCAGCACCTCCCAGGGAGCTGAGTGCCCTGAACTCAGTGTAGTATCCTCTGTCACCCCGGCCATCAAGACACCAGCACATTCACTGGGGCAGTTGTCCCCCTCGCCATGGTCTCTCTCAGTGGGATCGCAAATGCCAGTGCACTGTGGCTCATTCCGTTGGCCGGGGCAAGTGTGGTCTCTGCACTGATGGGGCAGCCCTAGCGACAAATTCCTCTTATGTCCATTACCACATCAGCCTCCCACCTTGGTGCCCTCAGGATAAAAAGCAGGGGTGGTACCAGTCCCAGCTGTCACCAGAGTAAACAAAGGCTCGGGCAGGGTATGTGATCTGAGCTAGGTCTCCGGATGGTAAGGGCTGTGGCTCGGCCATGATAAATCAGAGTACCTGAGTGCCCCAGGGCCTCTCCACGTGCTGCGTCCTCTGTGCGTAGGGACTTTCATCACTTCATTTAGGTCTCTGTTCAAATCTTTTCTCATCAGAGAGTCCTTCATGAGCCGCTTGTCACAGTCAGGGTAATTAACACTAGCTGCTGTAACAAACAACTCCAGCCTCTTCTTAATACAGCACAGTAAAAGTGTATCTTTTGCTTGTGCAGAATCAAATGCATTTATTCCCAGTCAGAGGCTCCCCTGAGCACTCATATCCAGGCAATGGTTCTGGGATCTCAGCCTTTTTCATTTTGTGCATCTGTCATCCTTCAGGGGGTCCTGGGGGTCCCCCATTGGATCCTCTGTACCCAGTCTGCTGAAGAGTGAAGAGAAAGCTCACACGGAGGCCCTGACCTGGAGTTTCAGGGACCAGGTCCAGAGTGCGCATACCACCGACATCCACGTTCTAGAGGCCAGAGCAGGTCACATGGCCAAACCTAACACTGATGGGGAGGGACAGCGAATGCCACACATAACAGGTGGGGGAGATGAGTGGATAATTCACACCATGGTAGATGATTCCACAGATGTCTGGGGCCCGGCTTGGATGACACTTACTCCCCATTTCCATGGGCCACACTCAATCACATCTCCTCCTTAACTGCAGGGGGTGGTGGGGGGATGTGGCTTGGAAATACAGAGAAGCTCATGGATATTGGTGAAAACTGACAGTTTCTGCCACGCCACCTAATAATTAAAGAGAGCTTAGTAGTGCTTCTCATCATGAGGGTGACCATATAATTGATCTTCCAAATGGGACCATTTGCAGGTGAAAGGGGTCACTAATGGTTATGGTCTAAAGACTATGTTATCTAAAGACCTTTGGGTCTTCAGATTTGTTTGTTACAAATCTAAATTTGTTTGTGACATGTTTGTTACAGCAGCTAGCAGTTAAAGATCAGGTTTCAAGCAGGTTACCCCAGGGATTTGGGGGCATGTGGTCACCCTGCTCATCACTCTGCATTCGCTTAGCCTGCTTTATGGTTCTTTTTCACACTTAATCGCTGCCTAGGAGTGGACACCGTGAGGACAGGGACCTTTCTCCCTCTGTTGGTGCCTCCTCAGTGCCTAGAATGGGGCCTGACACATTAGAGGTGCCCATGACGTGCCTAGCAGATGAATGAATGAATTAACTCAACCATCTCACAGAACCCTTTTGGGGATGGCCTGCAGTTCGTCCACAGTGCCTCTGCCCTCTCGGAGCTAAGCAGGTGTCACATGAGAAAAGGTAACATCCAGGGACTCCAGAAGCTCATGCCTGATTCTGGAGGTGATTTCAAGGTTTTAACTGGGCTCCACCACATGCAGTCATTGTGCCCTGCCCTGGAGGTTCTTGTCCCAGGATTCTATGTTAGCTACAGGTATGAGGTCAGAGAAGATCCCTTCAGAAGGTGATATTTCAGCCACAGATCTTCAGAAAACAGAGACCAGAGACTCAGTTTCAAACAGTCTTGAGCTCACAATTTGGTTTGGGCTTTTGGATGCTGTGTAAGCCCAGGTGAGTCACGTGACCTCTCTGAAGCTTAGCTCTCTCATCTGCAACGTGAGACCAGGCATCCAAACCTTTGCAGGTTGGTAGGGACTCAGCAACTGGTGTTGATTATCATTAGCATGATTTCTCTTATTTAGATTTTAGACTTGAAGCTCCATCACTGTGGGGCTTGACCTGTGGCCGTGGAGGTGTCATGAAGCTCTGCTCTCTTCATCACGTGTCTTTGTAAAGCCCACCAAGGACAGCTCCCCAGTGCCCAGAGCCTAAAGAACAAGATGCCGCTTTTCCACGTGGGGTTCCATGCTCTGGCCTTAGCTCTGCCCGTTAGTAGCTATGTGAGTCTGTACAGCTCGGCCTCTCTGAACCTGTGTCCTTGGAATAGAAATATCAAAGGCCATTTTACAGGGTACAGGTGAGGATAGAAGAGTTAACAAGCCTCCTCCAGCTTCTGCCCACAGCTATGACGGAAGGCCATGCGGGTTGATGTTGATTGCTTGCAGTGTGCCGGCCAAAAATGGTGGCTGTCCCCTGACAAGGGCAATCAGGTTCTGCCCAGCAGCAACCACCGCAGGGCACCGAAAGGCGAAGGTTTGCTCCTAGCAGCTCTGCTGGCTTAGGACAGGCAGTGGGTGGTAGGCAGGCCAAGAGGGTGATGGAGAGAGACATTCCCAGGCGTCGCCTCAGCTTCAGCATAAACCGTGGGACACTTATGGATGGCTTTGTCCTCTTGGAGATGTCCATCCCATTAGCATCCACATACAGCTCTAATGGGCTTCGGAAGGCCAGTGCCAACAGCCTTATCTTCACTCCGCCGAGGAGGCCCCAGCCGAAGGGATGGAGTGGGGCTCAGAGCTGCTCAGACCTCCGCAATGTAGCCCCAGGAAACCCAAAGGCCCCAGGCCTAGGGCTGGACCCTAAGCACAGCTGAGCCCGGTGACTCGGCTCAGTAACAGGGCAGGAAGAGCAAGGCACAGTTACCGCTCCTAGAACACAAGCAGCCACTGGTGGGTGACGGACTGGGAACCAGGTGCAGAATATGAATTTTCTGCTTCTATCCTCACCATCCTGTGGACTGGGTGTGACGATCTCTGCTTCGCAAATGAGGCAGCTGAGTGTCGGGAGAGTGAAGTCATCTTCCATGGTGGTCCAGCTAGGCATGGCAGAGGCGGCAGGGTGGGGGACTGTGAGCACGGAGGGACCAGGACTTGAGTTCCAGTTGGTCTGAGGTCCAAATGCACGCTGTCCCCGATTCCCCATGCAGCGCCTGCGGATCCATCACCACTGACCCAGGACTGTCCTGGCTGCGTCTCACGTCAGCTGCTGGTGGACCGGAACCCCTCGTGCGGCACCGGGCCTGTGCATCTGTTTAACAGATGGAGACACTGAGGCCTGGGGCAGGGAAGGGCCTTGCTGAACCATTCCTGGGTTTTACCACCTTATCTGCATCTGTGTGGTCCACCAGCCACTGACTGGCACCTCAGGAGCCACGATGGGCTCACTGCCTGTGCGTTTTAGTTAGTTTTCTTACCTTTGGGTAGAGCACGCATTCCTCACTTCACCCCAGTCCCCACCCTTCCCTCTCGCCTTCACCTGGACTGATTCTCTCATTTGTATCCCTGGCCTGATACTGTCTGTGTTTGCCTCTCCGCCTGGGCTCTCCTTACAAGGGACTTGATGGGATTTGGTTTGGGTGCTTTTCTGCCTTTCTTTTGTCATCTCTTTCAAGGCCTGAGAGTCCCACCTCCCATCTTTACGTCTTTTTTCAGCCCCCTTTCCTATATCAAAGCCTCTCCATGCAAAGCCCCACCTCCTCAGGTCTTCAAACTTGGGAAAGGAAAGGAGGCATCACTGGGCAGCCGCTCAGCCTTCTCGGCTTGGGGAGGCTGGGGTCAGCTCTGTCACCCCTGACCCTGTGCTGGACCCTGCCCCGAGAGAAGCCCACGTGTCCCCAGCTGCAATGGGTCTGCCACTGAGAACGATTCTCATCCCAGGCAAGGAGGTCCAAGGCAGGGCTAGGTGAGGAGGCCACGGCCTGGGAGAGCAGCGGCTTCTGGTTAGAACTCACCTGAAGGGTGTGAGGGGGGGTGGGGTGGGGTGCATTCCAGGCAGGGAACACAAGAGCTAAACCATTTAGGCCCAGAGAAAATGGAGCTGCCTTGTGTAACCAAGTTTTTCCTCTCCTTTACCCTCCCCTCCCTTTCTCTCTTCCCCTCCTCTCCTTTCTCTTCCTCCCTTGGCTTTTCTTTTCCTTCCCTAGAGGAGGGATTCCCTGGAGGCTTTTGTGACTGGCTAGAATCTGTATCCTGGAGGGCTGCCTGGAGGAAGTGTAAATCCAGGGAGGGCAGACTGTAGGGGCAGGAAGAGAGCAGGAGCTGGGCAGGTGGGGGGCTCACTCACACCTCTTGAAGGTCCCAGTTGAGGCTGATATAGTCAAGAGGCCAGGGCCACTAGATTCACACTTCCTCCAGGCAGCCCTCCAGGATTTTTTCAGATTCTAGCCAGTCCCAAGGGTCTCCAGGGAGCCTCTTCTTCCTGGGTCCCATGGCACCGTGCATGCAGTTGGATTTTGTCACTTGCCTTTGTCATTTGCACCCGCCTTCTCCACTATGACCCCTTGAAGGCAAGCCTGACCCGTTACAACTGGCACCCGGCACAGGATGGGACAGAGCAAGGGCCTCCCTGCTACATGGAAGCTGTCCCGTGAGTCCTCTGAGTTCTGGCCCCGGCACTGCCGGGCCCATGTGACTTCCTCACTGAGCCTCTGCTCCTGCATCTGTGAAATGGGGATAATGATACCTACTTTGTAGGGTTGCTATAGGAATAACTATCCAGACCCTGCATACCATGAGCTTGGCATCTCTGAGGCAGTCAACCTGGAGCAGGCAGAAAAAGGGGTCCCACCCAAGCTGGCTCGCCAGCCCCCTCCAGGGCAATTCCGCTGAGCTCGGGAAGGGGAAGGGCACATGGCATGCAGGGCCAGAGTGTCCGAAAAGCTGGGTGCCCAACAGAGGACTCAGCCCCCAACCAAGTTGTAGGACAGAGGGACCATCTTGGCAAGCCTGAAATCAAGAAAGACGGGGCCAGGCTTGGGGGCTGGTGATAAGCCCCTGGTGCACTGCTGAGGGGAGCTGGGAAGGGTTGGAGTGGGCACGCCAGCACCCCTCTCTGCTGAAGGCCAGACACAGGCTGGACCTCCCAGGAGGCCTGGACACTGACCTGGAGTGTGCCATGCTGCCATCCCCGCGGGATCAGGAACGGGAAGCTAAGATGTGTGATCGATTGGGAGGCTGAGAGCCTAATTGATTAATGTTGTACATGTTTTGACTGGCCCAGATGCAGTGCTGGTGAAAGGTGAAGTATTAATACATATTATGCATAATTATGAGGTGCCACTGGCCTGGCAGGCTGTGTAAACAGTTACCCAGCTGGGAGCTATCCCTGTAAGTGGGCTGGGGCGACTCTCATGTGCGACAGGCCAGTTTCTATCCCGAGCGGAGGGCCCGGGCTTCACCTGGCCTTGTCTAGCCCTGGAGGATTATTTTGACTGAGTAGGTGGGCGTCCAGAACTGAGGCTGGCACTTCCAGGGGTTGGGGTGTCTGGGCTGGCATGGAACCATCTACTATTAAGGAGGTGGTTATCAGGGAAGGAAGGAAACCAGGCTGGGCAGGATGCTCCTCACTGGCTAAGCCCCATGCCCACCAGGCACTCCTCGCTGGCCGAGTCCCGAGCCCACGGCCTCACACTTCATGCTCACTCTGCGTCACCTCCTCCTCTCCTCTCTGCAGATGAAGAGAGAAAATCAGAGAGGCTTAAGGGAGCACAGCAAGTGGGCGACAGGGCTGAGATTCACATGCAGCCCCTTGGCTCTTAGCCTGCGTGCAGTTTCTTCCAGGCAGCAACACCAAGGCCACTGCTCCCATCCCCAGCCCCAATCAAGGTCACTCTTGCTGAACGCCCATAGGGATTCCCATGGATCCCCTGTACTGAGGATGTGGAGGGCAGCCTGCCGCATTCTGCTTCTCTCCCCTTAATTTAGCTTAAATATGGAGAAACCAACCCGAGCCGCCCCTAACAGCCAGCTGTGAGGCTTTCGTCTCTGAGTGTTTGCAGCCAGGAAGGCTGGCATCCCTGCAGGTGACCGGACAGGGTGAGGGCGTGAGACACGACATGGGAGCCGGCAGTGGGACGGAAATCCGCACTCAGCGGGTCCCGTCAGAAAGACATTCAGGCTCTTTTAGCGCTTTGGGAGGCTTAGGTGGGCGGATCTCCTGAGGTCAGGAGTTCCAGACCAGCCTGGCCAACATGGTGAAAACCCATCTCTACTACAAATGCAAAAATTAGCCAGACGTGGTGGTGGGCGCCTGTAATCCCAGCTACTTGGGAGGCTGAGGCAGGAAAACGGCTTGAACCGGGAGGCAGAGTTTGCAGTGGGCCGAGATTGCATCACTGCACTCCAACCTGGGTGACAGAGTGAGACTCTGCCTCAAAAAAAAAAAAAAAAAAAAAGAAAGAAAAGAAAGACATTCAGACTCTCAAAATAACTTCCTGCAACCCTCATTGCAGCCGTGCTGTTCAGTCCTGAGCCACAGACTCCCTGGTGCCTCATTTCAGGGGTCAGTGGGGCTTCTAGCTCATTCTTTGGAGGGCTAACTCTGCCTTGCTGTCTGTCCCTTGGCCTTGATGACTCACCTATCTGGCGGGTACCCCAGAACCCCACCCTGTGAGCTGCTCTTGGGGCAGCTCCAGGAACTCAGGTTTACTGCTCCGTCCCATCCGCTCCAGGTCTCGGTCATAGCCACACCATGGCTCCGTGCGTGTGCCTGTCCACACTGAGTGGTTTTCTCCCCTGCCTCCACGCTGCAGCCCACAGCCTGGGGACTCCCCAGGCATAGAATTTGTTCGTCTCCATGGTCACCACCACCCTGTTCCCAGCGCGTCCGCTCTGACTTCCTGCCTCCCAGCTAGGTCTGGTACACACGTGAAGCAAACCAGCAACCAGCAAGTCCAGCCCATCTTCCTCCCAGGCTGCAGCCACTCATGGGATGCTAAGTGGCTATTCTGCAGATGAGGAAATTGCAATTAAGTGAGGTGAAGTAACTTTCCTGGGGTCGCTTATTTGGTTCGCCACTCCAGCACCATGATGCTTCCACTTCTGCAGATTGCCTCTTTGCTGGATGGGTCTTCAGGGGAGAAGTGTTCCCTCCATCTGACTCAGGGTTCTCCTAGGGTCTCCTGCATCAGACTAAGCATTTGCTCAGAGCAGGAACTCTGTCTCTCTCACTTGACTGGGAGCTTCCCCAGGGCAGAGGCTGTACACCTCCCAACAGCCAGACCCTCGAAAAGTAGAATCTGCGTCTCCTCTATTGGACTAGGAATATCCTAGTGTGGGGTCCCAGGGGGCACTATGAGGGTCATTTCTCCCCCATCAAACTGGGATCTTTCCCTAGGGGCAAGCTCAGTGGCTCCCCCATCAGACTGGGAGCTCCCTGAGGGCAGGGACTGAGTCCGAAGTCCAGCATCTCACATGCTTGCCCCCTCACCCCACCCCTGGTCTTGGGACCCCCTGCCATGGCACCCCGATGATGTTCACATCCTGCACAGGACTCATTGTCAGCTGGAGCAGAAGCTACCAACAGGCCACTAAACCACAGTGCACCCTGAGCATTAATTAGTGCTGCTGCTATTAAGTGTTTCTTCCCTTTTATGCAAATCAGTGAGGTAAGAGGCATATAATGAAGTGTTTGTGGTTTAATACTGTGCAGTAGGAACGAAGAGGAATTTTAATTACTGGCTCCTAATTGGATGGACGGCTTGTTAATATCCTCCTGACAGGACATCTGAGTCGCTGCTGCCCACCCACCCAGGCCCAGGTGTCTTCTACCCACCCCCAACCAGGGCAGCGTTGGGAATAGAGCCTCCAGGAGCTGCGCTTGCCCAGGGGTCATGCTGGGCACCCCTCCACCCTTGACTTTGGAGTTCCCGTGGCTTTCACTCTGCTCTCCTCTCCTCTCCTCTCCTCTCCTCTCCTCTCCTCTCCTCTCTTCTCCCTCACTCTCTCTCTCTCTTCACCCTCCCCTCAGAGGGCCCTGGGCTTGTGTTCAAATCCCCATTGTGCCACTTACTGTGTGACCCTGGGCAAGTCACTTTCCCTCTCTGAGCCATGTTCTTCAGGCTGAGTTCTATAAATGGCTGATTGGCAGTGAGAAATCAGCAAGGCTATGCAGTTAGGAAAGGTTTTCCAGAGAAGGGTGGGAAGGACCTGAAAGATACGTAGCATCTTGAGGTGAAGGGAGGCCTGCCCAGGCAGAGAATCTGGAGGAGAAAAGAATGTAGGGCATGTGGGAAAGTCTGGAGATGGGTGTTACCCCCAGAGGTAGGAGGTGACAAGGACAATCCCCTCCCACTCATCCTTCAGGGCTCTGCTGGGGTGGCACCTCCTCCCAGACCCTCCCTGGACTGCTGGCGCCTGTACTGAGGGTCTCTGCCTTGAGTGTTGTCGCTTCTCTGCCCATCCTTGACCAAAGTATCCATCACACGGTGCTGTCACTGCACCCGTCGGACTATGAGCTCCTTGGGCTGTTCTATTCTGTTGACCCGCAATCCTGGTGTCCAGCACAGCTCTGGGACCTGAGACAAATGTATTCAATGAAAGATGATGAGTAGGCTGGACTTGTTTGCTGAAGATGCTCCAAGCCAGGGTGCAGTTTGGATGCGATAGAGGCTACTGCATTCTGAGAACATTTCAGGTCAGCTAGGTTAAGCTTTGATGCTCTGTAGGTGAGGTGTACTAAATACCTTTTTGACTTAGGAAATTTTCAACTTAAGATCAGTTAAACTGCCTAGAGAAAGTAGGCAGTAGGGAGCCATGGGGGACTCCAAACAGGGGGCTGAAGAATATTAGAATCAATGGCGTCTTCATGGCTCCCTCTGCCTTCTCTCAGATTCACCTCCTGATACGGTTTGGCTGTGTCCCCACCCAAATCTCATCTTGACTTGTAGCTCCCATAATTCCCACATGTTGTGGGACTCGGTGGGAGATAATTGAATCATGGGGCTGGTTTCCCCCATGCTGTTCTCGTGGTAGTCAGTCTCACGGGATCTGATGGTTTTATAAGGGAAATCTCTTTTGCTTGGTTCTTATTCTTTCTCTTGCTAGCTGCCATGTAGGACATGCCTTTTTCCGTGATTGTGAGGCCTCCCAGCCATGTGGAACTGTGAACCCATTAAACCTCTTTTTCTTTATAAATCACCCAGTCTCGAGTACGTCTTTATAGCAGCAGGAGAACAGACTAATACACCTCCCCACGGAACATCCAAATCTCGACGTGGTCCAGGTCCTCAGAGGACAAATTCAGAAGCATTTCTGGATTCCCTGGGATGGGCAGACTGAGTGGCATTTGCGCAGGCCAGGCTAAGGGGAGAGAAGGAAGCAAAAACCGTCACTTCTGACCAAATGTTTCGCCAAGCTGGTTTAAGAAGAGTTATAACCAGATAGAAAAACCTCACCAGTCTCACTCTGCTGGATTCAGAGCCTAGCTTTGGGACTTAACCAGTTTTGGGGGGGTCCTTCTGAGCCTTACTATACCCATCCATAAAATGGGCTAAACCTACCTTATCGGATGTGTTCAGAGAATACATGACATAAAGCACCGCAAATGCTCTGCATAATGCCCACGTGCAATAGATGTTCAGCAAAACACAGGTGTTATTATAATCGGATTTCTTCCAACCGCAGGCGGTGAGCTCTCCCGGGTGTGGCTTCCTGGTGACAAGCCCAGGTGTCTGACTCAAGGCACATCTGGCTCTGCACTTTCTAGCTGGGTGAATTTGTAAGTTTTCTTGTTTAAGTTATAATTTGTTTTCCAGTAAAATGAGGATCCTATAGTACCTACTGTGGGTCTGGGGAGGACCGAGCCCTCAGAGTGTGCTCATTCGGTGTGACATGGCTGCTCCTGTCACATCGTTATAACCCATTAGTGGGGGAACTAAACCAGCGCCTTCCCCATTCTGAACTTCAGCTTCCTTATTGTGTCTGGGGATCACAGCCCCTGCAGAGGTAGCCACCCACAGTCAAGGCCAGCAGATCATGCTGCTGACCGGTCTTCCTCAACTGTGGAGTGCCGGGCAATGTGGGCTCTGATGGTTGGGGCCACAGAGGGTATGGAGGGTGGTGGTGGCCATTCCTGGAAGCTGACTTGGCCTGCTTGAGATGGGAGGTGACGGTGACCCCTGTACCCCCTGCATCCTGGGAGACACTGGAACATCATCGTGGGTGCAGGGGACCAACCGTGGAGCTTTAAGCCTCTGTTCCTGCTGGGGCCTGGCCAGGGAATCTCGGGCCAGGGTTCGGCCTGCACTTGATCAGCAAGCTCCTGAACCTCAGGGGTCCAGGCAAGGAAAGAAAACCCCATGACTCTCTGCTCTCTGTTTCAGCACGGCCATCCTCCTTTCTCTAGAGTCCCTGCGGGGCCCTCCCAACCTCCACTGGCATGAACGAGAAGGGAAACCAGCATGTACACAATACCTGCTGATAGACCAGGAGCTCCTCTAGGCACTGTCACCATCCCCATACCGCAGATGATCACACAGGGGTGGCTTGCGGGGATGGCGCGGTGAACGGCCCTTGGAGACAGGTCACCAGCTCAGGTCTGCCTGATTCCAGCATGGTGCCCTCTACCCCAAGCCTGCAGACGCCGGCTCAAGTCCCAGAACTCTACACAGGAGTCTTACTTACCTTCCCCCCAGCCCACTTTCCTGGGCTCATCAGGCAGAGCTGAAACAGCTGCTCACATTGCTAACGCCCGTTCCAAGTGCCCGCCAGTGACAGGAGAACAAACGAGCCCGAACCCTCAGGAATCCCCTGGCTGAGAGGTCTGCCAGAGTTTTCACAGGCGAGAAAAGCTACGAAATGGGGTTAAACAAACACTTGTTTGAAAGGAAAACAGATGCCAGACAGATGTGCTCCCAACTTACACTGATACAGTCTCACGTGGCCGTGGGGGGAGGCCAAATATTTATGAAGCATTTACTGCAAGAGGCAAAGCGGTGGAGCAAAGGCACAGAGGCTTGAAATCAAGCAGATGAAGCAGATTTGGGTTGGAATTCCAGATCCCCTTGGAGGGCTGGTGACCTTGGGCAGGGTACTTAACCTCTCTGAGCCTCTGTTTTCTCATCTGCAAAAGGGATCATCATACTCTCCCTACAGAGCAAGCTTCTTAGCTTTTTAATATACAGGTGGTCCCCAACTTACAATTATTTGAGTTACCATTTTTCTTTTCTTTTTCTTTTATTTTGAAGACAAGGCATCACTCTGTCACCCAGGCTGGAGTGCAATGGCACCATCACAGCTCACTGTAGCCCCAACTTCCCAGGCTCAGGGATCCTCCCACCTCAGCCTCCCGAGTAGCTAGGACTACACACACGTGCTACCACATGTGCCTGTATTTTTGTATTTTTTGTAGAGACACGGTCTTACCATGTTAACCAGGCTGGTCTCATACTCCTGAGCTCCAGTGATCTGCCTGCCTCTGCCTCCCAAAGTCTGGGATTACAGGTGTAAGCCACCACGCCTGGCCCAATTTGCCATTTTTCTACTTTACGTTAATGGTGTGAAAGCAATACCCATTTGGTAGAAACACTCCTTGATGGTTCAAACCATCCTTTGAGTTTTGAATTTTGAGGCAGTAGGAAACTCCCTAGTAATGCCGGACAGCATCAGGGAGCTGCGGCTCCCGGTCCGCTACGCCATCCACTGACACCCTGCAGCTTACGAGATAGATAGTAAGAGATAGTTGTGCCCAATGTAGGCTAGTGTAAGCATTGTGAGCACGTTTCAGGTCCGCTGGGCTAAGCTTTGATGCTCTGTAGGTAACGTATGCCGAATACGATTTTGACTTAGGATATTTTCAACTTCAGATCGGTTAATTGGGATGCGGCCCCACTGCAGGTTGAGGAGCGTCTGCACATTAGGGACATTAGGTCAGGCGGGGGGCCTGACCCATGATAGGTGATCAGTAAATGTTAGTTTGATTCCCTTTATTAGAGGCTTTAGCAAGCTGAGATATCAGACCATATTCACCCTCTGAACCAGGCCAAAGGGAAGGAGGTGCTCTCCTGGGGGCAATGACGGTAAGTGAGGTCCAGAAGGCAGGAGGGTTGACACCCAGAGGAGTCTTTGAGTGTGGGGGACCAGGATCATGTTTTGTGAACTGTGATGGTGTCACCCTGGGGTTGGTAGATGGAGGGTGAGTTGGAGTTGGCCGTGCAGGATTTGGAGATGGGGAGGTTGAATGAATCCCCAGTCATTCTAGGGTGATTCTTCTGAGTGGAAGAGGTCACCATGGGGCTTGGGGGCGCAGTGGCAGAGGCTGGGTGTCGCATTCTGGGTCAAGACCCTGGACGAGTCTGCTTCACTTCTATGAGTCTGTTTCCTTAACTATAAAGGGAGGATCATGATATTTACCTTGTAGAGTTGTTGAGCAAAAAAAAAAAGTGAAGTGCCAGACCCGTGGTGACTGCTCAGAACGGTGATTGCTGTCGGTGGTGTTAACGTCACAGGAAGAAGCATGGCAGGGGGGTGGTGGACAGAGGATGAGTTGCAGAAGGAATAAAAGGGAAAGAGGTGAGAGGGTGGAGGGGGCAGTTAGGTGCAGGATGTGAGGATGGGTGGCTCTGCATCTAAATCTCAATTTCCTTGGCACTTATGGGGAGGCGGTTTCTTCATGCGAACCATGGCACATTTGCACAGGGATGCAGCAGATCTCCAAGCCTCTGGACAAGCCCGCACAGATATATTTCAGGTACACCAGACTTGGTTTCCCCAGCAGGAGACAAGGCTCCTGAGGCAACCTTATACAGTCCTTTTCATCCACTCTGTTTGTGTGGGAGACCTGCATGTTTGCCAGCTTCCCTGCAACCCCATTGGTGCAGTCAGCATTGGTGGGTGGGAGAAGGCCCCCCCAAGCTCCTGCCCAGCACCTCTTTGGGCTGGGAGATGGGAGGGAACAGAAGTGTCCACCAATGTCTTCTTTGACGTCAGTGTCTCGACAGCCTGGGGGCACCGACTCGATTAAGTAAAGTGCTCACAACTTCCAAACCAAAAGTCAGAGCTCAGGACCTAACAATAACGGGTATTTTCCAATTCCTGAAAAATGATTTGTATGAAAAGTGAAATACCATGATAGCCATCATTTATATGAAATGCAATTTAGCTGCTGATTTGGTGAATCACCGGACTGCAATGAACGTGAAAAGAAGTAGAGAATCCGCCAATGGGAGACTGCCCGGCGGCTGACACTTGGAGGGAAATGACCACGACCATCATAACAGAGCAGTATACCGGCTCCATCTGTGTAGCATCCTACATGGCACGGATTATGACTGCTCTCTTGTACAGATGAGGAAACTGAGGCATAGGCAAAGGAAGTCACTTGCCCAAGGGTTTAGGACTAACAAATAGCAGACTTGAGATTCGAGCTTGGGTTTCACTGGGTCCAGGGCACAAGCATTTCCCTCCCTTGCTCCTTCCCTCTCCCCTTTCCTTCTTTCCTCCCTCCCTCTCTTCCTCCCTTCCAACCCCCTTTCCTTTCACTCTTCTCCCTGCCTCCTTTGCTCTCCTTCTCGTTCCTGTCTTTCCCTCCCTCCCTCCTTCCATCTTGCCCTTATACCCTTTTCTCTCCTTTCTTTCAACTGGATATTGATAAATTGCCCTCCATGGAGATTGCGCAATGTGCACTCGCCCCAGCAATGTTGGGAGCCTCTCCCTGTTCTCCCACAGGCTTGCCAAGCATGATGTCTGGAAACACACGCCTTAGGAAATGGTGCCCATCTGATCAGTGAACGATGGTATCTCAGTGCAATTTTAACTGATCGTGAAGGAGGTTGAGCATCTTTTCATATATTGACGAGCCATTTGTATTTCTTTCTTTGGGATGATCTTTCATAATTTTTGCCCAACTTTCTTCCTTTGTTGGCCTTTTTTGTTATTAATTTCTAGGGACTTTTCATATGCTGAGGATAATATTCACGCTAGGGCTGCCCTAACAAAATGCCACAGACTGGGTGGCTTAAACAACAGAAATGGGTTTTCTCACAGTTCTGGAGGCTGGAAGTCCAAGATCAAGGTGCCGGCAGGGCTGGTTTCTCCTTTGGCCCCTCTCCTTGACTTGCCTTCTCCCTGTGTCTTCACATGGTCTTCCCTCTCTCTGTGTGCCTGTGTCCTAATCTCCTTTNTCTGCTGGACTCACAGATGGGCACCTTTCTGTGACGTCCTCACGTGGCCTTTCCTCTGTGCACAGGAATTTCTAGGGTCTCATTGTGCCTCCAAATTATTTCTTCTTATAAGGACACTAGTCAGAGTGGATTAGGGTCACCCAGACTGCCTCATTTTAGCCCAATGACTTCTTTAAAGGTCCTATATCCAAACACAGTTGCATTGATGCGGTAGGAAACTCCCTAGTAATGCCGGACAGCATCAGGGAGTTGCGGTTCCTGGTCAGCCATGCCATCAGGATGGTGATCCACTGACACCCTGTGGCTTACTGTGGTGGGAGATGGTTTTGCCCATTGTAGGCAAAGGCAAGTGCTCTGAGCACATTTCGGGTCAGCTAGGCTAAGCTTTGATGCTCTGTGGGTGAGGTGTGCTAAGTACATTTTTGACTCAGGACACTTTCAACGTCAGGTCGGTTCATTGGGATATTACCCCACTGTACGTTGAGGGGCATCTGAGGTCCTGGGGATTAGGGCTTCAAATAAGAATTTTGAGGGAATACAGCTCAGCCAATAACAGAGTCCCGCATATTTTTTTTTTATCTGAGCTTGCTTTTTGAAAAAACTTTACCTTGTAAACGTTCTCCCTACCACAGGCAGTATAGCCTCCTCAGGTCTCCAAATTTGAATATCTGAAATCAGGTCTGCTCCAGAAAACCAAGTGTTTATCTTTGCCTCGTCCCCCTAATTTGTCTTCAGAGACAGCCTGGTTCAGAGGAAAGGGTGTGATGGGCTTTGGAGTCACTTTGACCTGGCCCGAAGTCCTGGCAATTCCCACAGCAGCAGGGTGACCTTGGACAAGTCACTCTATCTGAGACTCAGTCTCGTTTCTATAAATGATGCCAATAATCACTCTCTGGCAGAGCTGCTGTGAGGATGAAATGAAATGATGTCTCCAGAAGGTATAGCTCCGTGCCTGGCCTGTCACCAGGGTTCAGTGTGCTGCAACCATGGCGATTTTCTTTATGAAAAACAGCTCGTGTTTATCAAGCATCTATGGCAAGGAGGGTCTGTGGGGGGGGGGTGATGCCGAGTGGGGTGTGTCCAGGCACCTGCTCTCAGGGGCTCACAGTCAGGACCACGAGCTGAAATGCACGGGCCATGCCCCTGCTGTCCTTCAAAGCCCAAATAGGAAAGGGAGGCTCCTATCTCAGCCTTGCAAGTGGAAGAGGATTTTCACAGGAGAAAAGGAGTGGGGGAAGGGGAGGGCATTGCAGGGGGAGGGCCCAGGACGTCCCAGAGAAGGGAGGCAGGAACGGAGAGATCACCTTCATCGGATCACAGGGCATTTCCTTCCACTCGCAGGTTCCTGGTTTGAAGGTGGGAGGCAGCACGGACGCTGCTCTGCAAACGGGAAACATCTTTACCTGAGACAGGCAGGCCACACAAGCATTTGATGGAGTTTGACTGTGAGGCGGGCAGTGCTTGCAGAGGGAACAGACACCGGAGTGAGGGATGATGTTGGCACTACACACAGCCTGCTAAGGCTGAGCTTGCGGGGGGCGGGGGGCACGGGCTCAGCTGGCACGGATCACGGAGGGTTTGAGAAGGGTGTATCTGAGGCAAGAGTGTTAGGTGATCAGAGACAGCCCCAAGAAGCAGGGATTGGTCCAAGGGCCCGTGTCGGATGGAGGTGGCTCAGTGCCTGCCCCTTTACCTCCTCTGATGCTAACTAAACACCTGCAAAGCGGACGTAATTGGCCTTATTGTTCAGGGGAGGAAACCGAGACTTGGGAAGGTGAAATGGTTTTCCCAAAGCCAAATTAGGGACTAGTGGAAGAGCCACACTTAGAACGCGGGGAGCCTCAGTTCTCAGCATGCACTTCCATGCTGGCTGGAAAAGGGTCTTGGATGGTGGTGACCCCAGTGAAAGCGATCCCCATGGAAAGCCTCAGTGCCCTCCAGCACCCACCTGCCTGGCCAAGTGCCCTCCTTTCCCAGGGTGAGTGGATTAGGCTGAGAAGGCATGGGGTTTATGGTGAACCCACTCTGGAGAAAAGGGCCCCTTCCACCCTTTCCTTCCATTGTTGGAACCTCATTTCATACCTCTGCCCTCGTGATCTGCTGGGGTGGGGGAGCACCTGTGGGGCCTCACCTCCCTCCCAATCCTGCTGAACAGAGGAGAGAAGGGGCCCCACTCTCCATTCCCCACGGCAAGTGCGGCTGTGTGACCAGGGCACTCTCACGTTCCCGGTGCCCTGAGTGCCACTCCAAAGTGTCCGGCTTCTCTCCAGATCCCAGGACCAGCTCGTCCCTCACGTTCCTCATTCTTCTCCCTGCTCCTTGTGTGCCACAAACACCTTGATCACATCTACCTCAGGAACAACACCTGCTCTCCTTTTAACGATCACATTCACGGAAGGAGAACAATCAGTTTAGCATCAGGGTCCAAAATGTCCCCCAGGGGCTGGACAGGACCTTGGGAGTCCAGCAGGGCCACCATACTGCCCTTGGGTTGGGGGTGGGGTGAAGACACCTGAAACCCTCTGAACTGCAAGGAGGGTCTCTGTTGCTGCCACAGCCCCCTCCTCGTCACTCTGCTCACCAAGGAAGAGCATCTGGCCGTTAACTTATATATAATAACCCTTAAACACTGCCATTAAGTCACCTCTCATTCTTTTAAACTACCCAGGAAGGGAATTCAGGGTGATATATGGAGGCTTTTATGGCTAGTACTGGGCAGCTTAAGGACTTAGCAGCACGCTGAACACACACATTGTTGCATAAATAAGAATCACTGTAATATCAAAGTATCACTCAGCTATGTGCCTGAGCTTCTCAGCAGCACGAAACCAACACCCTGCACCCTGGGTCATCGTCACTTAGACAAGGTGACCTGAGGGCAGGGGCATTGCCTCAGAGCTGGGCCACTGAATCCCATGATGTCACCACTGCTAGATGCCCCAGGAGACCCCGTCACTTTGCCTCCCGTCCCTCCCTCCTTCTTTCACTCAGCCTTCTCCTTAATTATGCCTAATCTTGCGAGGGGCAGGGGATGGAAGAGGAAAGGAATCACCCGCTATCAGAATTAACCTGTTGCGTGACAGGCACTTTTATACATATTACCTCATCAAAGGCTCAATTGTTCACAGTGGTAAAGGCGTGATTGCTTTTATAGCTGGGGAGACTCAGTAATGTGTCCAAGGTCACCCAGCCTGTAAGTGACAAAGCTGGGATTTGAACCCTGCCTATGGCCCTTGCATAGAGGTCATTTGCAGGAAACACAAGGCTCTGGGGCTGGAGGGGGACAGATGCTGGTCCAGGCCAACAGCCCCGAGGGCCTCCGAGAGCCTTGTGTGCGGTGGCTTTGAAACTGGGAGTCGTGGGCTCAGAGTGGGTGTCTGGGTTTACAGACAAAGGCACGACACTCACCTGTGGCTGCTCACCTGTGTGGCTGTGCCCACCTAGGAGCCCCCACTTGGCAAATGGACAGTGTTAATATTTAATGAGTCATGATGACTTCGGGGGAATTGCTGTTTACTGCGAAGCAGCTTCGGTGAGCGGGGTCCAGTGTCAGGTCCTGAGGGTAGAGGAAGAGCGAGGAGCTGGGAAGTGGGGCCACTGTGCTTGGGGAATACCCTTCATGCCTGGGAGTGTTGGAGACGAAGCCCAGGCAGCATTTCTTCTGCCTGCCTTTCCTCTAACCCCCCTCTTGCCCATACTAAATGGGATGCCAGCCGTGGTGCTGGGATCCCTTGCTCCTTCCAATTCACGAGGGTGGCCCAAGGGTTCCAGGGCTAATTCCACTTCCTCATAAGACCCCAAGGAAGTCACATGGCCCTGCTGCTTTCACCCCACATGAGGATGGAGACACAGGTGGCTGAGTTAGTGAGTGTCTTTGCTCATGGCTGGACTCTCCCCGCTCCCAGGCCAGGGTGAGGAGTTCTCACTGGCAGTTAGATGTGCCTGATTCACAGACATGAAAGATGAGCTAATTGCTGCTGACTGTGAGCCGCGCTTTGGTACAGAGAGCAGGGTTTTCAAATCATGGAGTCCTGGGGAGGGGGAAGGACTGCCCATGGGGTTCTGGGTCCACAGTGTGGTGCTTGGCCCACAGAGATGAGCTGGCTGTTGGTGCGAGTGGCAGACAAGCTGGAAAATGTGTGGACCATAAGAGAGGAGTGGAGCAGGGAGTTTTTTTGGTGGGGGAGGGGATCTCCTACTCTGCAGGAGATGGAACCAGAAGAAGCTCAACAGGCAATGGTGCCATCGAGGTATGGCAGGTGGCCATGAAGCCCACAGACCTCAGGATCAAGTGCATCTGTGTTCAAACCCAGGGTCTGTCACAAACCCCAGCCCACGGCAGGCGCCCAGGAAGTGGTAGCTGTGAGTGCCGTCATTGTGGAGAAGGCAGGGAGGGCATTCCAGTTATAGGGAGCCAAAGGCATCGCCGAACCTTGATGCTACATTTGGGGGATCCTGTACCAGGATTAAGGGTGCAATGGCAGGGGTGGGGGGAGTGAGGTCAGAAAGGGAGCTCCTTGGGGACCAGCTATGTACCTGAGGAATGGGGTCCTATGAAGCCAGTGACCATTTCTGAGTAGGAATTCTAGAATCCAGAGTGGTGTAAGACAAATCGGTGGCTCCCAAATGGCCAGCTTGGAACCACTGCTGGCTGACTACAGACTCCAAAGACCCCAATGTGGATGACACATAAATATACGGAGTCCCAGGCACCGCTTTCAGGGTCTGATTCAACAGGTAAGAACACCTAATATATATTAAATGTCTTCTACTTGCTTGATTTTATCCTATATATTTTACTTTTTTGTTTAACTACCATAATCCTCACAAGAATCCTGTGGGAATAGGTACTGTTATTATCTCCATCTCACAGCTGGAGGAAGTAAAGCACAGAGAGGTTAAGCAACTTGCTCAAGTTTGCACAGCAGCCAGTCAGAGCTAGGATTTGAGCCTACACTGCCTGACTCCGGAGCCCATACTTTAAAGCACACTGCTCGCCTGGTTCTAATGAAGGCTGAGGAAATCTCACTTGGCTGGGCGCACGCCCTCCTGTCCATGATTCTTCCAGGCTGCAGATTTGAGCCTCATTATCAGTATCATTATCAACCAGTGGCCTTGTGTTCAGAGAAGACAGTGGTCAGGGTAGGTTGCATCTTCAGGAAGGGCTTCAGGAGCGGGTGGACTTAAGGGGGTCAGGTTATGGTGGACGCAGGGAATCAGGGAAGAAGACAAGCTGGGTGAGAGGCACAGCATGAACAAAAGCCGGGAAAGGGCAGACATGCAGGCCAGTGGGGAAGGCTGCCTGTGGCAGGGCCTGGGACTGAGGCTGGGTGTGTGGAACGAGCTTGGAAGGCTCTGTCTGGAGCGAGTGTCTCTGTGTCTTGCAGCATGCTGCCCTTACACTCATGCCAGTAATTGTAAGCCCTCAAGAAGCCTTCATTTCCAGAGTCACCCTGGGCTTGGTGAGAATCAACCCATGATTAAAAGGTCAGGCCAGAGAAGAGGCATTCACAGCTTCACAATCCTCCCAAACAAAGACTCATCCTTAGGGCCCGATGGGATCCCTGGGGTCAGAGGGCTGCAGGGCAGAACCGAGGCCAGGGCACTCATAGCGACCTGGAGGAGAAATCACTCCCCTCTCTGCTCTGGACCAGGAAGTGCATGAAGGTCCACAATTCCTGGCAAGGTTTAAACAATAACAGATAATGAAATAGTCACGCCGAGGAAGGGGTGTAGCAGCCAGGAACTCAGTCCCCCGCATCGGAAATCTTTCATTCTGGCTCTGATGCTTACTAGCCATGAGACGTGTCAAGTGACTTTTCCTCTCTAAGCCTCAGTTTCTTCTGCTGTAAATGAAGATTTAATCTTGCTAGAGTCGTCATGCAGAATCACTGAGATAATGTGCAATGCTTCTCATAAGCACTCAGTAAACAAAAGCAGTTGTTCTTATGTCTGGCACAAACTCCCTTGGTCACCTACCCAGCAACCATTCTCTGCTAGCAAGGCTTAATTTTGTTGAGTAATTCCCCTTTCCCCACGTGGATATGGGCTTCACGGGGGTGGCACCAACTCTAGAGTCAAGAACTGAGTCATGATTGGTCTAAGGCTAAGCCAATCTTGGTAGACCTGTTCCCTCTGCTAGTGATTGGTTAAGCCAAGGGCAGTTGATACAGTTCTGGTGAATAAGAGGAAATCAATAAGGGAGCTTCTGGGAAAGTTTGAAGAGGTAGCTGGGAAGTAATAGTTCCTTTTCTTCTTCCCTGGATAGGATTGTGTCTGCAGTTGATGGCTGGAATCACAGCGGCCACCTTGTACCCATGAAGGGAACTATGCTTATAGGTTGAGGAGGGCAGGGAAGAAAAACAGACCTGGGACTTTGATGAGAGCCTGGGCTGATGAATTAATCAGCCCTAGAATCCCCCTTGCTCAGGACTTCCTTTGTGAGAGAATAATTTTCAACATTGTTTAAACCAAATTGAGTTTGCTGTTCATGTTTCCTGTTACCTGAGCTGGATGCATCTACCTAATACTCTATTAATTAAAGTTTGGTAAGCGTCTGTTATTCCTGGAGCAAGGCACTTATGTACATATCACTTCTTGTTACCCTCACATTAATAAAGCACAATTAATGTCCCTATTTGTCTTAGTCTGCTCTGGCTGCCATAACAAAGTATCATAGCCTGTGTGGCTTCAACAACAGAATTTTTTTTTCTCGCAGTCTGGAGGCTGGAAGTCTGAGGTCAGGTTGCCAGCAGGGTCGGGTTCTGGGGAGGGCTCTCTTCCTGATTTGTAGATGGCCACCTTCGCACTGGGTTCTCACATGGTCTTTCCTTGTTGCGTGTGGCGAGAGAGAGGGAGGGAGAGAGGAGAGGGAGAGAGAGAGATAGAGAGAGAGAGAGAGAGAGAGTCTTTTCCTCTTCTTATAAAGCCTCCAATCCTATCAGATTAGTCCCCACTCTTAGGACCTCCTTTAACCATAATTATCTTCTAAAACCCCTATCTGCAAATGCAGTCATACTGGGGGTTAGAGCTTCAACACAGGACCTTGGGAAGATGCAATTCAGTTTCAGTCCACAGCACAACTGCACACTTAAGAACAATTAGGCTCACAGATGGGAAGTGACTTGCCCAAATCACATCACCTGCAAGGTGACAGGGCTGGGCTTTGAACAGAAGTCTGAATTGCGAAGTGTGTGCTCTCTGTGCCACTCAAGCCCCTCTGCCTGTGTGTGTGTGACTCAATACATAAGTCACCTTACTATCCTACTCTGGGAAAAACTATAAATACAAAACTTTTCACCTTTAAAAAGATCAGCTTTAACTTTAATTTACCAACAAAAAGTCCAATTAGAACTGTCTGATTAGCGCATTTTGACAAATGTATACAGTTGTGCAAACACCACCATAGTCGGGATATGGAACAAGCCAATCACTCCCAAAAGCCCCATCACAGCCCTTTGGGAATCCCCTTCATCCTGCCCTTCGGCCGAGGCAACCACCCACCTGCTTCCTGTCCCTGCAGTTTGGCCTTTTCTAGAATTTTCTATGAATGGAAGCCTCCAGTTTGTGTCTTTTGGGTCTGGCTTCGTTCACTTGGCACGATGCTTTGGAGATTCTGCCATGTGGTTACAGTGGACCAGTCGTTCAGTCCTTTTTATTGCTGTATAGTATTCTGTTACAAGGACATATCAGATGTGGATTTATTTGAACTTAATTTTATTTATTTATTACTTTTTTTTTTTTTTTTTGGAGACAGAGCCTCACTCTAGGCTAGGGTGCAGTGGTGCAATCTCGGCTCATTGCAACCTCTGCTTCCCAGGTTCAAGCAATTCTCCTGCCTCAGCCTCCTGAGTAGCTGGGACTACAGGAGTGCACCATCACGCCCGATTAATTTTTGTATTTTTAGTAGAGATGGGGTTTCACTATGTTGGTCAGGCTGGTCTTGAACTCCTGACCTTAGTTAATCCGCCCTCCTCGGCCTCCCAAAGTGCTGGGATTACAGGTGTGAGCCACCGCGCCCGGCCTGTTTGGATTTTAAAATCATGCTTTTCATACATGAATGTTCCGGGAAGCTCAGCCCTGTGTGTTCTGTGGCTTGCAGGGAATCAAACCACACTCAGAAACACCTGGTGCTGGGCCGGCGGGGCCCGTGCTGCTTTCCAATAGCCATGCTGGGATCTTGCATCTAAACAGCTCTAGTTCCTTGGAGTCTCCAGAGAGCTTGCACCCCACCCCAATGCAGTGCAGCAAGGAATTCCATGTGTTCCCCAAATCCGAGCAGCCTGTGTTTGAGCGCTTTTGCAGATGGACAGTTCTTCTTTTATCTAGTCTCAAGCCTTCATGCTTCATTACCATTCTCTCCGATGCTGATGAAATGAAGCTTTGAAGTGAGCGTACTGTGTGGATCCGAAGGCACCAGGAAAAGGATGACAGGAAGGCCCCGGAGTCTCCCATGTCCCCCGTTAGACAGAAAGCTGCTTTCTCCAGGAGCAGACGCTATCGGGACCCACCCATATCCCCTCCCTCACTCTTGTCACTTCAAGCATGCCACCCGACTTCCCCCTGCCAGCTCCCAAATTTCCTTGCCTAGGGTTCTCTTTGCCTGGCAGGGCCTGTTTTGCCCACCTGATTCCCATCGCCTTCTACCCCCAGGGAAGGAGAACTCTGAGGCTCAAGTGTGTCCGACACTGGCCCCCAGGGTTTCCCCAGTGTGTGGGCCCCATTGCCCACAGGGGTAGCTGCCACCGGCATGCTCTGCCTGGCTTCTCCTGTGCCCTGACAGTGGTTCTTGACATTGTCCCCAAATAAACCACCTGCACCGGAGTCCTTGTCTTGGGTCTGCTTCTGGGAAGCCCATTCTGACCCAGATGGTAGCAGTGAGCACTGGCAGTCTCTGGGGCCCTGGGGTGGCTGCTTTATGCACTGTTTTCATCACCGCAGTCCTCTGAGGTGGGACCCGTCACTGCCATCTTGCAGATGACGGGTGACTCGCCTGAAGTCATGCACTTAGTAGGTGGCCAAGCTGGGTTTCAGACTCTCAGCCCCTCCCCCACCTGACTCTACCCAGAAACAAACATATTCAAATGCCCGTGTGACCCTTGCCTGGAGTTTGATTAAAGCCCTTGGGCCTGGGAGTTCAAAAATCAGAATTCTGTCTCTGCCGCTGTCACAGATGTCCTGTGTGGCCTTGGGCAAGTCACTTCCCCTTTCTCAGCTGTTTTCCCATTATAATCTGGAAGGACTGGATTGTGCGATGTCAACAGGCCCCTCTAGCTCTAGACGTTTAGTAGAAGCTAAGGTTGAAAGAGGTGATTTTAGAACAAATGCCAGGCCACCGTGTCTTATCCAGCGGGAGCGAACTGCAGAGTTTGCATCCACAGACAGCAGGGAGGGAACGAGAAACAGCCATCTGAAGGATTCGGAGGAAGTTGCCATGGACTATCAAGGCCAGCTCCTTGAGGGGTGTTGCAGGGAGAGGTGTGCAGACTTCCAAGGCTAAAGGCAGGAGGGGTCAGGCTGGAACCTCCTTGTCCTTTGCTCCTGGCTGGAAGTCCTAGGAAGAACCTGGGTTGCGGGGGGGCCTCTCCTCCTCTGTCCGGTCCCTCACAAGGGGTCCCTTGATCAGAGGCTGTTCTGAATCCTTCTCAAGAGAATCTCCCACCAGGAGGTCACCTCCCCTGGCACAGGGGTGGCAAGACAGGGTGGAGGGACAGCTAATGAGTCAGAGCCGTGTTCCCTCCACCTCCAAAAGCCCAGAGCAAGGCAGAGGGAAGAGCCGGGTGAATTATGCATGCACCTGTTAATCACGCACTGATTAAAATGATTGTACTAATATTAATTCTTCCAGCCCTCTTGGAAGAGAGGGCAGTACCTGTTCCTGGCTCCTGGCACTACAACGTGCCCGGATCATGCCCAGCAGACCTGTGGCTTTTTGTAGGATGCTGGCTCTCTGCCAGTCACTGGGCGAGCTGCTGGGTGTGAGCTCATTGTGCCCCTGCCTTGGGAAGGAGGAAAGGCCTGGTGCCTGGCCCGGATGTCTGAACCTGCAGAGTGAGGTTCAGAGATGTCAAGGGCCTTAATTACAGACACACAGCAATGAGCCTGGTTAGGAATCAGGCATCCTGTTCCCCAGGCTGTGCACTGTGCCTACAAGAAGGATTTTCAAGGTAGCGTCACGTGGGGGAGCTGCTTTTAGGCAGATATCTGCAGGAGGGACACTGAGGGGACATCCTAGATTAAAGATATCTGACTTACAAATGACCAGACACCTGGCTTCATTTTTCAGACACCTGAAGGCATCGTGGCAAAGTTAAGGAAAGAGCACAGACTCTGGGGCCAAACAGACTTGAATTCCAATCTGGTCTCCCCCAGGCTCTAGCCAGGGGATCTGGAGAGCCAGTCTTTTCCTCCTTGAACCTTAGAGGCCTCATCTGCAAAAGGAGACAGTCATACCCAGAACTGTTGCCAAGATGAAAGGATACAATATAATAAGTAGGGCATCCGTGGCACATAGCAGATAATGCTCAGGACCAGTTTTCCAAGGAGTAAGCCTTTTCACACTCAGGTACACTTTTCAGGTAACTGGTATTTCAGACTATCTGCGCCCCTGACCCCATGACATTCTCCTCCCAGCAGTGGGGGACTTTCCTCTTCTTCCTTGGTGAGGTGGGAGGAGTTCCTGGATCTCAACAGAGAATTTAGAATACAGAGCAATTCCCCAAAGAAACAATGTTACAAGTCACTGGTAATCACTAACACAAATTAAAGTTGTCCGCTCCCTTGGGGGTTAAGGGGACTTTGTGAGAGGGGTTACCCTGGGCCTTTAGCAACTCTCAGCAAGTTTAACAGGCCAGCTTTCACTTTAGCAATGATATCAGAAATTATACCCAGTGTTTATTGAGCTCCTGTTTGCTGGGCACTTGACATACAGTGCTTCCTTTAATTTTTCTGGATGTCTTTGAGGCTGATGGATATTTTTATCTCCCCCTTTAACAGATGAGGACACAGAGTGGTTTGATTCCTGGCTGAAGTTTGCCAACCTCCCCATCCGTGCTTTTTTTTTTTTTTTTTTTT